>NC_084712.1:11464043-11797945 GCF_033807575.1 Cydia pomonella
ACATAGCCGTGTTGACTGGAGACCGAGTTAAGGGTAACTTTTGACACCTTTGCGGGAAGTTAGCTAAGATTTATTTACCTAGAACACGTAAAGACAACAAACTAAGTTAGGAGGCCGGCCACGTGATGTCTGAACTTCTGATTAAGATGTCGGTGATGGCGGGTCGAATTAATACTTGAGAAAATATTACCTGCTCTCGATGTGTTAGTTAGGAAGTTAGTTTATCTTGTATTGTACTTGGTTAGCATGTTTGCGGGCAGTGTGTTACACTTGTTGGACGTTAATATTTTGTTTTGGGACTTGTATTGTACAGAATATTACTGTACTAATTGCGTAGCTAATTTGATCATATTTTATATTTAGATTAAGTGTATAGGTGTAGATACCTATATTATCACATTCTCTCCCAAATATAATATTGTTAGGTATATTTAATCCTAATAAAAACATAAATGTGAAAGGAGAGCCAAGTTCAATATTAACAATATGTGTCGTTGAATCGCCGACAAAAGAATCTACTCGTATATGGGTGCCAAGTTCTATTTGTGTTATGTAGAAAATCCTGCAATTATTAAGGATTTGACCTGGCTAGCTAGAGGGACATTTATGAAATATTGTATTCTAGACAAGTTAAGGGACTTAAATAAATGTGTCACGTTTCATGTGTGTAGGTTAAATAGGTTTCCAGTTGTGAAAGGGTCAAAAGTAGTTCAAAATGGTTCGTGTAATATTACACACGGTTATAATGAAAGAAAATGAATTTCAGCTTTTTTTTAAATTCATCCCATAAAGAGGTTACCCTTTTAAAGGGGTTGAAAGTTTCTATTAAAGGGATTGAATTTGTTTTGAGTTTTGAGGAGAAAAATAAAGTGGAATATATTTTATCTTCAATAGGCTCCCTTTATTATATTATGGAATAGTAATCTATGTGCTAAACTTGAACTCATTTACATCATTCATTCATTTTCATTTATTTATTTTGAATGATTTAGTGGTTGCTATGATTTTTTGATTTGCAATATCCTCACTTATAATTTATAACTAATAGATAAAACGTAAAGCGCCCTTAAAAACATTTCCAAAGCAGAATTATTGATGGGTCAATTTATTATCACACAATGTTGTATGGTAGAATTGTTTTATTTATAGCGACCTATAACGACGATACTTTTTACGTATATTGGAATAAAAAAACCTGCGTGGAAAAGAAATTGTATATTGTTGGACCACCCTAGTGGGGGACTTGTAATGTTGTAAAAAAGCAATTTATTAGAATAAAAAAAAGTTTATATCAGATTTTTTTTAATGGGTCACCTAACTGGTAACCTAGTTAGGTGATCCATTTTCAAAAGGTGTTGAAATTATGTTTCGTGTAATAAAACTCTTGACACTTCTTAGAAAGACCTTAGGTACCTAATATTACACAGCAAGAAAAGAGTTCTGACCCTTTTTGAAAATTCTTAAGGTGGTGAAAAGGGGGTTGAAAGTTTGTAACGGAAACTAAATAAGTAAGAAATTTGAAATTTCATGGAAAGACACAACATGAGAATAGCGGAAAATTGATACTGGTGTTTTAAAAAATACATCGCCTAAGGGGTATAAAACGGGGTAGAAAGTTTGTATCGTGTACAAATACTCTGAAACTTCTTAGAAAGACATAATATAATATACAAGAAAAGTCATTTCACCGTGTTTGAAAATTCATCCTCTCCGGGGGTTAAGGGGTTGTAAGTTTGTATCAAGTCCAAATACTTAGAAACTTCTTAGAAAGACATAATAAAAGAATACTAGAAAATATATTACCATAAACCGGGGTAAAAAAGCACGATTTTCAACTTCTTGATGACTCGATTCGATGTTTCAATTTTCTCCTTGGACGATTTTCACCAATAACCCAAATGATAGAAGTAAAAATGTTGACATCCTTTTTTGAGTTGTAGTTAGTACTTTAATTTTGTATTTGGGAAATAATTTTTAACTATCTAATTTAGAGAAAATCAAAGAATTTACCTATTTTTTCCATAGCGTTAAAACGGGGTGGATAGACACAAGAGAGGGATGAATAAAAAGATTGAGCTTTAGTTGCCATAGACATCGAAAGTAGTTATATTATTATATTGATATTCTCTATTGGCAAATAGTATATACATCTGTTAAACAGTTATTTGACACAAAATGATTATTTCCTGTTTTTTAACCCCAAGACGTTTTTTTCACCCCTTTGATGTATCTAACCACCCCCTATGATGAGGCTGCTCACCCCATATGCATGTCCTCTAACCCCCTTTATCACGTAAATTACTTGTTGATAGTTTATTGCAACAAAAATGCTTAGTTTTTCTACTGGCAGAGTGGTTTTACCGGCTATACCTATGTACTTAAGTTTAAGCTTAGTTTTAGGATAGGTAGGTTACCTAACCATAATAAAATCGTACGCCCTAGCAGGCAACTGTTGAAACTTATATTGTAAAAAAAGACCACCTTTGTATGTACACAGTTATACAATAAAAAATATTCTATTCTATTCTATTCTTAATTATCAAGAAAAAATATGATATTATTTATAATTTACGTAATACATATGCCATATTACCAGGCTAGCTACCTTGCAATTTGTTAATACATATCACTACATTTACCAATATAACAGAGTTCAGACAGGCTTCATTTCTTACTTCAGCGTGGACTTACTTTAGAGTAAAAAAATGTGATTTTAAGGCATTTTTATTAACTTTCTAGGTACCAATGTAGAGTATAAATAGTCTACTATACCTATACATATTCCAAAAATGACCGCGTTATACGGTACTGGAATACAAGAAAAGCAATTTCAGTGTTTTTCAAAATCCGTCCACTAAGGAATTCAAAGATGGATGAAAGTTTGAATCGGCTCTCCGTCCGCGCCTCCGATTTCGCTATTGCTCTCTCTGTCCTAGTCTGGTCACCTTTGATTTGATTTTTTTGTTCAAATATTCTAGGTATTGTAGCGCCACCTAGTTATGGTTTTTTGATGACACTTTTTGGTACATGGAGATTTATTTCCTTACCTCCACCTTCCGTATGGTCACCCTCAAACAACCATGACGTTTAGCGCACTAACAATTTGACATCGGAAATCTGCGTAACATTTCACGTTTGTAAAATGACGACGCGGTTTGTAAAATGCCGAATCTCACAATTTGACTGCAACAGACACAATATAAGAAACGAAGAAAAGCTATATATTTCAGCGTTTATGAAAATTCATTCAATAGGAAGTTAAGAAGGGATTAAAACTTTGTATCTGTTAGGAATAGTTTTTTGAGCGAGGGACTTGAAACTTATTAGGAAATTACAATATTAGGAAATAGGAAAATATATTTAAGTGTTATTTAAGATGAACACTTGAACGAGATACTTTATAAAAAGGCATTTTTGGTTGAGCTTGTGAGGGTTTATTCGAGAACATTTTTTTTGAGACGGACTTGAAACTGCGTATTGCTGCGTAGAAATACATTTACAATGTTTTATGTTCATGCAGATTAAATAAACAACCAATATAAAAATCCACGCGTACGAAGTCGCGGGCCCCAGCTAGTACTAATATATAGGCTTAGATATTTCTACGTCTACTTGTATCATCCATTATAAATGTAATTTACGTTGCTCAATTCGCTTACGCTGTCAAACGCCGACATATCGAAATGTAATACAAGTTACGTTTAGGGACAAATTCGCGACGTTTCGCTATCACGCGTTGTCAAATTGCAAAACATTGGAGCAGAAAATTAGGTTTCTATGTAAATATGTACATAAGCTTGAATGGAATGCGAATGTCGCCGGAAAATTGGCAGTGATTGAGTATCGCGAATGTGTAGATAACCTGTCACGCCGCGCGATGAGAAAAGATTGAATAATCACACGTGTGACGGCATATAGCTATACTCTTTTTATGTAGACGACTGACATCGAAGTGTTGCTAGCTGAACGGTGCATGGTGGAAGAGCACGTTCAAATTGAGTTCTATTCTATGTTAGCAGTTTACCTGCCGTAATATAAACGATTTAATGTACGTGTACTCTTAGATTGATTACTGATCGATGTTTCGTGACAACGACACAAAAGGCGTCCTCATTCTAATGATACAGTATATTAGGTACTTACAGGTGCCTAATATACGTGGGCGGTGGAAGGCTGAAAATGGTTTAGAACGGTGAAACTCGAACACGGTTTATATACTGCCTTTGAATTTGCAATAAGTGCTATTAGAGTATCGACATTAAAATCCTTTGAGACCGGGTTTTTATTACTATTTCAGGTGACATATCTTTGAGCTATTGGAGTCATCATTTTGAATCAATTCCAATAATTAGTTTGTTTGACATAATTAACCAGTGGCCGTGTCACCAAGTTAAAGAAAAAAAAATTATCAGTAGAGTCAGGCTACCAAAATATTACACAAATTTTTGGCGGGAAATTAAAAAAATCTTGGGCTGGTCACACTTTGTGTAGTAGAAATTATAGTTTTGATACTAGAACATATTTCTCATTTTCTGTGCACATGTAAGGTACCCAAGGAAATCAGTTAAGTATACGTTGACTTGCACTCAAAGTCAGCTCACATAATTTCTAACACTATGTAAAATACAAAGACATATATAGACATGTTTCGCCAAGATATTTTTATATATTTTATATTGTTAAATCAAATTACTACTGACGAGTCACTTCACTCCACAGATTTCTTCTAAATATTGGATTTCAGTAACTCGTTACGTTCCAATGTTTGGATTTTATTTATATTTTCCAGGCCTTTTAGGCTCCTTCCTTCCAGGCTCATGAGATTAGCTCAGGTATTTATAAATTCACGTAAAGTTATAGGCAAATGTTAGAACTAGTACTTCAAGTATCAAAATAGTAATAGAGCACCAATCTACTAAATTGTTTACTTGTAAACATAGCAGTTTTTCGTTATACAACGCTTCACGTCAACTTCGCACATTGTTGTAATTATTTACGAGCTTAAATAATAGTTTGCGGACCCCACTCGGTATAGTCATTATTAATATTATTTAAAATAAACCCCTTATGTACCGCGAACAATTTGAATGAATGACATAAATTGACAACAGCCTTTAGGTTTTTTTTTAAATCATAGACAATTGGTGATACAACAAGGAAAAATCTGTTAACAATATTTGGCTAGCCAGACTCTAGAATCAATTTGTCTTCAGACACGTGCTGAGCGACGGTCGGTTGGTGCTCGGCGCGCGCCGGTCCCTTGACGCCGGGAGCGGCGGCGCTAGCGCCATGCTGCGATGCCGCGCTGCCAACCGCGTCGGCGCAACGCTGTCCCGTCCCGTGCTGCTGCAACCAGGTGACACTTCACAATTATGCTCGTAAACTTGTTTAGCGTGCTCTACGGTCACTCAATGAGGGCAGCGGAGCGGAGGCGCCGTAACACTTTCCCGCTCCGTCCCAGACACACTTCGTATTGCAACTAGGTAGACTTTGTAATGATGCTACGCTAATACTTCTTGGTTTTACTTGATTTTAACGGGCTCGGATTTAGACACTTACTTGTATTTAGACAGTAAACGCTCGGATGTGGCATATATAAGTGAGACTTCGCTTTTATTAATTTTATATACAAAATCAATATCCTTAAAACTAAAATATATATAAACAAATTAATGGAAACGTTCAACGGGCTTAGTTTAGTTTCAAACCAATAACATAAATTAACCTTTTATTTTTGATTTGTAACATAAGAATATTTTCAACTTTAGGTACTTATACGGATTTACATATAGGCATGAGGCAAATACCTACAACGATTTTTTATTTCGACTAAATTAGCAAACATACTTACCTAAGATACAGAGTTGTTATATCTTTATACTGATAAATGAAGCCAAACCATTCCACAACAGTGGTGCGCAAAAGAAACAACTTGAACGACGTTAATTAACCTAGGTCAGTGGCTCGTGCTAACGTTTATAATTAAAGTTCGTGTTTATGTCATAAACGTGCAAATATTTGAATTTGAGTAAACCTAACAGTTAGTTTATTTAGAAAACTACATTGCAATTATCAGAATCATGTTAATTTCTTTATGTATTGTGGTCCTATTTGACACATTTTCAGAATCAAAACGGCAACCCTTCTGACAAATGGATTTGTATTCAAACAGAAATTTGATCCACTGAATTTGGATGCCAAGCGGCAATCGGATAATATAATCCAATGATCAATTACTATTTGTAATCAATTGCTCATTCAAGAATTAGCTTGGTCGCTAAACAGTCTAATTAGGGTTCCGTACCAAAAAGGTACAAAAGGAACCCTTATGGTGCGACTCTGTCCATCCGTCCGTCTGTCTGGCTGTCTGTCTGTCTGTCTGTGTGTCTATCTCTCTATCTGTCACATCGTTAAATCTCGAAAACCACTTAAGCTATCGATTTGAAATTTGAAGTAGTTATGAACAACGCTAACTCAGGCACATTGAAAATATTTTATTTATTTATTTATTAACTATGGAAAACGCCCAATGTGAAGAGGGGGCAAAATTTCAAAGTCTAGTGACTAGGTCAAGTAGGGTATCATAGAGAAAAAAAAATGATACTTTATATAGGTACTTCTGTTCAAAAATCTTTCGCCTTTATAGTTACACGAGATCATTCAAAATTTGCACAGAACCCTCGGTGCGCGAGTAAAACGAACTCGCACTTGACCAGTTTTTTTACTCTGAGGATAGTAATGCTACGTGCAGACAAGGTTTCTGACATATGGTGTAATTTCAAAATCAGTTTTTAGTTTAACCCATAAAATATATGAAAAAAATCACCAAACCATGTATCAATAATAAAAAATCGGCCAAGACCATGTCAGACCATGCTCAGCATAGGGTTCCGTAGTTACCATTCTCTCAGAATTGGCTAAACGGCGGCTATTAGTAAGTATCACGTACCATAAAATGGGGTGAGTAGGGACAAAACTGACATTCAAACTTCGATAAAACTTTGTTTTTACGTATGGCAAACTGTATTATTTATGTTTATACATAATAAATGTTCCGGTCGTTTGAATTTTAGTTTTTATTTTATAATTTTGTGTAGTTTAAATTTCATAACTTTAAAGATAAATACGAAATAGTAGGAAATCCCAGCTCACCCCGTAGTAGGGGCGAGGAGAAATTTCATACTAAGGTGAGTTTTAAAGATTGTTGGATCGACACTTTGGGATTATGAACATTATAATACCTTGATTTGTTATTAGAATATATAATTTACGTAGCAGTAGTCTGTAAAAACCAACTCACCCCTCTGTCATCCCTCCTCACCCCATTCATAACCCAACTGCCCTCGTAATCCCTTCTCACCCCATTTTACATTACATTTGCAGTGCTTTGTACGTGATGTTTTACTAAGGAGAGAAGACTTTGCAATAACTCAAAAATGGCTGAACCGATCATGTTCGCTCTAGTTTCACTTAAAGTATTTATTAAGCTTTTGTTTTAGATTTTTTTCATATGGGATGGGACACATATATTTTTTTTCTTTCGGGGCGATTATTACCGAAAATATTCACTTTATCAAAAAAAAAATTGAAGACCTTGATTCATTTTGAAGTATGTATTCAACGATATACCACACTATTGAATGAAAGTGAAAAACATCAAAGCCAAGTTCAAAGAAAAAGGAATTGGCGATGATAGTTTTTACGCATAGGCTATTTGTCTATGTTACTTTTCTAAAATTCGTTTTGTTGGTTAAGACTAGCCAAGTCAAATCCTTTATAATTTCTGAATTTTCTACACAGTAGAACTTGGCACCCATGTAGATCTCAAATCTTTTGTCGGCGAGTCAACAACGACACATATTCTTAACATTGAACTTGGCTCTCATTTCACATTTATGTTTTTGTTGGGATCCCTTTAACCCCTGACTGTACATTATACAAAAAATATTTATTATGAATAAAAACAAACTCAAACGCAAATTACATTAGAAACAAAGATTTGCAAATAAAGGAAAAACATGCAAATTTCACATTCCGTTATTTTGAGATAGGTATTAAAAACATCAGTTCGACGTCGGAGATTATACGTAATGGAAAATTATAGAAACTGTAAACAACAGACTTGCGTAATAAACAGACGGACGAGAAGAGGGCAAAACAAATTACAACTTCGAGTCGAGTTGGACCAATTAACTTTCCGTTACACAGAGAGGAAATATGGAATAAAATGAAAACAGCCCACGGCTGCGCGAGTTTTTTACGCGGAAAACTTTTAATTAAGGGATCAAATGACATTAGAGCCAGTTCGCAATAAGGTAACTTGTCTTTGTTCGCCCGCTCGCGATTCGCGAAAAAATAAGGCAACGAAATGAATATTTAGAAGAGTAAATAACATTACCATAATAATGAAACGTTAGCCAAAGTTACAAGGATGTCAAAGAGATTTCTAACAAGTAATTTTACATCTTTTTGCGTTATTAAATATCCATCATATTTATTAATCAAGGCAAGACTTGGAAGTCAATAATAATTTAATCAAAACATAACGAGTAAAACTTGGTAATTTGTACTCCTGACGACCATCGGGTTTAAAAATTTATCAAAAACATTATTATTTTAAAGAGAAATAAATGTGATGTTTTTGATAAATCAAAAACATCATCATTTTGGCGTACTGGAAGAGAGGCCTATGCTCAGCAGTGGGCGATAAAAGGCTGATATGATGATGATGATGATTTTAAAGATAAATAAATGTGATGTTTGGTTAAGGTTTTCCTTTGAAAACAACACTATATTTATTTTTAACTGTACTGGCCGCCTATTTAGTAAAAATTGTTGATATTACGAATCTTCGATATGATTTAATGGTTCCACGGTTATGTACCTACGAAAATTGTTCCATAGATAATACAATACACAAAAACAACATCCGGCCCGATTCGAGCAATGATTAAGACACGTTTAAGGTCTTGGATAGGTCTTTAAAAGATCGATAACTAAACGACATTTCAAAATTGACGTTTATTTCGATTCCGCTGTGATCCCAATAAGATCTATCTACGATATTTCTAACGTCAAAGTGACATTGGTTGCCCGAATCGAGCTGCTTCTGTCGATTATACGACATACAAACGATATCTAAATGAGAACTTATCTAAACCAGAACTTATCGTTATCGTATCTCATTCTTCGAATCGGGCCGATCGGCGTAATTATATCGCTTTACATTACAATAATAAATGAATATAGGCAGGATAATTATATTCATTATAATTTGTGATCATAAATAGACGTTAAAAGAAATTATAATATGGTAAAATGGTCTTAATGATCTTAAGGTTGCATTCATTATTTACATTAACTAAAGAAAATTACTATAACGCAACGACAGTTTATTTTAGTTGATTTTAATAATTTATGGGATTTTATATCCAGTCTAATTACTTTTTATACAGCAGCTAAAAGTTTTAATTAAAGATTGAGCGACATTATTCCTTCATCTCAGAAAGAACTTCGTTACAGCGGAGCCAGCGTTCTTTATTGAAAATGGCTTTATTGTTAAAATGAAGATGCCCTCCTGGGACAGATATTGTAATTTTTTAAGTCTCGTTTATTCTGTGGCTTCCATTTGCGAACGTTGAGGAAGCAATAATGTTACGTGACGAAACATTCTGCCTGCTACGTATATTCGTGTGAGATTTATTTATTTAAACTTTATTGCACAGTAAAAATACAGTGACAAAAGGCAGACTTAATGCTATGCGGCATTCTCTACCAGTCAACCGTTAGGCCAAACAGAAGCATAGTTGGTGCGGGGCATGTAAAGAACACTAAGACTTGACGCTTAACATTAATAGGCACAAATATAAATGTAATGTGAAGATAAAATATTAGAATAAATATAATTAGAGATATTTCATTCGATAGGTTTATACCTATGAAGCTGATGGTCCCGGGTTCAAATCTTGTTAAGGGCATTTGTGTGATGAACACGGATATTTGTTTCTGAGTCATGGGTGCTTTCTATGTATTTAAGCATTTATAATTATATGTTATATATATTGTTGTTTAGGTACCTACAACACAAGCATTATTGTCATTATTGAGCTTACTGTGGGACTTAGTCAATCTGTGCAATAATATCCAAATATTTTAATATATTTATTTATTAGTTATTACTATTTATATGTATAATTTCAAATAGTTGAATGATTTGTTCCTGCGAAATAAATTGATATTTATTTCTCATGGATAGTATTTGGTTCATGACAATCAATCCTTGCCATGCCGCGCGATGGCCATACCTTCCGTCGCAAGTTTAATTTCCCGCCTTTAAGCTTCTCTGAAAGTAAGATGTATGGCTTATAACATAAATAAGATTTAAAAAAAGCTTCTCTGAAAAATCTAAATATGACTTGATATGCACGGCAAAATGAATATCAAAACAAGTCAAGACGCTTAAAGGTCGAAAAAGCTGTCATATACAATTTATTATTTGGCAAGTGTTTTTACATTAAGTTGCCCCAGAAAACGATAACATAACTTTCGCATTTACAACATTAGGTAGGGTAATAAAAGTAAGCGGAGAAGCTGTTTACGCTCTTATCTAAGTTTCCACCTCCTAATCACCTTGGAGTTTGACGTAGGCGAGGCCTATTTCCAAACTCTACTCAACTTTTTCTCGTTATCTAATGTAAAAAAGTTCCTTGAATTTTTATTTATACGTTTCATCGTTACTCCGGCCATTCGCCAGCCTAAATCTGCCTGGCTCGTCTTCTTATTAACCTACTCACTTATAAAATGAATTACTTACAGCTTTTAAAATATTGCCTTTTTATTAGAAGTAGATAGAAGCATATTTTTCTTACTGACCGTTTTATAGATGCATAAGACGAGTCACCATGCTTTTTATTCTAAAATGAAACTTCTCAAGCAGTACACTGATTAACAGTTTAAAGCCCAGTAGTTTCGTGATCTTTCACTCTTACTGAGCGTAAGCGCGAGCAGGATGGATGTGCGTGCTCGCGACCGCGGATATCATATTTTCAGTTTTTGTGTGTTTTAATAATAAAAAAAGTAATCGACATGACATCAAAACTCTCCAACGGGCCTCTACGTGTTGCATCTATATCAAAACGCAAGTCTATCAAAAGACCGGGATAAAGGCCCGTGAAATCCAAGGAGATACGATAAAGTAATCGCTGAATTACCTCAAGCATTGATATTACTCATTTTTAGAAATAACTTTCATATTTTTAGTTTTTGTGCAAAATTAATTATAAGTTTTAAAGTGCATTTTAGACCCATGTTCGTGATTTTTTAGCTAAAGTAGAAAACTCAGGATTCCAATCGCTGGAGTCCCTAGAGAAAGGCCTCAAGATTGTTTATTCAAGTTTTGGCAGCCGTATTGTGATGTAAAAAAGTGCTACGACCATGCTACGACTTTCCAAAAGTCCGTTCTCAGATCCTACTGCCTTAATACAAGGTATTTTATCCTTGTTTTTACATGGGCATGGATCGCCAAAGTATAAACTGGACGGTACGGATTGCGGTCGCCTATGAGTAGTAAGTCTAAGTCGTCGTGTTTATTTTATACTTTTTAATCTAATGCTTAGATAAATAACACACCCACATCGAGTATATGAGTCTCCATAGTGAAGCCACAGTTCAACTATGACATAGTATCATAATCCTTGTACCATCGCATGCGAACGGCCCCCTCAGTCAACTCTACATTGAGTCGGTTGATTTATAAACCGTGTTTTTATTAAATTCCGTTTACTTCGGGGCTTAAGTAAGTACGTTTAAGGAAACTCAGTGGCATAGGTAATTAAATTTTTTTTTTATAAAAAGTATAAATGTTGCATATAGCGTTGTTGTAACACGGGCATTATATTTAACTGAACCAAACAATTGAGAACTGTTACATACTCGTATCAATGTCATTTTAAACATCGATCATCCGAGATAGTACAGTCAGCATCAATAGTAGCGGATGAAACAACGCGCCAAAAGTATCTGATATTCCCGATAACTTTTCCAAATAAAGATAATTTTCTAAAATTTACTTTCGAAAGTATATCTTTTACAGTCTAAATTGTTCTACATATAGAACCATCAACTTTTGTTAAGCTGTTACAGAATAGATACTTGTAGATACTTTTGAAACCTTGTTTGATCCGCTACTTTTGATGCTGACTGTACTTACGTTTAGTAGCAAATATTAAATCTTACTAAATGCTAATCAATAATGTAAACAGGCCATAAGGCAAGTACGAGTAAGTGTACATGCTCGTAGGGGGCTTATAAGATAAAAATAAATAAATTATTATTTATCTCCGAAATTAAATTAATTAGAATACCGGTGTCTTTGAGAAAGTTACTCTATTTAAGCTCAGTAATGCACCCTTGAAATTAACGGTGTATACCTCCCGGTTTTATAAAAAATGCAAGAAAGATGGTTGAATGTGTGTTACAACAACATTTATGAACAAAATGTAATCATTTGACATAAAGTGACATAACATTTCTCGCGTACGTATGGAGTCTAATGGTATAGTTTGACGAAATGGTTAATAAAAAATCCAAAGCCTCGTCAGCTGCCGTTATTTGAAAATGTTGCCAGTGGAATGAATCTTTTCCCCTCCAAATGAGGCATGTCGTTTATAATCTAAAAAGTGAAACTAAATTTTTAAGTACCTTGCATACTTATAATTTTTTTTTTTCAATCAGATAACCGTCATTTGGGATATTGATTCGACGATCATTGTCCCGACAGTCGTTTCAGCGCACAGTCTGATAGCGAAGAGTCTCGACCAACATCTTGAGAGACTCTCGCTAGGTGGTTGGATCAAGGGTCAGATGCAGAAGGCGGTGGTCTTGGACACGGCGCGGATAGTCCGGCGGTTCCTCTCTCTGTGGCCCTGATTACCGGCAGCTTGGGCCCTGCCCCGCTAGGTTAGGTTGATACAATGTGCTTTGTATTGGTTTTTTTAATGTGTTTTTATATTTTACTTATACATATATCCATATTGTAAAAAACCTCATCACCTAAGAAAAAGGAAGCCGAGCCGAGCCGAGACGAGCTAAACCGAGCCGAGTCGAGCTGACCAGAACCGAACCGACCCGACTCAGCCCGAGCCGAGAAGAGCCGACCCGAGTCGAGCGAGATGAAATGAGTGGAGTTGACTATCTAAATTACTAAAACGGAGACGAAGTTGCGGGAAAAAGCTAGTTTGTGTATATTTGTGCGTGGCGCTGAGCTTAAATACGAGCGTCGTACGCACACATCGATCATGTTTCGGCTTCACTTTTGGCAAATTAGCAGAATGGGACTACTTGTTTATTAATAAATAGGTAGTAGGTAATAATAACAATAATTCTATGTTGTAATGAGTTAGCTAGATTCAATGTAAGGAAGGTTAATAAACATTATGTGTATAATGTCACTGTCACCTGATTATATGTACATTATGAACAAAGTTTACAATTAAATTGATCGTACTTGTAGAGAGAACAAGGTAAATTACAACATCAAAGTGCCTGACACTTTCTTCAGAAGTCATTTGAATGAGAATAAGCTCCCACTGTGTTCCGATTTGTTGCTTTTCGATTCCTTTGTAGCAGAAAATATTAAAATATGGTAAATAAAATCGGTAAGTCGAGCGCAAGTTAGAGCCGGTTGAGGAACATGTAGAAATTGTTGCCGAATTCGTGAGGCAGAGGTGGTGGGGGAAGTTTTGTCTTGCTAATGCAATCATTACGTATTCTTAGTACGCGGAACGCTCCACGCCTACTAGTTGAAGCGTGATCTTTTAGTCAGTACAGTTATTGCGGACCTCGAGCTCAGGCTTAAGGTGGTTCAACAGAGGTATGGTAAGCGACGAAAATAATGGTCTTGAACTCGTTTAGTATACGGGCTAGGCATAAACCGGAATGAGGTGACGTTTTACGTAAGAAATTCACGATGGCAGAATTATTATCTACATTTTTTTCCTCTATTTATTCAGTAGGTATTGATTACTTTAAAAATACTTTTAAAACAGTTTTTGTCAACGAGAAGGTAGTTATAGAACAGTTAATATAGTTGTAACAAAAAGATGTAAAACTAAAATGGTTTAACTTAATTGAAACCTTCGCTGTTGTATTCTTCGTCTAATGACGATCCTGTAAAACTAGGGTAGGTATTTGTGTCAGGATATTCGGATTCTAATGATAAGATCTAGTAACAATTTACACATTGTTATTTTTTCATAAATAACGTCATTAACTTTTAACTATCGAAATGGTAAGAGATAGGAAAACTTGTAACATTAAAACACTCTCCTACTTTTTTGCAATTATCGCACCAAATAATGGAAACTATATGAAATTAAGAGTAACAGTATATAATTATTTAATTAAATTATAATCACAAATTATATGCAGTCAGAATAACGCGTTAATTTATAAAGCTGATGAGAATTTTCTGAATTTAAATAAACACAAAAGAAGGGTGAGGGTGAATAAGAAACTTTTCCGTTTTCCTTTAATAATCGCAGGTAATTATGAAAAGTCGGAAACCGTTTAAACTCGAGTCAGTATATTTTTACATTTAGAAACGAACAATAATTTATAATACATATTTAACCATAATTTGGTATCGGAACCATAGTCATAGATCGTGTAATTTACGAAGACGCATGGCTTGACTCATAGTGTCATGTTATTAAAGTTTATATTTGTCAAATCTGCGCGTCATCGTGGATGACATGAACTATGACGTGACATTTCTTAATAATTTAACTTACTTATTTACGCACAAAACAACAGTAATTAGCAATACGTGCTGGTAACTTTTAGTGAAACATTTTTATACGAATATATTGGGTTATTGCCGCTCGTCTGCCGCTGTTAAAACTACTTTGAAAGCTTGTCTGAAAATACCGTTGACGTATTTTAAAATAAAAATTGAAATTTAAACGTTCCTCCTATGCTCAGTAAACCTGCGTCAGATTTTTAATATCGACAAAATATTATAATAGCTATTTAAAAACGAGTACCTATTAAAAAACTATCTCTTAACAGGTTAAAAGGCAAATACATTTTTAATGTAGATACTTCCTAAAATTATGAATATCTTAAAGCACCATTAAATATGTAGTCTAAAAAGTCCACACTTAGTAGGAGTATTCGGTCCTATCCAATATTCCCCAGGGAGCAAATATTTTTACTTACTACCTTTGTCTATGTCACTACGTCATGAGAACCAAGATTTAAATAAAGTGGAAGAAACACTCTCAGCGTCATAGAACAATAGTACATTGTGCAACGAGGGGGGTAAGTGTATTTTTGGAAGCGAGGGTGGTAATTCCCGACAGCCACAGGCTGGAGGGAATTAAAGACCCGAGTTTGCAATATGCTTACCTCCGGAGTTACACACAATGTTTTTCATCACAATTGCGAAGAAAAAACTAAATTATAAGCGAAATAATTCTTAAATACGGTGACATTTCAAACATTCGTCCGCCATTTTGTAATTTCTTGAGAGGTTAGGCACCGAAGGCACAGACCTATTCGACATTCAGCCACTATTGAAAATTATGTAAAAATATTTTAAACAGCTGTTAAATTAATCAAATTAAATAATTTTAAACATAAACAAAAATATTAAATTATAAACGTCAGTATTTATAAAGTAAAATTCATTTATGCTACTTGGTTTGTATGAATAAGTGTCATAATAAAAAAAGCTATAACTCCCTAGGGAGTTATAGCATAAACAGCCTTTGTCCTTAAGTACACCTGCATGAAATTAGATCTTTTTCGAGCAAGTGTGATGAAAACGATTTTTGCTGCCGGCTGCCCCAACAAAATTGAGCCCAGGAGGCCGCGGTGATATTTAGTAACTTTACCAGCAGGCCACGTGGATTGCCGGCGTACCAAAAGCAGAAACTCAAAATCATGAGCAATTTTTCAATCTTGTCTTGTCAACATTTTTACACTGCAGGCCAAAATTTCCATCAGCCAATTTTTTGAACCCGGAGTTGAAAAATTGGTTACACGCCTACAACGCGTGAACCAACGCCATTTTCGTAATAGATTTATTGAAATGTAGGTTCGCGTGTATTTATGCACAATTAAAATGAGATATCTAAATGAGAACTTATCTAAACCAGAACTTATCGTTATCGTATTGCATTCTTCGAATCGAGCCGCAATACTAGACTATTTAAAGTAGTGAGGTGGAAATCACTCACAAATATAGGTATATAAAAGTTCTACCGTAAAAAGATAGTAGGTACGTGATATATTATTGCCGGTACTGTACCCTAACGAGAATATTCATACCGAAAGGCGCATTCTGGTCTGATCTAATTCTTAACTTATTATTAGAATAAGAATACGCCCCGCCTGCGCGAATTATATTAGCCTTTAGGAGGGACAATAATATTGAAAATACCTATTTACGCCGTAAACAAAGCCCGCTTACAATTATTCTTTTATTTATTACCCAATTTTATTTTTCGTCTCTTATTTCTCTTAGCGAGCAATAAAAGAAGTCTCCAGTTACCAATTACTAAAATGAACGCGACTCGGTACTGCTTCTACAAAGGCGATGCCGTAACTGAATAATAGGATGCCAGTCACATAAAAACTTTAACGGAAAACATAAAAATAACTTTGCATTTTACCGATCTGCACTTCAAGTAATTGCGGTATTTACTTCATAAGAATAATGATAAAATGTACCTATTTATTCGTAAAAATAACATCTGAGGTTTTAACTGTAATAATTATAGTCGGACTTACTTAAAAACTCTGTACAGAGTTTGCAATGACACGTGGAAGTTACCTTAAACGTCAAATTTGAAAGGTGCAGAGTTATTTTGGTCCCACTATATTTCAATCTCCTTAGACTTGATGTCTCAGTGCTGCCATAGATTTTGCTGTTTTTATCTTATACCTTTAAACGAGCAATTCTTGTATATCTTATCTTGTATTGTATAACGATTTTGCTGAAATTTGGTATATGGGGGTTTTTGGGGGTAAACAATCGAGCTAGATTAGTCTTATTTTCTCCAAATATGCGAGGAAATCAGGTAAAATAATCATAATTTAAGCATCAACCAGCACTCAAATGGAACCTTCACATGAAAAACGTTAAAAACAATTTCCCTCTTTAATTTTTTTTTTAAGTTAAAGGCACAGCTATTCTGCCATTTAATAGTAGTAGTAGTTCGCTCATTCAATATAATTGTCCAATATAAGCTGTATTTGCACGCATGAGATCTTTAAATATATATAAAACGTTATATAGTCTGACTTTATTAAGCAGTATTCGCACGATCATACAGGACGGTCTTACACGACTCTATCCTATCCTATAGCTTGAAATGATGCTGACCGGGTCGTGTAGACGCAGTTCGCCTATTTTCATTGGCTGTTTGTGTTTTTCTTATTGTTAGTGAATACATGTTTTAAAAAGTAAAAAAATAATACAGTAATAACTTCCAGTCCGCTAAAACTCGACAATAATGGTTTGAATGTTTTTAATTTGAATGTGACCATAACGAAGAACTTCCCGTACTATTTTTGCTACAATAAGGAAAACAATTCCGAGCATATTGGAGAAAAACTAAGTTAAATATCTCCATAAAACTAGTATTAGTACCTACTGAAATGACATAGAATGTTCCATTAACAAATAACATTTGTTTTGTTTAGTGGAAGACAACGTGCTGGCTCACACCGCTCGTCAGCTGACTCCAGCAAAGGTGGGCGGCTCGGTGGTGCTCCGCTGCGAAGTGTCTCCTCAGCTTGGCCTCGTCGAGATCTCCTGGCTCCAGGATGGCTTGCCTCTGACCCCTGGGTACCTTGGGCCTGGTAAGGTTCTTTATAAAACCTTCATGTTTAGTGAAAGATGAAATGAGATCGTGCGCGTTGGAGAACTATCCTTGTAGCTTACATCAAAAATTTAAGCTTGACATTACAGTTAAAGCATTTGTGCAAAATGCAGATATTCCTCTTTGTTGCAGACTCCCGTTGGATATCCGGGGCTGGGATTCTACTTGGTCTCGATTTAACACAAGCAGATTTACAAGCTGAATATGCTTGCGTCGCCCTGGACACTGCGAGCCCTTCGCTCAAATTGACCACGGATGGTTTGTATTTATTTTCTTTTAAATACCTACACAATGACCAGGAGTTTACTTTTCAGAAAAGTTCAAGTTGAAAAAAACAATCATTTCGTTCCTTATTTTACATTAACAGATAGCAGTTGGCTGGAGCACATCGAACTGAACTCTATAGAGACACGAGCCGGCGAGACCGCGATCTTGCCTTGCATTATAAGGCACATGAGTGGACACACTATTAGGTAATATCTTTATCTATATTTCGTTTTTTTATAAAAAAAAGCGGCCAAGTGCGAGTCGGACTCGCCCATGAAGGATTATTATTAAAGCCCACGTATTAAAAAAAACTATTTACTAGATCTCGTTCAAACCAATTTTCGGTGGAAGTTTACATGGTAATGTATATCATATATTTTTTTTAGTTTTATTATTCTGTTATTTTAGAAGTTTATGTACATACTAGTAGGATGTGATAAATATTGTAATTGTTTAGTATTAATATAAGTAAGGATGTCTGTTTTAAGTTCCGATTACAACGCTGTCGTAAAATTATTGTCTGAACTCCTAGTGGGAATTGTGTTAGGATGTAGGGTAAATTTATTATTTTAGAATCTTATCCGTGTATATTACTGGCCTGTATCTGTTTTTTTCCCGAATAAAGAAAAAAAAAAAGTTACATGGGAGGGGTTGGGACACACACACACACATTTTACCAATTTGGAAGTGTCTCTCGCGCAAACTATTCAGTTAAGAAAAAAATTATGTTAGAAACCTCAATATAATTTTTGAAGAACTATCCCTATACCCCACACGTATGGGTTTGATGAAAAAAATTTTTTTTTTAATTTAAAAAAAAAACTACTTACTAGATCTAGTTCAAACCAATTTTCGGTGGAAGTTTGTACGGTAATGTATATCATATATATTTTTTAGTTTATCATTCTCTTATTTTAGAAGTTACAGAGGGGGGACACATTTTATCACTTTGGAAGTGTCTCTCGCGCAAACTATTCAGTTTAGAAAAAAGCGGCCAAGTGCGAGTCGGACTCGCCCATGAAGGGTTCCGTACCATTTATGACGTATTAAAAAAACTACTTACTTACTAGATCTCGTTCAAACCAATTTTCGGTGGAAGTTTGCATGGTAATGTACATCATATATTTTTTTTAGTTTTATCATTCTCTTATTTTAGAAGTTACAGGGGGGGGGGACACACATTTTACCACTTTGAAAGTGTCTCTCACGCAAACTATTCAGTTTAGAAAAAAAATGATATTAGAAACCTCAATATCATTTTTGAAGACCTATCCATAGATATCCCACACGTATGGGTTTGATGAAAAAAAAAATTTGAGTTTCGGTTCTATGTACGGGGAACCCCCAAAATTTATTGTTTTTTTTCTATTTTTGTGTGAAAATCTTAATGCGGTTCATAGAATACATCTACTTACCAAGTTTGATCAGTATAGTTCTTGTAGTTTCGGAATAAAGTGGCTGTGACATAAACGGACAGACAGACGGACATGACGAATCTACAAGGGTTCCGTTTTTTGCCATTTGCCATGCTACTAAGTTGAGAAGTGCCTGCGTAAGAGACATATGTATTAATTTTGAAAATATAAATAGGTAAATATATTATCATAGAACTATGTTTAACAGAGTCAATTAAGTGTTTAGTGGCCTTGCCTCAGAAGCTGAAAGTCCTGGGTTCGAATCCCGGTAAGGGCATTTATTTGTGTGATGAGCACAAATATTTGTTCCTGAGTCATGGGTGTTTTTTATGTATTTAAATATTTATATATTATATATATCGTTGTCGGAATTCCCATAACACAAGCCTTTATGAGCTTACCTATTGTGGAACTTAGTCAATCTGTGTAAGAACGTCTTATAATATTTATTTATTTATTAACGGACTTATTTATAAGACGTAATGCTGGCCGTTTCGTTGTCATTGTTTATTTCAGACTATTAGAATCCATATTCTTGTTACACACGTAAGGACTTTGATTAGTAGACAGTTATATTTAAAAAAAATATGATTAGATTGTAAAAAAAAAATTGCATTCTTAGCCAAAAGACTATTTAGATATTACCTACTTGAATATTATACATTGGTAGCTATTTTCTTAAATATTGACTAGCAGATGCTTAAACCAGTCTCCAAGCCTTTGTTGTCAATTTTGGGAAGAAAATGAATGACAAAAAATGAAATCCATATCGTACTTTCCATTTAAAATGAAAACTATAAAATAATATGTGTTCTCTGAACAAAAGCTTTATTGGTTGCGCAGTAGCTCGGTACGGAATCCGTTAGTCTCTCTCGTAGGTTGCCAATTAGAATGTAGCTTTTTATTCTTTATTTTCTCTTTGGCTTGTTAAAATTAACCATCAACAGTCATCATAATAATCCAGCAAAATCATGAATTCATGATCCTTGTATATTTTTTTATTTTCAACCCAGTTCACGAGTATATGTAAATTGAAATTGAAATCTTTATTGTCATTTTATGAGTTACAGAATCATCACAATCCACCGCGATGTGTCGTAAAATGTTAACACTAAAACTAATCTTAGGTACAGCTAAATACTTATACAAATATTGCGAATAAAGTGATTGGTACTATGTCAATAGGTAAATTAATAAATAATACGGCATAAAGTAGTCACTTATCTAATAGTAGCTTTGTCTAAACACCATTTATAAAGTTTACGTCCGAATTCACGTTGTTCAAGTATTTTAATTTCAGTAGGCAAGTGGTTAAATGTGTGAATAGACATTTAAAATATACTCGTTCTAAAGTAAGCTGTTTTGTGATCAATGGGATAGCACAAATTAAAACCATGGAGTTTGGACGTTATTCTCGGTTTGCTTTTTCATATTTTAAACTTGTGTAGACTTCTTTTTTAGGGTTCCGTAGTCAACTAGGAACCCTTATAGTTTCGCCATGTCCGTCCGTCCGTCCGTCCGTCCGTCCGAGGCTTTGCTCCGTGGTCGTTAGTGCTAGAAAGCTGAAATTTGGCATGGATATATAAATCAATAAAGCCGACAAAGTCGTACAATAAAATCTAGAAATTTAATTTTTTTTAGGGTACCTCCCCTACACGTAAAGTGGGAGTGAATTTTTTTTTTCGCTTCAACCGTAGAGTGTGGGATATCGTTGGAAAGGTCTTTCAAAACTAATAGGGGTTTTCAAGAATCATTTTTTGATAAAGTGAATATATTCGGAGATAATCGCTCCGAAAGAAAAAAAATGTGTCCCCCCCCCCCCCCCTCTAACTTTTAACCATAGGTCCAAAAAATATGAAAAAAATCGTGGAAGTAGAGCTTAAGAAAGACATTAAATGAAAACTATAGTGGACATGATCAGTTTAGCTGTTTTTGAGTTATCGCAAAAAGTTTTCCCTTCATAGTAAAAAGACTTACTTTAATTAGGTACTGATTATACAAATTTGCCTATTTGTTTAACTCGGGTGAAAGGTACCGTTTCATCCCTTGGATAACAATTTACTATACTTTAAGCTCCAGTTTAGCTTATTATGACGGAAGAGTAACAACGGAACCCTACACTGAGCGTGGCCCGACATGCTCTTGGCCGGTTATTTCATGTAAAGACAGATATCATATATATAAATTTATATGTATCTTCTTTATAGAGTCCCTTCTATTCCGTTAGTATTTGTAATTCCTTGAACAATGGCAGGCATGAGTATTTACTTCGGGCGTTACAGATGGCCCTTACACATTTTTTTTTGCAGCTTGAAAACTCTGTAATGTAATGTTTCAAATTTGCTCTCTTTGGACAACTAAGCATTAGAAGTTCCGTTTTCCGTTCGACTCTGCATTTCTTCAATTACGCTTCGATAACTCCAATGTACGACTCGTGGACGTTATAAGTAGTACTTTGAAGAGCTATTCACGAAAGTTTATCATTATAAATCCGTAAAATTTCAACCCCCTAACCAAGTCAATTATGTTAACTCTCGCATACTAACTAGCATAATAGAACCAATATCGAATATACCGTGATTAGCATAGTTACTATGTATACATGGCATGAATATCATTTTCGCTCGATTTGATGCTAATTGCGCTCTCCTCAGGCACTGGTACTTAATTGGCGGTTACAACACAATGTCAGTTCGGGATTGTTTGATATTTGCTCAATCACAACGACAAATATGTGACGTTCCATGCCTGAAGGATCCTTATGCGCATGGAGTATGAGGACTCTTTAGGCATGGAACGTCACATATATATTAAGTAGGTATATGATATCCATTTTAGTTTATAATTTTTATGTAGATTTGACTGCATAAAAACACAAATCAAAAATATTTACTTAATAAAAATGAAATAGAAATGGTTGAATTAAGTAATGGAACACTATAATGTACATAGGTAATAAATGAAAAAAAGGATACGTTCGTTCGTGAAAAATAGCATCTTGGGTATGGCACCGACAATATTTGATCAAATTCCAGACCATATTAAAGTACTTGACATATATGAATTCAAAAAACAGTTTACTTCATATCTTATTGACAAATGCTACTATGCTATTAATGAATACATAAATGATAATAATGGCTCAGGCTTGTATTAGAATTGTATGATTATTGCTAACTAAATGTATTAGTTTCTATTGACTATATATTTTAATTTTTGGATTTGATTTGTAAGACTATTATTATATTAATCTTTTTTTTTTCTCTAATTTAATTTAATTTCTAATCTTGACTTGGGTTCAAATTCTGTTAATAGCAAATACCTTTAAAACACTAACAAAAAAATGTTATTTGTTTTACAAGGGGGCAAAGTTATAGTTTAACCGCTTGATAACTAGCGGTGGACTGTGGACTGTATAATGAACGATGGGATGATGGAAACACGTATTATAAATTAATTACTTTAATAAATATAATTACAACAAATATTAGGCACAATTCTATCAGTGGCAACGGCAGAACTGACACATGACATGGAATAATAAAAACAACTAGAAGAATAAAAAAGGTCGCATGCCGGCCAGTCGCCAACATACCGGACCCCCAGTGGAACACTAATCACTGGTGGCTACTGGCCGAGGTGCGGCCTCCATCAGAATAAGTTTCCGGGCCGGTCTGCGTAGCATGCCTCCTTTGGTGTGGACGTCTGCCACGCGGACCGCTCCGTCGGGTCCTAAGTAGACCTTTGCTATCCTTCCTAGTGGCCACAAACCACGAGGAAGGGTAGGGTCGGCGATCAACACCACATCACCCTCGCTAAGATTTAACGCGTTGTTGTTGGGTCCCCTCGGTCGAAGCGTCGGTAAATACTCGCGTAGCCAACGTGCCCAAAACTGATCTGCTAGGCGCAGGGTTCTCCGCCAGTCACATCGTCGGGATAGATCTGCGTCTGTCAGCGACGTGGTCCATGGTACTACTGATGAGGAGCCCAGGATGAAATGAAAAGGTGTTATTGCCTCTGGTGCATCTGGGGAAGACGGGACGTATGTTAGTGGCCTTGAATTCACTATTGATTCAGCCTCGAGTAGGAGCGTTGACAGGACCTCTTCCTTCAATGATCGATTTGTTAGGCAGGATCTGAGGGCTGCTTTCACTGTCCGCACAAGCCGCTCCCAGGCGCCGCCCATAAACGGGGATGCAGGTGGTATAAAACGCCAGTCAATTTTATTGTTAGTGGCGTAATCTATGACCGAATTGTCGTGTAGGGTGCGCAGTTCGCGGGAAGAGCCAACAAAGTTAGTCCCGTTATCGGAAAATATGGTGGTGGGCGATCCACGGCGAGCACTGAAGCGTCTGAGGCTCATTATAGCACTATCTGCAGTGAGTGAGTTCACGACTTCGAGGTGAAGCGCTCTGGTTGTGAGGCACGTATATAAGGCAATGTATCGTTTCTCGCTCCGCCGATATAGCGTTACCAGGATCGGGCCAAAGTAATCGAGACCCACGTGGGTGAATGGTCTTTTATGGTGATCCAGACGTTCTGGTGGTAAGTTGCCGATCTGGGGATGGATAGGTTTCATGTTCCATCTCTTGCACTTCAAGCAGGCGCTTGCTACGCTACGGATGGTTCCTCTGGCTCTTAAGATTGAATATCTTTGCCGAAGTTCATTCAGGATGAGCTCATTAAACTGATGCGCGGCTTTGATATGTTCGTGGAGGATCAAGAGTCGTGAAATGTAGTGGCGGCCGTCGAGGATCATGGGTGATTTCATCTCGTCATTCACTCCCGGTGCGGAACATATGCGCGTATTTTGACGCATTAGGCCTTCTCCATCTAGTGTGGGTGCGAGTTTCTTAATCCGACTCTCCTTGGGCACTGGCTTCGAAGATCGTAAGTTCGATATTTCCTCAGGAAAACTCTCTCTCTGTGCATGACGGACCAACATCTTCTCTGCTTCTATTATATCTGCCGCGTGAAGCTGGTGGGGAGACGTGGTGTTATCAATGTAAAGTTTGGAATTTGGATCTATTGGCCGAGACAGTTTAAGCCGGAATAGGCGTGCGCCCTGAAGAAAACGGGCCGTGGCACGTAGTAAACGTAACCAGGAGCTAAAACGCGTTGGATCAGGTAACAAATTCAAGTGTGGGGTGTCGAGCAGCAGAACCACCAGATTTGATTTTAATTCAGGGTCTGGTGAGATCTCTTCCTCGTCAGTGACGCGTTCGGTTGGCCAAGTCCGGTATGTTGGCGACTGGCCGGCATGCGACCTCTTTTATTCTTCTAGTTGTTTTTGTTATTCCATGTCATGTGAGTTCTGCCGTTGCCACTGATAGAATTGTGCCTAATATTTATTGTAATTTTATTTATTAAAGTAATTAATTTATAATACGTGTTTCCATCATCCCATCGTTCATTATACAGTCCACAGTCCACCGCTAGTTAGCCACTGATAGAATTGTGCCTAATATTTATTGTAATTTTATTTATTAAAGTAATTAATTTATAATACGTGTTTCCATCATCCCATCGTTCATTATACAGTCCACAGTCGCCCGGTCGGATTCCGTAGCCGTCGGGTCTGCCTTTGCCTTACTACGTGTTTCCACCATGGTGAAAAATGTACGTAAATAATGTAAGCAATGTTTCTAAATGAAATAAAAAATTACAATGACTTACGTGAAAAAAAAAAATTGACAATTGAATTTCGATGGATGGTAAAACTACGGCGAGAATGGACCAAAATGATAACTAGCGGTGGACTGTGGACTGTATAATGAACGATGGGATGATGGAAACACGTATTATAAATTAATTACTTTAATAAATATAATTACAACAAATATTAGGCACAATTCTATCAGTGGCAACGGCAGAACTGACACATGACATGGAATAACAAAAACAACTAGAAGAATAAAAAAGGTCGCATGCCGGCCAGTCGCCAACACCGCTCATGCTGATATTGATACCTGAACAAGCGAAAGATTCCAAAATTGAACCACGAGCGTAGCGAGTGGATCGAGAAGTGGACTCTTGATCGTTGCGAGGGTTAAACAAACTTTGCCTCCGAGTGAAACACAACATTTTTCACCACACCAACGCGAGGAAAATACTTACTATGAAATATCAAAAAAATCAAACTAAATCTAATTTAAATGAACGTAATAATAAAATGCTCCATTCCATAAATAACGATTTTTTTTACTAATTGAAAGTACTCTCAAGAAATACTACTAAAATTTATACTTAGCCATGTGTTTGAAATATACATGTATTTTACTTTCCTCGTATTCGAAATGAAAAGTGGTGTTTAACTCGATTGCATCCCTTATAGTTCTCTGCGTATATCAGGTTGCCCGTAGTACAGCAAAATTATAATCGTCAGTTGGCAGCGGCAGGACGCGGCGGGCTCGTGGTCGGCGGTGGCAGGGGAGGGGATGGTGCGGGGCGGCTCGCTGGTTCTACCGAACGCGCGCGCGCATCACGCCTCGCGGTACGCCTGCTTCCCTGGGACGGATTCAGCTCCTAGGATTCTGATTCGGCTTGTCGTTTATGACCCTCTGACTGTTACTGTATCTCCTAACCCTTTGGTAAGACATCTGTATAATTGATCATAAATATAATGTCACATACTAAGTGTATTTACCTACTCTTTAAAAGCATATATCATAATCATAATCCTCGTCCTTTTTATAAAGCTTCCCAGTATTTTCTGTTGGATTAAAAATTCTGATGGTGGTGGCCGAGTGGATTGACGTCCGACTTTTAATCCGGAGGTCGCGGGTTCAAATCCTAGCTCGTGACCAATGAGTTTTTCGGAACTAATGTACGAAATATCATGTGATATTTACCACTAGCTTTTCGGTGAAGGAAAACATCGTGAGGAAACCTGCATACATCTGAAAAGAAATTCAAAGGTATATGTGAAGTCCCCAATCCGCATTGGGCTAGCGTGAGGACTATAGCCCAATCCCTCCCACGCATGAGAGGAGGGACGTATATAGGCTGAATTATTATTATTATAAAAAGTTTTAAGTACTTTTAATTTTTTTATTCCCATTACCAAAATTTATAAAAGTCTAAACGGAATTGTGCCAAAATGCCTAATTCTCAGTTTTTTTACTCTTAAAACACCACATTAGTTGTTTTGAACTTTAGTACAAATAAAGACCATGGCATTATGATATTTAGGTGTAATAAAAACAAAGCATTAAATTCTGCTCTGTAAGTATATATCATAATTTGAAAATTCTTGACCCAACTGTTTCATAATATTTCAGATGTTAGGAACAGGTGGTAGCGGACACTTGAACTGTTCTGTAACTGGTGGACGGGGAGGTGGAGTAACTCTAAGTTGGCAACACGAAGCGAGACCTCTCCATGCCCCTCAATCTCGACTAGCCCTTGGTCCAGTTCACTCTCATCACGCAGGATTGTACCAATGTACTGCTCACGATCATTCCGATTCTGCAGTTGCAGGAGCTGAACTAATCATTGCTGGTAACCTTCATATTTTATTGAATATCATCATGTATAACTTAAGTTTTAAAATTAATGGAAAAACATTGATTGGGTTTTAGATAGACCACCAAGGTTGGTGTCTACGTTCAGCGAAGCGGTTACTAGAATTGGTCAAAGCGTAGCATTAAGATGCGCGGCTACTGGTATTCCTCCACCTCGAATACTTTGGACATTAGATGATAGACCCCTTCCATCTTCCCCGGACAAGTAAGAATTCACGTTTATATTTTATTTAAACTTTCACTATTTATTTAAATAAGTTACTTTTGACCACTTACTCATTCGATATTTGATTTATTTGATAAAGGGTAGTGTTTACGAGCTGGTGTGTTGTAAAATCATTTCTATTCTTTTTTTGGAGCCAAACTATAGGTGCTAATTCAATTTCTTCATTCTTACTCGGATATGTTCTTTCACAAAAGATCGTCATGTATCTTTCTTTCTTTGATATTTACTTTTTGTGATTTTTTTGTTTTAGATATAGTGTAAATACAAGAGCCGAAGGTGTATCTGGCGGTGAAGAAGGCACAATTGTATCAACTCTCAGTGTGACCATACGAACTGCCGATGAAGGTGGCAGATATGGGTGTAACGCAACCAACTCCCGTGGTTCACAAGCTCATCATGCAAGACTGAATGTATTTGGTACGAACTAACTTATTTGAAATAGGTACCTACAATAACCTAAATGAGTACCTAATGTCCTAATGCAATCGATATATTTTCAGGTCCTCCAAATATTAGATATTTATCGTCCATACATGTTAAAGCTGATACGGATGTGGTTTTACATTGTCCGTATTCTGGTTATCCAATAAAGTGAGTAGTAGATCTTACTCAACGTTGAGTAATAGTCAATACTTAATTTGTATTTTTGATGGTAAATTTATTTTTAGAGAAGTGGTTTGGCGACGTGAAGATGGTTCCATAGTTGAAGTTGCTATGGAATCAAACGATGAGAAAGGAATGCTAAAACTGTCTGCTGTTCGAAGTAGCACGGCAGGAAGCTACACTTGCGAAGTGCGTGCTGAAAGTGGGGAACTTGCCAGAAGAACTGTAAGGGTTGAGGTTCATAGTAAGTCCTGGAATTTATGAGTACTAAGTACTGTATTTCAATTTACGAGATAGTAATACATAAGTTTTTAATAAATTTCAGAACCGCCGAAAATAGCACCTTTTCTATTTCCTGAAGAACTTGAAGTAGGAGGCAGTACGCAAGCAACATGTAGTTTAGTTTCTGGAGACAAACCTATTCAGTTCACATGGCACAAGGATAACTTACCGATTCAATCTATTTTAAAGGTATGCAATTATTATTAGTTATTTGTGACATTTGCATGGTTCTATAGGAATTTTGTTAATTCCTGTGTTATTTTAGGTGGAGCAGAAGAATATGGATTTTTTTTCGTTATTAATTATACAGGAACTCACATCGGCACACAGCGGAGATTACACGTGTAAAGCTTCTAATGAGTTTGGTGCTGTTAGCCATACTGCATCACTCAATGTCAAAGGTAGTTTTGATTAGAAGTTTTATCAAAATGCATTATAGAATAATGAAAGAAAATTGTTTAGAAATCAGTAGCGTAACATAATATACAGTTTTATTGCATAGAGTCGCCAACGTGGGTGTGGCGAGCTCAGAACACCTCAGTATCAGCTGGAGCTTCCCTCTTATTGCCTTGTTCCGCAAAAGGGCAACCGGCTCCCAGGGTCTCATGGGAATTCTCTTTGGGTAAGACATATCTTGAATCATATCTGTGTATCAACTGTTATAATAATTATTATTTTAACGAAAAATATACAAACATAACATGTCATCACAGATGGTGAAAACTGGCGTCACGTATTGTTCGGTCAGTCGGAGGCTAACGACGCTGACGGAGGATCGATCCTATCTGACGGGACCGTGTGGCTCAAGGCGGCCGCTCCAGAGCACGAGGGCTGGTACCGTTGCGTGGCGCGCGCACAGCACGCCTCTATACACCACACTTTCTACTTGGACGTCAGAGGTCAGTTAACTTTTTGCTTGGCTTGTACAAGATCGAACGATAGAGACTACTACAGAGCACGAGGGATGAGTATATGATATATCACTATGTCTATCGGTTAAGCCCTTTTGCAGATAAATGGGCAGCTGCAGTTGCAGCCATCCCACAATCAAGGTAATATTCCATGATTTGCAAAACGAACGCTTAATGATACCAACTTATTACCTTGAAATTAAAAATTATGCTTGTTTTAGAAAACTATAAAAAACCCGCAAATATGACTAATATCTTAATTGTTGCTAAAACTTACAGCATTTAAATTGCTATATATTTTTAGAACCGCCAAAACTTAACAGAGGCGGCAGCGGCGGAGAAACTCGATGGGTAGTCAGAGGTTCAACGGCGAGGCTAATGTGTGTTGTTAGCGGAGAACCCGAGATACACGTGCATTGGACGCATGACTCCAGGCCATTGGCTTTACAGTAAGAGAATAGCTGTGTCATTCGTATTTTCTTAATTGCATAATTAATGTCATCGATCCTTAATATAAAAGCTTTTCTTAGCTAAAGGTTTTTAAAGTTTTTCTACACCGGCTAATTGACGCATATCGACAAAATATTAGACGACCTTTTTTTATTACATGTTCAAAGGACTGCGCTCGTGTTTCATTGAACACATTATGTTAAGATAACCTTTTATAATGTCATGTCAATTCGCAGCGGCGCCGGTGGCATCGAAACCAGAGACACTGGTAATGGAGGGAAGATATCAGAGATAACAATAACGCACGCCGGCCCCGAGCATGCAGGAGAATATCGGTGTCTTGCTAGGAACCTTTACGGCAATGATGAGTTGGTGTACCGATTGTATGTTAAAGGTAATTTTACTTAAATAAACGATGTTCCTTTGGCTACAATTTTTTTTTATTGAAAACTTGTTATAGTTATTTATAGAATCTTTTATTGATTGCTGTATAATCTAATCAAGAGTATTTTATCGATTAAGAGATGGAGCACTATATATATAGTTTATACATATTACGTAGTAATTAGCTAGGAATGTGTAAGTAATACCTGTCAGAGTGCAACGTAAAATTATCACTGATACCTTGTGTACGTATGCTATTACGTAATTAAATTCTCGTTTTGCTCTGGTGACTCATTTCGAGATTAATAGAATAGAATAGAATAGATTTTATTTGTATTAATTGTACATCGTCATATTACCTAAAACTACTGTTTATACGTAACAGTGAGCAAAACAATAATAAATTGATATAATAAATTATAGATATAAAGTATACTAAAAACAAATTAAATTATACATCTTTTCATTAAATTGCATTATAGAAATTTCAATGTCATATAATCGATTACAAATTATAGTTAGCTTAGCCTATATACAACGTGTCCCAAAACTCAACGATAAGCCGGCACCAGAGGATGGAGCTGCTTATGATTAGTCGAGAAAAATAAGGAAAAAAATATATCTCAATTATTTTAGAAATTACAGAAAAAAAATGAAATTCATTGAAAATCGACATACCTGATGGTATTTTTAACGACCATGTCTACAAATATTCAAATATTACTGTTTTTTATTTTGTTTTTGGAAACTTCAGTAGCCCTGCTATCTAACACAGTTCTTAAAAAATACCAAAATACATGTAGTTTTTACACAAAAAATAATCAAAATTCATTTTGTCCCTACAATTTTGAAAGATTGTTTCTTACAGTCCACTTTCAATCATCATGGTGTAAAAAAATAGTATCGACACCACTATGGCAATTATTTTCAAAAGTTGACGCAACTAACCAAGATTCCAAAATGGTATAATACTTTAGGAAACCTAGTCACAACAAAAAACAACGAATTTTTAAACAAGAACCGACATTTTTAAATGTTGATATTAATCACTTTTGAAAAGGGTTGTTGTTGCAAGTTTTAAAATTTCAATGGAAAATGTGGGTAGTTAATACACAAACAACAAACTCTACTCAAAATCTACTCAAAACCCATAGCAACATTGGACGAGCTTCGCCAAAAAATCACACAAGCTGCGGATCATATCAATGGTAGAAGATATGCACGACGGATAAAACGATCATTTCTAAGGCGATGTCATGTCTGTATTAATGCCGGTGGCAGGCAATTTGAACATTTACTGTAGTATTAATAATGTAGTAAATGAATTTAAAAAAAAAGGAAAAAAAATTGTACCATTTCTTTGCATTTATTCAACATTTTTCAACAACAAAAATCCTTTTTTGGGTACAGTAAAAGTGATTACCGCCAACATTAAATAATGTCGATTCTTGTTTAAAAATTCGTTGTTTTTTTTTGTGACTAGGTTTCCTAAAGTATTATACCATTTTGGAATCTTGGTTAGATGCGTCAACTTTTGAAAATAATTGCCATAGTGGTGTCGATACTATTTTTTTACACCATGATGATTGAAAGTGGACTGTAAGAAAAAATCTTTCAAAATTGTAGGGACAAAATGAATTTTTATTATTTTTTGTGTAAAAACTACATGTATTATGGTATTTTTAAGAACTGTGTTAGATAGCAGGGCTACTTAAGTTTCCAAAAACAAAAAAAAAAAACAGTAATATTTGAATATTTGTGACATGGTCGTTAAAAATACCATTAGGGATGTCGATTTTCGATGAATTTCATTTTTTTTCTGTAATTTCTAAAATAATTGAGATATATTTTTTACTTATTTTTTCTCGACTAATCATAAGCAGCTCCATCCTCTGGTGCCGGCTTATCGTTGAGTTTTGGGACACGTTGTATAATAATTTAATGTTTCGACATATTCATTCATCCAGGAATTCTTTCACCGAGTAATATGCTTTTGTTGAGCAAAACGTTTTGAGCTCACGTGTGAAACGTCGTTCAGTACTCAATTCTTTTATTATTTCGGGTAATTTATTGTAAATTTTTGCACCTATTACCCTTAAGGACTTCCCTGACTTCTGAAGTCTATGCGCGGGAACTGACAGCGCAGGTTTTCTTCTCGCTGAGTAGGTCTTGCTTATAGGGAACTCGTCGGGGTTCTTTCTCACATATTTACCTATCTCAAATATGAAGAGCGAAGGTACAGTCATCACCTTAAGGTTAATAAATAGCTGCCGTGCGGGTTCGTCCTCGGGGACTCTAGATATCAACCTGATTACCTTCTTTTGTAGGATGAATGGTCGGTCCCTATCAGCCGCCATGCCCCACAGGTCAATTCCTCTCGTTAGGTGTGCATGGAAATATGCGTAGTATGCTGTCAGCAGGCTTTGTTCCGACAACGTATACTTTAGACGTGCTATAGCGTAGTAGGCAGAGTTCAGTTTTCTACAGATTGCGTCTATGTGCTGGCCCCATTGCAAACCGCTGTCGAAACAAAAACCAACGTAACGAGCATAACTTACGGGTTCTATTTGAATCCCGTTAACAGACAAATCTAGCCGTAGCTGTACCTTATTATTGAGTGAGAAGTGGAGGAGGTTCGTTTTCTCGATATTTAACTGCATGCCGTTAGCTTTAAACCAGTGCAGCAATTTTAGAATTATGCCTTTAGCATTCGTCTGCAGTTCCTCTTGGCTACGACCGTGGATTATTGTACATATATCATCCGCGTACATGATGAATTTTGCAATAGGACTTGGGAACGGCAAGTCATTCATCAGTATCGCGAATATGCTATTACCGACGTTTGAGCCCTGCGGAACGGACCTATCTCCGACTAAGCCACATTCAGAAATCTCGCCATTCACATCAGTGACTTGAACACGGTGGGCTAAGAATGATTTTACTATATCTAGGGCCTTACCTCGGACACCGTAATGCTCAAGCTTCGCCGCTATCAACTCATGGTCAACTAAGTCGAATGCACGAGACAAATCAAAAAATATAGCAGCAACGTACCTTTTTGACTCGAGATGGTCTAATACGATTTCCAGTAGCTTGCGCACTGCCCCTAGGGTGGATCGGCCCGCGCGATATGCGTACTGGTCACCGCAGAGTACTCCTTTTGCGTTTAAAAAGTGTGCAAGCCTATAGCATACGCCTGATTCGAATATCTTAGACAGTGCTGGTACAAGTGATATTGGACGATAATTTTTAATTGTGTCCTTACTACCTTTTCCCTTGTACACTGGGGTAACTCTGATTTTCTTAAGGGATTCGGGATAATTACCATTGAGTATTGCATTGTTAAAATGTTCACATAGTTGGTGAAGAAAATCATGTGGTAAACTGTGAAGTATAGCAGTCGGAAAGCCATATATGTCCTTGGTTCCTTTCGCTTTGATCGACTTTATGATTGTCAATATTTCATGAGTTGAAAAAGGAGACATTGTGGACGCTTGGGGTGAACAAGTGGCGCGGAGCAGGCGCAGCGCTTCCTGTAAGCACGGGCGCAAAGGGGTGTCGCGCACCACGCTCAGGTAGTGTTGGTTGAGTGCGTCAGCCAGCTCCCGGCTGGAGCCGTGTTCGCCGCATACCGCTCGACGCAGCACGCAGAACTCGTCCCTAGTAACTCGGCCTTTGTTTGTTTCAGTCTTAATGACGTCCCACAGGGCTCGGGTCTTATTAGTGCTAGATTCAATTTTATTGTTTATAAACGTTTTTCTTGCTTTATTAATTAAAGCGTTATGTTTGCATGTATAGCATTTCGTAAACTGTATAAGATCTTTATTATGTGGATAGAATCTGACTAGCATACCTAATAGTAGAAGGAGTTCCTTGCTCTTAATAGTTTCGGGATTTGACCACATCTCATCCTTAGGTCGAATGGGTACCTTTTTAACTGGGCAAAAGGTCTCAAATTTACTAAGTAAACCCCTAAACATTGCATCAAAGCCGCCTATATTCTCTTGTGAGAATCTTTCCCAGTCAGAGTTACCTACATTTTCAAGAAACCGCGCTAAGTGCGTTTCATTAGTTATTCTCTTATTTATATGCCTAGTCTGGTTTTTTGTTGACACAATCGACATTTTAAAGTAAAGTAATACAAAGTTTAAGTAATGAAATTTATGATTATGCTTTCTTAAGCAAGCTTCTATTTAAAGTAATATATTTAGAGTTGTGTTTTCATTACAGAACGTCCGAATATACCTGAAGAGGTTCGGATATCAGAAGTGTGGTCTCGAAGAGCGCGAGTCACCTGGAGGATAGCCCGAGGAGCCCTAGTGTCACACTACTCGCTGCAGTACAGGGCGCTAAACCGAGACTTGACTGTGTCATTGGATACGCCACTGACCGGGTTACTTGAAAACTGGGACTCGCCCGAAGTACTTAACCTGACTTTGGCAAATTCAGACTTACTCCACGTCTCGTAAGTTTTCTGTAGTCAGCGTGTTGGTTTTAGTTGAGTGTTCATTTAGTTTTATCAGTAATTAACTCATGAATATTCTTCGTCACATTCATTATTCTTTTAAAGAGTATTAACTTTTGTAGTTATCACAGGTTGCTTAATAAAAGAAGCCACAATTTTTGTCCAAATCTCGCAATCTATTTTATAAAATCTTGTGATTAAATGTAAGGAAACGAAAATGCCACAGACGGCAAACCATTTAACCGTGCAAGTCAAATTACTTCTTAAAAAATAAATAGCAATTGATTTCATTGTATTAAAATCAAGAAAAAGGTGTTGGAAAGAACAATTCAAGAAAAATATCCATGTAACAGACATTTTGACGTAAAATTGTTTTTCATTTAATGTACCTAAGTGAGATAACATGTGGCAGGTCGGAAGGGCCGGGGCGTGCCGGCGCGTCCGTGTCGGGGCTCTCGCCGGACACCCGGTACGCGCTGCGACTCGCCGCCTTCAACGACGTTGGCGCGTCCGCCTACACGTCCCCGCTGCACTTCACTACGAGAGAGGAAGGTCAGCAACAGATATACCTTTATTTAACATTTAAAATCCCCTTTAGTAAACAAAACACGTAGGTATTGCAGGGTTACATGAATATAAAACAAAGACTTAAAAATTAGTTACGGTTTACATGTGCCTGAACAAGAATTCCCTGTGTTTCAGGCAAGAAGTACGATAAACGTAGTTCAAATTAATTTTCATTAACAAAATACACAATATAATTTAGCAATATAATTCTATAATACATAAATCAAATAATAAAACTACCCTATTATTCCTATTGTAAATCCAGTCATATTACTTATAATCATTTTGAAACTATTAGTAGAATTTCTGTCTTCGGACATCATATTTTGAAGGATTTTTCAGAGCGTTTCCTTGATCTTTGTGTAGCTAAGAAATTTGCGTTAAGCCCTATTGTATAGAAAAGAACCCAGACCATTAATAGCCGTACCACGAGACTGCGTAAACTCGAGTGTAGTCCATCTCGTTCGCACTGATGTATTGGTGCGATAGAGAGATAATGCGATCGAGTTCACGCAATCGCAACGTAAATGTCAAATGCCAACTCGTGGTAGTCGTGCTAGCCCTTATAATAAGAACATACTAACTTATATTCATACTAATTACAAAAGGTAAGATCGTAAATTTTATGTGATTTTTTTACATATTCATACCTCTATTTTCCAGCTGATTATGAATACTATGATTACAAAAATATCACTCCTGCAGTTCAAACAATTGTATTCGAAACTACACATTATTCGCTAAAATACGTCAAGCTGTAAATTTCAAAGGAAGCGACATACAAACGAAGTACGAACACATTCGAAAAATGTTATGATCCCTTTGTCAGACTAGAGTCTGTACGGAAAGAGAAGAGCCGTGGAATATAAGGGCACCAAATCAATATATTCTATGACTCTTCTCCTTCCGTACAGACTCTAAACGTAAAAGATGAGTCGGAGCACGATTCAGATTTAACAACTTTTTAGGATTTTGAACTGGTTTTGACACAACCTTGATGATTGGCGCGCATCTTACGCACTCCTTTCACTTCATTTCAAAAGCACCAATCAGCGTGAGCGATATCAGGATCGTATCAAAACAAGCTTGAAACCGAAACCTTAAATTTGAATAGGGCTACCAGTCACTGGAAATCAACCAAATAATTAAATCTTAAAAACATAAGTTACAAGATACATGTTATGCGTGCTCCACACCCCTTAACGAGGTCATGACGTCTATAATAAAATAATGGACTATACGGGGTCGTCCGGTGTTAATACCGACCATAATCGTTAAGCCATTTTATGTGCTACACGTTGTATTACGGGCTCGTAAACTGTAAGTGTTGAAGCATTATTTTGACACGGTATTTTGTTAAATGTCCATTTTCTTTAATAACTACAAAGTTCTAAGTATAATTAATGAATTACATGGTAATTTTTGGGGAAATGGTCGATTTGAATGAACGGCGAACGCGTCGTAGCTTTTAAATGTAGGCGCTTTTTTCTTAAAAATAGACAAAAAAAATATTAAGCTAAGTATTTAGATGGATGTTGGTTCTCACTTCTCAACAAGAAATTAAATGTATTAATTAGATAAAACCTATTTTAGCATGATTTGATTTATTTATTTTCATTACGATAAATAACAGTTTTTTTTTTCAATCAGTCGAATATTTTATGTCTTTGAATGTGGTACATTGTAGGTTGGTATTACATTTTTTGATTAGCACATACTTCTTTATTCTTGTGTTAATCTATATGAATTTATATTATGATGATTGTCAATGATTTGGCATGCAAACATATAATTATAAAATGTCAATAACAATTATCCAAAAAACAAAATAAATTAAAAATTACCGTGAAGTTAAAAACTAAGAAACAAAGAAAACTCAGAAAACTAATAATAATAATTATTATAGGCCCGCAGGGCAGCTTGTGGCTAGCTGTTAGGGAGTAACGACCCCACGGACCCGAGTGCTCGTGAGAGTCGGTCAGGGTCTCTGTCTCCGGCGTGTCTTCGTCGGTCGGAATGGAACCCCAAGGGGACCCGTAGGACTCTCAGCTCTGGCTTGCCTTCATTGGCCGTCCAGAGACGATTGGTTAGAGCTAAATGCTCTAGAGGTGGAAGTGAAAACTTGCATAAGACGCGAGTTGGCACAGTGGCTGTTATCAGCCACTGGGTAGAAAGCGGCGTACACCTCTCGACACCCCTGAGCCGCTCACACCGGTGTTGCTCCTAGTCGTCTTCACGACGGCATTTTTCAGGGGCCCATCTAGTGGGCGGCGAGTCACTGCCTGCCTCGATAACTAGTGAAAACATTGTTATGGCAGGTGTCCGGACCTCTTTGCAATAACCCAGTCTCATTGTCCTCCCAAACTTCAATCCATAGACCGTTATACTGTTCACTTTTACTACAATAGTCCCAATGCCTGCTGCGACCGGTTCATGGGTGTCTATTATTGGGCCTGTGAACGGGTTCCAGCAGGCATTCTACATGACATTAAAGCTCTCCAAGGGGCCTCTACGTGTTAGATCTATATCCCCACGCAAGCCTATCAAAATACCGGGATTTATAGGCCCGTGAAATCCAAGGAGATATAATAATCAATCACATACAAATGCAAAACGGTACCAACTAACGGAGTGTAATCCATACAAAGTTAACACAAAGTTTGTTGATAAATTTCCTCACGAATTTCTTCAGGTGAAAAGTGGATTTTGCAATGGTTGGTTTTCAATTACGTAACGAAAATAAATACTCAAGGAACCTCAACGAGGGTGCGGAGTGTTAGGGTCGGCAACGCGCATGTAACTCCTCTGGAGTTGAAGGCGTCCATATGCTACGAAGACTGCTTACCATCAGGCGGGCCGTATGCTTGTTTGGCACCGACGTAGTATAAAAAAATACGTTTGACACTCAGGCAAGCAAAGCATTAGTATCGTGAATAATATTTTATATATATATATATATATATATAATAATAAAAAATAAACGTACCTACTGCCTCAACGTATAATGCGCATAATTACCCTGTAACATGTCTAATATAACTTAACATTCCCGGAATTCTCTTAGTTAAAACACCCGTGTAGGTATGTTGGTAATATGTAACGACCTGAAAGCGTAAGCGGTGTTTCGTTGATTGTTTAGCTCCCGGCGGCGCGCCGCGAGAGATCACCGTGCGGGCACTCCGGGCGAGGGAACTACACATCACTTGGCAGGTAATCTTCACAATCCGGTACCCGTATTTACAGGTATTACAAGAGCTCTAAATGGCTCACGTTTCCATATTGTTAATAGAACTCTCAGTGGGCTGATAGCAGCTGAGACTGATATTACATATCTGACATCCATTTGTTTATACAAAATCGCTTAAACAGCAAGCGTTTTTGCAAACGCGAAACAAAAAGTTTGTTGTAGTCGTTTTAGCTCCTTAAGGTAGCTTTTTTTACTTACCTTATATTTTAACGAACGTCTCTCATGAGCTACACTGCTTTATAAGTAGTATTTTTTGTTACCAGCCGCCACCTAGAGAATCATGGCATGGCACGCTACTGGGCTACACGATTCGCTGGTGGGTTTCCGAAGAAGGGAAAGGAACGTTGAATGACAGCCCGGGATCCGAAAGCGGCGCGAGCGCAGACGCAACAAGTACGACTCTGCGAGGACTGAAGGCCGCTACTCGTTATGGAGTCACAGTGAGGGCCTATAATGCGGCAGGCACTGGGCCCGTATCACCGCCGCACTATCGACATACGTTAGAATCGCGTAAGTCTAATGCTACCTTCAATATTAGTTCCCAATTTTTCTCTTCTTACTTCATTATCTATAATATATGAGTATATTTGATGTTTGTGAGTGCATATTTAGATAAAACGCCGAAATTTTCAGGTACATTTTTATTTTGTCGATAATAACGGTCATTCTTATTAAATTCTTATTAAATGTCTGTCTAACATCCACTTACTTATCACCTCTTATCAGCTTTATACGGTAATAATGTATTTTTAAAAATACCTAGTAGGTACATATTATCAATCATACTCGTATTAGGTATGATTTTTAATAACGCATACACAATGACTTGCCTCTTCGTATCGTATACAATGTATGTAAGCTATATAAAATTAACCTTTGGTTAAGCTTGGTTCAGAACAAAAATTATCTCGTTAAAGTACGTGGCCAATTTATAAAATCCAAATTACACTATTTTAACAGCGGCGAGGCATAACCGCTTCGCTTTTCAAGTATTGTTTTCAACTTTTGTCATTGCACTCGTGAATAAATCCGCATTGCGCTATCGACAGGAAGCGGCCATCGTAAATTTTCACATCAAAATGCAAAATGGTTTAATTGGACCGTGGCCCCTATATAGGTCAAACGGTTCAGGGCAAATTGATGGCACTTGGAAAGCTGACTTTGTTAGCATTTTTGAAGCTCAAAAGGAATAGTCGATATTGAAATTCAAAGCCACCGAAAATACAAATATAGAGAGTGGCAAAATTGGTATAGTCTTCAGCGAATCACGAACTTTTTGACAATAAAGTTAAATAAGTTCTAAGTGAGCAAAATATTGTTTGCGCAATGAAGAAGAACATCAAAGTGACAATATTACAGAAGACAATATTAAACAAGACTGGGAAAGTAGGTACGATGCTTTGTAAATATAACAAACAATTTAAATTTTGTATGTCGCTTGCTATTCAGATGTTAAAACAATGTACCTACAATGTGAAATCTAAATTATTAGTCAACGACAGTTTCTTTGTTTCCCGCTGTTTAATTGCTTTTTGTGATTAAATTGTGTGAAAACACTAATGTAACACTTATTAATAGTAGTCTAAAGATTGTGACTTTTGTTAGTAAATACGAAATTGTAACACTGTCTGGACCACGAGAATTAATTTTTGAGTTGAAATATTTTTTTTATACAATCACTACATATAGTTTTAATAAACATTTTATATAGTTGAAAATATTAAAACTGGCTACGATCGCTACGGTACAAAAAACGATTTCGTGTTCCAATAGCCCAGACGAGAGGGATCTATTAAACATTATGTAGCTTACCCAGTTAGACAAGTAGATAAGTTTATGTTCCCGCTTTGTATAACTTGCGTTATAAAATCAAAATCCTTTAAAATGGCAATCAGGTATCGCTCAGAGAACTGAAGACCGTTCGTTGCTCTGCTACTGAGAAGTCGAGTCCGTTCGGGCGGAAGCTTCTTAAGTGGCAACCGCGTTCAGGGAGGTGAAAATCTGTAAGAACTACAAAGCTGTATTCGTGTAACTAATAATCAATACATCGCAGTCTGTTTCTGTGTCTCTGTTATTGGCCATTATATATTATGTTACACTGATGATTAACAATATGAAAGCGTTTATAAATTTAAAGTAAGCCTCACGCTATTCGTGGGATATTTACCGTGCTTTGTTGAATTTAGTTTTAATATTTTAGCACTATTGCTAATACCATAATCATGGACTAACAAACTTATTTACCTACTGCGAGCTACTTGATCAGTACTTATAATGTGAATGACTGTAGTATTATCTATAAATCGTATACTTATTAAATTTAAGTATTAGCCAGTGATCGGTATGCCAATATGTACTTATTAAAGTTTTTTGTTTAAATACTTAGCTCCGACGGGGGGTCCTGAGGGGCTGAGCTGTAAATCAAGTGGACCGACATCGTTACGGGCAGCGTGGCGGCCACCTGCCGTAGATGCCAGAGGTGGCATTATTACCCACTACACACTGCAATTCACAAGATATGATGCTGACCCTTTGCTTCCGACTCAAGACGCGTATTTACGAGTTCAGGTAAGGTTTGCAATAATAAGATCTTGTTATTTTTTATAACCATCTCTGGCAAGAACTTCTGTACCGTATGGAGTTCAAATGTTGGATATCTTAATCTTAAAAATTTACAAACTCTTTAGCGTGGGGTGCGCTCCGGTTGTGACAACACTCACTTCTCGTTAGGAGAGTATAGTAGGTCAGGCGTGGCAGATAGAAAACTTATTTTGTTAAAAAAACCAATGAATATTTTTCAGAAGTTTTTAGCCTTCGTCGTTTTGTATAGTTAACTACCGGCTAACAACCGTCCAACTTTTCCAACTCTATCAGGTGTGTCTACTGGCAAACCTACTTTAAGAGGGAAGAATAGCTTTGCGATCCTAACGAAATAACGGTATTTTTTCTATGAAATTCTATTTCGGGAGGAGACGCTTTCCACGAACTAAATCTTAACAAATGACTTTGATTTTGATGTCGATCGCTTCATCGTAATATACTCAAGGTTTGTTGGATTCGCTTAAAAAAAATTTTTACGCAAATTTTGAAAAAAAAAAAGGATAACCTATAAACCTAGTTTTTCATTAAAAAATCATGGAGAGTTGTAAATATTTAGAAGAGGAAAAACATTTTATTTTTTGTATGGATGAGTACCGAGTATATTTAATGGCAATTAGAGCATTCAGAGAACGACTTCAGAAACTTTAGGGAAAGCTAATCTATGCTTTGTAAATCTGTTATAGTCGGCGCAACGTAAGAACCAAAATTAGACATTTATGAATTTACCTTTATACGCTGTGGGCTAGAACAAACCGACAGAATTTAACTACGCGTTAGAAAACATTTGTTTTTTGTGTGCGTATATGTTTTCTGCACACGACACGTCATTACTTTTTATAACTTGGCAAAAAGAAAAACATTACAAGGAATAAGTAAAGTTTATTTATTTATAGAGTTTCCTTTAATACTTTAATGTCTGTCAGTAGGTATGTCTGAACCAAGTCACATGATGTCAGTGTTGCAGCCCAAATAGCGTTTTTCATTGAGTTATTACAGAAATAAATTTTCACAAGAATTGTCATTATCTCTAAATCAAGACCGATTTCAGAAAACTTTGTATGACGTTTAAACTAGTCTCTAAATGCGGTTGACCGGATGCGGTCGGTTTGTATTCTTGAGAATACACCTGTAAAATCTGTCGGTTTATTCGAGCCCACGGTGTATATATGAGGCAAATACCCTAAGGTTAAACTTATAGCCTTAGCTTCGTTTAGAATATGCTTAACTCGCTCGCGCCTTTTCTTTAGACGTCGCGAAGTTAAAAAAGAAGAAACTGCCACGAAATGATCTCTTCTCAGCATGATGCACTCATTCGGTTCACGTGAACCCGCTTACTATCAGGTGAAACCAATGCACTGGAGGCCAATTCGACACATTTAATATCTAAATAATATCATTTTGATATTAAATTGTTGAATTGACCTCCTGTATGTCAATAGAAGCGGTAGTTGCCATTGAAATAAAAATTGCAGCTTTTATGGTTCTACCTACACTAACTATCATCTGTCCTGTAAAAGTCTGGTATTGCGTTAGGATTTCGAATAATACCTTATTTGCACCTTATTTATACAAGGATTTTATTTGATATAAAAGGGTGAAGAAGCTACAATATCCCGACTGACACCATACGCAGAGTACGAGATAAGGGTGCGTGCACACAACGCGGCGGGCGACGGACCCCTGTCAGCGCCGCAAGTGTGCAGGACAGACGAAGATGGTAACTAATTGACACTTAACTACTATCAAGTAGACAAGGGTTTTTCCGTCTTATTGCCCTGATTTGATGTTAAATACTAAACAAATTCTATAAACATACTACGTTGTACAATTGCGGATTATTGAGAATAAGACATCAAATGCACATTATAAAAAAAAGAATCAATCAGAAAAAAATATTTGTAAGAATAAGAACATCTGCGAAAATAAAGAACTGACAATAAAAAAAAATTGAAAATCTGCGATAAAATTAAAAATAATAATAATGCAGACATCGAAAACCAAGACACAAATGAGTATTCCGGGACGGATTTTTTTTTTTTTTTTTTTAATTTATTTAGAAACCAAACAGTCGTATAAACATATCAACAATGCAATACAAACGATGTACCACAACAAAAGGAAAATACAACAAAAAGACCTGGAGGTTCATAAATTATAAATTATGTTAACTGATATAAATATAGTTATATAGCTACTTAATGCAAATTTTTGAATCTGATAGAAAAAATAACTGATATCTGTACTTATATATTAAAACAACTTACTTTTAACTATATCTTTTAGACTAGCCAACGAATTTTGAAAACAATCTACTTCGAATAGATTTTGATTATAGTAACTAGGAACTCGTCTGAAAAAGGTATGCCTGGAATAGTTTTTGACCGAAAAACTAATATGAAACAGCGATCGAGGGCGTAAGGGGTGATGCGGACAACTGAAAGTAACTAATCTTAGTAGATTAGGACAATTAATAATATTTTTTAGAATTTTAAACAGAAACATAACGTCTAAGTATATCCTACGGTTAAAAAGAGAAGGTACACCAAAATGTTTCGCCGCCAACGTTGAATTTACAAAATAAGTACCTGTTCTATAACTTAGAGATTTTAAGAAAATGTTTTGAATTCTCTCCAAACGGTCAATATGGACTTGGTATTGTGGTGTCCAAATTACACTCCCGAATTCGAGGATACTCCTAACTAAAGAATAAAATAATAATTTATAAGTATTTGGCCGTTTGAAGGGCTGTCCTACACGAAGAATCATTCCTAACCTTTTATATGCACGTTTACATAAATTATCAATATGCTCATTATAGTTTAGTTGATTATAATTTATAATTGAAGCAGATTATAATTTTAGTAGAGGCAAATTAACGGATAGCAAGTGAGACATGTTCCAATTTAACTGTCAGTCTCTTCCATCCAGTTCCATCAGAATGTAGAGCCTGCACGAGCTGGTGATGTAAAATTAAATTGTTTCAGTACCAAGTGCTCCTGGAGGCATGAAGCTAATAGCATTGGCCGAACGGTCACTAAGGGCATCCTGGCTTCCACCCCCAGAGCCCAACGGAAAACTGACACAGTACATACTGTACGTGAACGACTTATCAGGGTAAGTAAATGCCTGATCTGGTGATATGGGCCCTTTTCTTCCACGGTATTAGTATAATTAGTCCAAGAACATTACAATAAAATAAGTGTTCATTTAAATAATATAAGTGTCGTATCATTTGATTCATGGGCTGTGAATCTTAGTAGCCTAAATACTTTGACAAAACACATTTGGGTTAGTTTAATAAGTAACCATTAACGAGAGATGTAAACATTTAGGGTAATTTTTTTTATCGTTACAACAAAATTAATTAACATCAATCTCTTTCTTCTGACCGTACAAGTATATTAGGATACTTTTGTACAGATCACAAGATCCAAACACCACGAGAGTGAACGCCTGCACCGAGGGCGAGGGTGTATATACAGAATGTATGAGAACCCTCCGAGGTCTTCGCGCCGGCCGAACGTATGAAGCATGGGTCCGCGCTGCCACCAGTGCAGGCGAGGGACCGCCTTCCACCACCGTCGCTTGTCAGACCAGTGCCTTAGGTAAGTAGACGCTTGAAACAAGAGCACATATTGTACGCTACTCTGCGAAGCCACGAGTTCAGCTAAAAGCCGGCAAAGACACTGTCTAAGCGATGTGGCTTGTGAGACCAACGCTTTAGGGAAGAATAATGCTAAGCAACACAAATATAACAATTTTTCTTAGTAATTTCCCGATAGCATTTGAATCCTATTTCCTGCTTGACTACGTAATTTCATTTAAATAAGCCTTAGTCCCAACGGTATTTAATGTAATTAATTGTAACGTGACGGCGATGTAAACACATACCTAACGTAACTCAACAACAATGTTTTTCTTCTATAGCTCCCGCCCGGATTTCTTCCTTCGGCGATGTAGCAGTTGGAGCTGCCGGTGGATCCTTATCACTAAAATGCGTTGTTGGAGGAACTCCACCACCAATTAAACGATGGCTAAGAGGCGGCAGTCCTTTGCACCCACGATCGCCGTTTCATCTGGATGGAGATGCTCTTCTGATTAGAGGTATTTTATGATTAGTTAAAACTACCATAAAAGTTACGACAGTATTTTTAATACGTTACCAAGTTAAATTGTGTACTTAGTAATTAGTTTTCTCTTTCAGGCTTGGAACTATCTCACGCCGATAACTACACGTGTGTTGCCGAAAACCCTCACGGTTCTGATTCAGCTACGTGGAGAGTTGTAGTGCTACGGCCGCCGGCGCCTCCAGCTCTAGCATTACTTGAAGCTCGTTCGAGGGAATTAGAGCTTGATATGCGACCAGCCCCAAGAGCCCCTGGGCATGCACTGCCTAAATCTTATTCTTTACACTGGCGGCTTGCTGCTCCTGAGGTAGCTAACCTTAAATTTGTCTTTTAACTTGTACTTGTCACAGTGTGGATGGAAACTGTCAGTATAACAATAATTTATTTCAGGGAGAATGGAGGATATTAGCCGCCAGCCCTGGTCCGATGACGTTGCCAAACCTTCGCTGTGGCTCAGCTTACAGGGTTTATGGGTCCGCAGGCGGACCACCCGGTACAGAGATAGCGGTTCGTACCACCGGAGGGCCACCGGTTGCACCTCCTGACTCGAGGTGGATTAGAGTAAACTCCACACACGCAAGATTTGATACAAGTAGTTGGACGGACGGGGGATGCGGGCCCGTGGCGTTAAAGTTGGAGTGGGCTGGATCAGGTGTGGCTGGTGCAAGGGATGTGCCTGTTGGAGGCGAAGTTATTCTGGGCGGTAGGTACTTTAAAAATATTGTCATGTGGCTACGGATAATATTTATTTTACGTAATTTTTACGTAATCTTACTTTAACGTGATTTGTCTATGTATACTTTTATTAAAACACTGGCGTATTATCGTAGGTTTAACGCCTGGCTCGAGATACCGCGTGGCAGCTCGCGCGTCAAACGAAGCGGGCTGGACGCGGGAGGTGTACGAGTTCACCACGACTCCGGCCGAGGGTGGCTACGCGGAGGAAGTGGACGCACCGTTCCCGGCCACGGCGGGAGAATTGGCTTTATTATTAGCTCTCTGTGCGGCCCTGTCGCTGGCTGCATTGACCATATTAGCTATTCTTTTGAGACGGAAAAGGTACGTATTTTTCGATAATAGAAATATATTTTATCTTTTAATCGATACCAGGCTATTTAAATATGCATATCATAGCCCCCTCATATCGTCACTTTAGCTACGTAGGTATCAATTAAGTAACAAACTATTATGATTGAAAACATTGATAATCATTGTCAAGCCTTTGATCACTCATTTCACTTCACTCTGTTTTCTTTTAAAAAATAATTTAAGAAATGAATTTTAAATAACTGCATAAATCATCTATGCTTACCTTTACACAACTATTTGTTGTGTGTCGCAAAAAATTCGTTGATATTAACAATGCATAACTTAATAAAATTGTACTTATTCCGGGATGCTGGTAGTTTACTTCGACGAGTGTTGTATTTTAGTTGTCTGTTGTTATAATTAGATGTGCTGCCTCAATGAAGTGCGAGCCAAGCGAACAAAGGGTGCTGGGCTCGGCATTTACTTTGTTATTTCATTTCTAACAATCACATTAACAAATATAACTCTTCAAGTGGCATACGTCGTTTTTGAGTTGTTGGAATTTTGATTTTATTTCAATTAATCAAATTTGAAATTTTTATCACGTAATCGGTCGGGAGCAGTCCAGTCCTTTTCACCATTGTACAGGCAGCGTCAATAGTAGTGGATGAAACAACGCGCCACAATTATCTGCCACCCTGGAATAATTTTCAAATTGACATAAGAGATTTATTACAGTTCATATTCAAAAGTATCTACTACAGTCTAATTGCTTTACATAAATATAGAGACTTTTCTCTTATCATTAAGTTGTTAGAAAATGGTACCTATGCGCGTAATCTGATACGCTACTGCTACTCGTAACTGTACGCATTGTTCATATTATCATCGTATACGAAAACCCACACACGTAACACAAGGGTGTAGGTACGTTCTTACGACCCGAGCGCAACAGAGTTCAAGGCTTGAGTCAGTCAAATCGTGAAGTGCATTCGCATGCAATTAAGGTTGAGCTGAATCATGAAAAAATATTCAAATACCTGCCTCGGATCGTTAGGTCTGTGATCTGTGAACGAGTTGCTGACACGGGGCCTCTTTGTCGACAATTAAGCGTAGACCCATCGACCCTTTTCACGTCCGTCGTGCTAACGACGTATGACACGAGTTTTAATATCGCCTGTCCTCCAGCAGAAAATATTAAAGTAATAACGCCACCGCTATGGATCCCGCCGTATTTTTGGATAATGTACGACTTAAGAGAAAAATGTGATTTTGTTCCTTGGAATAGGAGGGTTCTTTGACTTTGGTGCAATTTATTGCGTGGCGGCAGCAACTTGCTAGTCCAGTTGATTATGCCGTTATGCCTGTATTGTTTGCTGATAAACTTTAAAATAGTCTAAGTAGGTTTGTAAACAACGCTTTGCTTTTTTAGAGAAGAAAAATGAAATGATTAATCTAATGAATGTTTTATATTAGAGTTCAATTAATTTTATATCAGCGTGTAAATAATCCATAAAATGTTCATACTATTCAGGTTTCTGATGAGAAAAAACATTTTCAAACATTTACAATCGATTCCTAACTAGACACTAAAACGTCTAGATCCTTACCATATATTTGTCTGTTGTCTGTTACTAAAACTCGGTTTAAATTAAAATATACATAAAAAAATTAAGTATATAGTAGCATAATTTATAAAAAGTATAAGCAGGTACCTACATTTACAATCATCCACGATGACGTGCAGATTTGTCAAAACTAACCTTTAAAAACATGATAATAAGAGTCAAGGCACGCGACGTCGTGAATGACACGATCTATACAAAAACACGCATTTAAATACTTATAACTTATTATTAAAACTACAAATCTGGCGATGTTTTCTCATCAAATACATTCAACAAGGTTCAGCATCATATAAAACCCATCCGTTTTCTCTTACGTAAGGGTAGTAAGATGTAAAATATATTCCCTAGTGGAAAAATAGCGAAGTTAACCGAGCTACAGGAGCGAGTCGCTATCACAAATAATTTATGGTTGGGTGCGAACACTCCGCGGAAGAGACTCTACTTGCTTATTTTTATGTTTCACACTCTATAAAGTAACAGAGAGTTTGGTTTTTAAAATACAATACGTGTCTTCAATATGTTTTGATACAAAACGATGATACAAATGTTGATTGTTAATGTGAATTGACATCGACCTAATTATATGTATTACCCTATTGACATGTAAAATTTGTAATTTTATCAATAAAGGGATATGAATATGAATATGATTTTCATGTAATTTATTTTCAACTTAAATATTGAGGTATTTTATAAGGACGTTGTTGTAATTATTAAATGTTTCTCGGTATGTTGTAGACCTTTCATAAGCTTAAAAATGTAAAAAAAAAAAAATTCGTTGCGTTTCCAAAAAACGAAATGACAGAAAAAGGTTGTCAGAGCTCAAGGAGGGTGCGAAGTGTTAGGGTCGGCAACGCGCATGCTAGTTCTCCAGAGTTGCAGGCGTACATAGCCTACGGAGACTGCTTACCATCAGGCGGCCGGCATACTTGTTTGCCGCCGATGTAGTATAAGAAATATATATATATATCCAACTACCACAAAATTTCACGAGAATCGGTTGAGAAATGCGATCTGCAGAGGAGAACATAAGAAAGCATTTCTGCCCAAGCTGAAACAAAGACGGTCACTAACGCTCTATCAATTAGATAGTTTTGTTAATACGTGTAAATTGAATAATTACCTAAGTTAATAGGAACTGAAAAATAACTGTATTAATAAACCCTTCCTATTTAAATAAATCACAATTGTAATGAAAGTAAAGCTATACTCGTATGCATAATATAACTATATCAAAATCTGACAAGCCGTCTAGGCTGTTGCACAGCAGTAACATACGGCCTGATTCGAACAATGCATATAAGATGTCACACAGATGCGATACCGAGCGTGTTTGGTGGAAGAAAAGTCATTTTTGACACTGACTGATCAATATCGTATCGGTGTGACATCTTATAAGCAGTGCTCGAATCGGGCCGATGGTCTCTTACAATACAAACCTGTTAAGGATAATAAGGATATCAGATCGTAAGATGATTGGAGGATGTAACAACTGGAATCGCCTTTAAGAGCTCACACCTCTGTCGAAAACCTTGGCCGATGACGGGTATCTAACGTGGCTATTTGTACGTTACGTACAATAGCCATACACTTGATGTACCTTCCCCCGCAAACATAGGCAGACTGTTATGTACCTACAGAAAATTACAGACAAGGCGTCTCCAGTTGTTAAATCTTCCAAGGTAAGATACCAAATACCTAAAACAAAAACATAATAAAAGTATACTAGATCTTTCTGCTACATAATGAAAGATTTAAGTAAAAACTTTTATATTTAACTATACATATATTTGCTTACTTACATGTAAGTGAATAACAAATACAACAGTGTATTTTATAATTAAAATTAAATAGAAATAATTAAATATGAAGTTCTGCATTCATTCTTTTCACCCGTCTCAAAGCATCATAAAAAGAATACAGAAAACGACTTTATCAAATTACAACAGTTTTCATATTTAACCTTTCGTGCTATATTTCGTGCCTATGAGCAGGCCCTGAAGGACATCAACTCATTGGAGAGAGCACTGCACGACGCCCACGAACAAATCTACGAGCTACAGGAGGCCCAAAACAATGTAGCAGCAGCACACACTCAGACCTTATTCGAAGAACTGGTTCGGCCCGACTCTCAGTTGGTTACCGCACCAATTGAAAACCCTGTGGCCACTACAGATTTAGCCAATGATACCACCACACCAAGGTTAGTAAGTTGCAGCGGAAACAAACTAAAGAAATATATTAAATTAAATAGACTTATTAAAAAAAAACAAAAGTTGTCAAAAATAAATAAATTGTTTTTTAAAAAATTGAGATTTTGTAAAGTTAATGTAAGCTTAGTGGATAAGTTAGATTTATACTCTGCTCAGTTAGAACATAGTAAATTACAATATGAAACTGACACACAGACATTAAAATTAAAAGTTCAGAGTTTGGAGGATTCAATTAAATCCTTAGATGCAATAAATGAGAGTTCAAAAAAAGTTATCAATGAATATTCTTTAGCCATGGATGATTTAATATCCCAAATTAGGCAAAATTCAGAGCGGGTTGAGTCTCTGACCAATGGCCAGTCATGTGCTTGTATGCAAATGAATGGTCATTCGTCGAGTGGAGCACTCGAGCCGAACCTGTGTGACAGTTTGACTCCATCACAACAAAATGATAATAGCTCCTTCCACACTACACAACAAAGCACACCTGAACCTAATGTCATTATGTACTGTGATGAAATTGGAAGCAATATGAGCACATTTTTAAACTATTACTTAAAGGGACTTAGTACAATCAACAATTGTCTGCCTCATAGTAGCCTTGAAAATCTCTCAAAACGAATTTTAAATGATAGTACTATTAATTCAAAGACAACACTGCTTATTCTTATGGGGAATAGGGGTAATGTGAATAAAAATAATTTAATAAAATTCTTTGAAAAATTAAAGACACTTATAGTGAATGAAATTATTATTTTCACATTCCCCTATTGTGATCAAATGTCAGAGGCAGAAAATAACACTAGGTGTAAGTTAAATATATTTTTATATAATCTTTGTACATATAGTGATAAGTTTAGTATAATTGACACTAACAAATTTGTTAGCAAATACCATATGCCTATGGTTTTTTGGACTAAAGGTAAGTTATACCTTTCAAATTATTATAAAAGACAAATAGCTTTGTCGCTATCATATTTGTTTGACATTTCTGCCAAAAATTTGGCAGTTTATCCTGCTTCTATTGAGCAGACCGGTATGAACTTGGTTTTGGTTCCAGTCATAACCAATAATTTAAATTAGCTCTTAAGACAAAAGAATCTGTCTCTGGCAATTTAGCTTTTAGTAAATCTGATGAAAAATACTGCAAACATGGAATGTACATCCACCTGGTGCATCAAAACATTCAATGTATTAGAGGAAAAGATTTACAGATTGAACTTTTTTTGAATGATTATAATATTGATATTTTATGTATTACTGAACATTGGTTGAATAATAATGAATTAATGCCTCAATTTAATAATCACCAGGTGGGCAGTTCGTTCACCAGACTTAGTTCCATACATGGTGGGTCATTAATTATATTAAATAGTCAGTTAAAATTTAAGGAACGTAAGGACATTGTATCCATGTCTGTTGAGCGGACTATAGAACTAAGTGCAGTAGAATTGGAGCAATTTATTGTTGTCTGTGCGTATAGGCCGCCTTTAAGTAATTTTGAAATATTTGAAAGCATAATGGAATCCGTCCTACTTAAAATATCACCTTCTAGTAAGAAATTACTTATATGCGGCGACTATAATGTAAATATTTTGGAAAATTCAACAGTAAGTTGTAGATTGTTGAATCTTTTCAAATCATGTAATCTCAACCACATGTTTATGGAGCCTACTAGAGTGACTGCCACTAGTGCCACCTGTATAGATAATATTTTCACTGATATTTTTCCTACCGCTAAAAATGTAATCAGCAAGTTAGAATCAGACCACTTAGGCCAATTAATGGTGTTTGAGGCTGTAAGGAAAAATACCTTGCGAAAACAAATAACTTTTGTACCAGTAACCTCTGACCGCGTGGAACGAATGAAACAAAGTTTAATTCAGGCGCTACCCTTTCTGTCTTCCAACATGAGTCCTAATGATATGTATAATTCATTCTTTCACACTTTTATGGAAAATTATAATGCGATATTTACTACAAAATCGGTCATGGTTAGTGATGCATCAGTTTTTAGTGAGTGGGCTACTGCAGAGTTACATCAACGAAGACGTGCATTGTATGCCTTGTATGAGGAACGGCGGTTCAATACGAGTGATGAATTTAAGGAATATGTTAAACAATATTCGAAGAAGTTTAAAATAGATTGCCATATCGCTAAGCGTAATTATATAAGTCAAACAATAAAAACTAGCTCTGATATAATTAAAACAACGTGGAAAGTAATTAATGTGGAGACTGGTAGATCAAAGCAAAGGATGAAAGATCTTAAACTAAAAATTGATGACAAAATCGTAGATTCCAGTTTAGATGTAGCAACAGAATTTGAAAAATTCTTCACCGAGGTACCAGCTTCCACAACTAAGAACTTAAATTCATCACCCTCGTCTGCCGTTACACTGTTAGAAGAGAATGTCCCAGAATGTACTAGAAACCTTAATTTTGAACATGTGAGTGCCTCAGATATATTAAAGGCGTTTAAATCAATTAATGTAAAAAAAACTAGTGACCTTTGGGGAGTCTCCGTTCATACTGTCAAATCCTTAATAGAAGTTGTAGCGCCTGACCTGGTAGTTATATTTAATAACAGTGTTGACTGCGGTGAGTTTCCTGATCTAATGAAACATAGTAAAGTCACTCCTTTATTTAAATCAGGTAGCACATCCGACCCCACTAACTTTAGACCGATATCAGTGTTACCAACATTCAGCAAAATTTTTGAAAAAATAGTTTTGAGTCAGTTATTGAAACATTTTAACATTAATAATCTAATGCACAACAAACAATTTGGTTTTACACGGGGTCGCTCAACAACCGACGCTGGTGTTGAGCTAATTAAACAGATCTTCGATGCCTGGGAGGAGTCACAGGATGCTTTAGGTATCTTCTGTGACTTATCTAAGGCCTTCGATTGCGTCTGTCATGAAACATTGATCAGAAAACTGCACTATTATGGAGTAAGAGGCTCGGCACTGAATTTAATAAAGTCTTACTTACACGGTAGAATACAAAGGGTTGATGTGAGTGGACAGCGATCACCGGGGTCATTGGTCTCTATGGGTGTACCGCAGGGATCAATATTGGGGCCGTTCCTGTTCCTTATCTACATTAATGACCTGCCTTACCTAGTAAAGACCCACCATGACATAGTATTGTTTGCAGACGATACTTCACTTATTTTCAAAGTCAAACGACAGCAACAAGCTTGCAGTGATGTAAACAATGCTATTTCTAAAGTAGTAAATTGGTTTAATGTTAATAATTTATTGTTAAATGAGAAAAAGACTAAGTGTATTAAGTTTGTTACAAGTCACATAAGGAATGAGCAAACAGGTGTCATTGTCAAGGATGAGGAATTGGAACTAGTAGATAGCACAGTTTTTCTTGGTATAACTTTAGATTCTAAACTACAATGGGGTCCCCATATTGCTAATCTCTCGAATAGACTGAGTTCTGCAGCTTTTGCAGTGAGCAAGATCCGTCAGTTAACAGACGTGAAAACAGCTCGATTAGTTTACTTTAGTTACTTTCATAGCATTATGTCATATGGTATTTTACTATGGGGTAGTGCTTCAGAGATAAATACCATTTTTGTTCTGCAGAAGAGGGCTATTCGTGCAATATATAAAATGTACCATAGAGACACACTTAGAGATAAGTTTAAGGACATTAACATAATGACAGTGCACTGTCAATATATTTATGAGAATATTCTGTATGTACATAAAAACATTGCCAGTTTTAAGAAAAACTGTGAAATACATAATATTAATACTAGAAATAAGCATAAGCTCGCAGTGCCCTTCACTAGGCTCCATAAAATTAAGAAATCATTCATGGGTAATTGTGTAAGATTTTACAATAAACTTCCTAATATTATAACTGAATTGTCTGTTAGTAAATTTAAAAATTATGTAAAACGTAAGCTTATCTCTAAAGCCTATTATAGCACACAAGACTACATGAATGATGAAACACCGTGGGATTAAGTGTGATTGTAAAGAATGAATTATTTATTGTTATGTTATTAATGATGAAATTGATAATTCAATGTATATATATATACCGTATTTTTTGACATTTAGATTTTATTCTAGAAAGGTTCTAGACTAGTATTTTTATACAATTTTGATGTATGACGATCTTTTTATGAAATTCTTATTATTAAGTTTACCATATCTATAATAGTTCAATGTTTTTTTTAGAACAATAATAACTGCATCAATAAATTGCTCTGATATTTAGATTAAGATGATATTTGTAAAATTTGACGATTTAAAAGTGCTTGTTGCTAGGCCTATTTGAATAAAGAATATTTTGATTTTTTTTTTTTTTTGATTTTTTATATTTAATAAAGTTTGTGTTTGGATAGACTACTAAACACATGTAGTGTGTTTATTTTATGTACTTTTTAGCTAGGTATGTAGAACAATGTATAGATACACATTTTTAAGTTATGTATGCAAAAGAGACCCATTTAATCAATTAATGGTTAAACAGACGGATATATGTGACTGCGGCCGGAAAAACGTCGCACTTTGTCGCTTGCCATAAGGACGCCTTGTCAGATTATTCGTATAAAGATACAAGTAAATCTCGTCCTTATGGTAAGCAACAAAGTGGGACGTTTTGCCGGCCGCGGTCATATATTTAAATATATATAATTAGGTTTGAATTAATTTGTTTAAATTAGTTAATAAATTATGTGCTTTTAACATAGATGCCTATCTAAGCCCTGTTTATACTCTCAAATAATAAAACTATAGTGAATACCGGTTGGGCTCCTTTAACAGGTGCATAAAATTAAACTGTAGCTTGTACTCCTCAAACTGACCAATATTTGTTCAGCTACTTTTCAAAATAACTTGTGTTTTGATTTTTAGTACATTTTGAAGTTTATTCTGAAGTGAAATGTATTGTGAATTTTGTTATGTTTAAAGCGTTACAAGGAACTTCAATGCGAATGATGATGATTCAATGATGTTTGCGTATACACCGTGTTTTTTTTGATTTGCGTTAATTTCGAGGGTGCATTCCTGAGCTTAAATTAAGTAACTTTCTCAAAGACACCGATATTCTAATTAAATCCATTTCGGAGATAATCAATCATTAATATTTATCTTATGAGGCCCTTACGAGCGTGTACACTTGCCTTAGGGCCTGTTTACTTATTGATTAGTGTTTAGTGCGAGTTTGATATGTCACAGTTTTCCATTGTTTGGTTGAGTTAAATGTAATGCCCGTGTTACAACAACGCTATATGCAACATTTAGTTACTTTTTATAAAAATAAAAATAGTAAAAAAAAAAAACAAAAAACATATTTTTTTTTTAAATTAACTATGCCATTTAGTTTCTTTAACCGTACTTACCGATACCCCGAAGTTAACGAAATTCAATAAAAACACGGTGTATGTGACGCCCGACGGGTAAAGGTACCTTATGGCGGTCGGCACTTACGCTGTTATTATTCCAATACTAATGCGGTGCTACGCGACGTAAGCGCCAACCGCCATAAGATACCTTTTCCCATGGAACGTCACATATATTGGAGATAATAATTAATTTGTATGAAAAATAGGAAGACTTCATAATTTTCAAATGTTGTTAAACAAAAGTTTTAAGTATCGTTTGAGGAGTAAAGAACATGTTTTAATTATTTGGCCGTATTACAGGGCCCACCTGATATATTTTATGCCGGCTTCGGAAAGTAATATATATTTTTTATAACATATAACCTCCAAGACTTGTTTTTAAAATAGAATTTTGTTGAAATTACAATTGGAACAAAATAATAAGTCAATTATCTTCTTCTTTATTTTAAAAGCATGCTTAAAACTCGGTACTCATGTACTCATAACCTAGAGGTCATTTAAGTAAAAATATGATTTGTATAAACTTTATCATCGTCTCTAAAATTTTACCTACGGACCTACACAGAAAGCTGGGGCAATTGCTAGTATATGCGAACAGCATCGATAATTTAGTTTATCGATAAAGAAACTCCGAGGGTCCACCGCGATCACGGAAGTTCACAAATTGCGGACATCTTTCTCTTTTATTCCAATTGAGGCGTAATTAGAGTGACAGAGAAAGATACCCGCAATTTGCAAACTTCGATGTTCGCGGTAGGCCCTTTGTACATGTCATTAAATTTTGTTCCAAAAATTCGGACGTCTAATCATTATTTGCTTAATTGGAATATAATTTGTGTCTGTACAGAAGTGACGGCGGCGTGCCGCGAGTGACCACGAGCGCCGAAAAGCCCACTTGCGGCACGTACCGAGCGCCCCCGCACCAGACGCCGAAACTACCGCCCGACCCACCAGGTGAACCCTTAGGCCCTTTTTAACTTATGCGACGTTATTACCCCATGATTGGCATGGGTACGCGGGTGCGCTCTATATGTACTATACTGATCCGATTTTGTACTGAGGATGGCAGGGATGGGTTCTGCTTTCCCACTGACATAATTGTTGACGAATTTTCATGTCTTATCGGCTATAAAACAAATGATTAGGTATTTCATAATAAAACCCTCGTTATTTATTGTTTTTAAGCATATATATACTTACTACGAAAGAAACCTAAACTATTGTCCTTTGAACAACGGGACAGAATAACAATAACAAAAAGTTGATCCACCCACATTATAATTGTTATTTCTTTGAAGTAAATAGCCTTAGTAAATAGTAGGTACCCAATTTCAATTAGTAAGCACACACGTTAAACCTCAACGTAGGTCTGTGAAATATAGCATCACTACGCTCTTGTGTCTATATATCTAGCCGTGAACGTAAATTTAGTTTTGGCAAACACCGAAGTTCGTGTGATCGTTAAATAAATATACATGCATACGCTCGGCGCCTATGCCTCGTTTGACCCGTTAGCCTGGGGTACCTTTCACTAGACCCCTTTTATGAGACTTACATCATCACTAGGGGCTACTTTGGCCGTGCTTTCCTGCAGTCCCTCAAATAATGATAGAGATAGATTATCTTCATATTTCGACCACTTCACAACAGGTAGCCTAAAATGCATATGATGTTTTCTTACACAGCACGCGATACTCAGCTCTTAATCACGTTCAAATAAATCACCCTTCCCAAGAGCTCGTTGCAACTATGGTTTTACAGATGTTCTTAAAATTAAATAAGTATATGAAACTAGAATTATATCAGGCTTAACGGTCGCGTGATCCAATCATCGACGGCGTGCGCCGGTGATAACGCTGTCCAGCAGGTAACCGAAACAAAACTTTTGAGTTTCTCTATAGATAGCGGGCTACGGTGGGACGCGCACATTGACCAGCTGTGCGCCAAGCTAGGGAGCACGTGCTACGCGCTAAAGCGCCTTGCAAATACTTAGAAGTACCAGAGATGTCGTCAGGAGCTGCTACTTTGCCACAGTAATAGAGTAAATATTACTGTACCCACTTACCACCAGGTGCGATCGTGGTCAAACGCCTGCATATCCTCCATAAAAAATCTCGAATATCACGTATGGTACCGAACTTTGGGCTACAGCAGCGGACTGGCATAGGGTATTTGTACTCTAAAGGCGAGCTTTTCGAGCAATAGCAGGTGTCTCTGACGGTGTCTCTGTTCGCGAGTACTTTCGACAATTTAGCATACTAACACTTCCATCTTTATTAATCCAACAAGTGGCAATATTTACGCACAATAATAGCAAAGAGTTTGCAACAAAATCAGCTAACACAAAATATAGTCAACAACGCGGGCCAGCTTGCTCCCATGCCCCATAAGCTCGCGAAATCCAAACGGTCAGTCTACGTCCTCCCTTAATATATAGTAAGCTACAGTGTTGGGCATAATTCAGTTAATTTGTAATTACATAACGCATTAAATTACATTTAATGCAATAACTTGTAATGCATTACGCTCGTAATTGAATTAAATTTAATTTGAATTACCTGGTAATTTTTAATTGAAATTACATTAATTCGTAATTGCATTACGCAATTACGTTGTGTAAACTATTTAATACTTACACAAACAGGTTCAAATTTACCCACGTGGAATGGTTAAGGAAAATATTCAGACTAGTTTAAAACATTTATTGGATAAACATTTACCAAAACCAAATTAAATTACTAATAAGTATTTAAAGGAAGTACTTAGGTATAAGTATTTTTTTAGTCTTCCATTTTCAAAGGAAGTACTTAGGTATAAGTATTTTTTTAGTCTTCCATTTTCTTAGTAATATGATTTTAACAAGTTTAAGTGTAAATCTTCGAAAGGTAATATAATCATATCCGGGAGATACAACTGCAAAAGTGTACATACATGTGTCAGTCCTAAACAAAAGGGACCTTGTGGCGAAAATTGAGTTATCTAAGGGATATAAATCTAGAAACATATACCTAACTATTAATACAAGAATCAACCCACCTAAAAGTACGCTCTTTTGTTTTGGACTGACACAAATAGCGTCCAAAGTTGAATGTAAGAACTAAAACACGTACTAAAAAACTTACATAAGTATGTGAAAAAAAATAGTTAAAAATTATGAGGATAACTTCTTTAAAATTGAGATGCAAAATTTGGCCTTAACATATTAAATTAGAACACAAACCCACAAACAAGTATAGCATGCTTTATAAAAACAATGAAAATGTTTTGAAGTAAGTAATTAAAGCATTACGAATTAAAATTGCAAAATGTAATTTCTAATTGCATTGCGAATTACATTTTGTAATGCAGTGAAATTTTAATGCAATTACAAATGACATTTCCGTAATTTCAATTCATAATTCAAATTACATTTTGTAATTGCAATTCATAATTCGTAATGTAATTACTTTTTGCCCAACACTGGCAAGCTACCGGACAGTATCAGGTATGCACCCTCCTCACATGTATTTAAAAGCAAACATAAACAATGGCTCCTGCAGACGCAATTTTATGAAAAAAAAAATCGTAGAAAATTAATAAATATATGTACAAAATATAATATCTACATTAATGTTGATGTTATTTATAGACTAATAATGACATTTTAAGGTTCAAACTCCGGCTCGTACCGATGAGTTTTTCGGAACTTATGTACGAACGATGTAGGAACGGTGAAGGAAAACATCGTGAGGAAACCGGAATAATCCCAACAAGGCCTAGTTTACCCTCTGGGTTGGAAGGTCAGATGGCAGTTGCTTTCGTAAAAACTAGCGCCTACGCCAAATTTTGGGATTAGTTGTTAAGACCCCAGGCTCCCATGAGCCGTGGCAAAATGTCAGGAAAACGCAAGGAAGAAGAAGAATGACATTTTAATTTTATAAGTACCTATATACTTTAAATGTCAATTTACAAACCGACTTGTAACGAATGTTACTAATATTTTCTCTTCTTTTCTTTTCTTTTCTTTTATTTTCTTTTTCTTTTCTTCAGCCACCATTATGACCCCCCCCCCCCCCCCCATGTGGGTACAGCTATTAGGCGCCTGGATCACGTAATAAGTATTGTATCTATTACTTACTAAATTCCTAACTTACATTTCTGATTGCCTTTCCATGCTCTTAGACCACTTCACAGACTGCAAAATTCTGACATGATATAATGGCTGAGAGAATGTCATTGACATTGATTCTGCCGTATCTACCTCTTTATTTTTTTATTGAAGTTGTTAGATATAGTGAAGCCTAACTAATGTTAACGAGTAAATCACATCCGTCAGTTTTCTAAAGAAACTATCACTAACTAATTTCAATACAGCTTTAATAAAATAAAATAAGAAAGCTTGCGTTATTTTACAAGTATGCACATTTTGCACATGCTGTATCTAGGGGTCGCTTTATGAATGGTGTCTCAGTTGTACGGGGTTATTTCGCAAATGACGGGCTATATGACCTTGATTTTAATTACGGTCCCTAAAACTGAGGTTATAGCAGGGGAGTTAATGTAACAACCTTGTTTTCGGGGTCATTTTACGTACCATATTGTTAGGCTGGCAGCTCAGTTGTTGTAAATGTTCGGGTTTGATTCAGTGATCAATTATTTATTCGGTAATAATAATAGTATACACTAGATAATGTACTTAATTATATGTATTTGTGTGAGTTACAAGTATTTTTCAAAGTAACATAGGTATTTTTCAAAGACAATCAAATTTGCAATTTTCATCTGTCGCAGGACCTGAAAGTGTTTTTTAGGGTTCAGTGCCCAAAGGGTCAAACGGGACCCTATTATTAGGGTTCCGTACCCAAAGGGTCAAACGGGACCCTATTATTGAGACTCCGCTGTCCGTCCGTCCGTTTGTCACCAGGCTGTATCTCATGAACCGTGATAGTTAGCCAGTTGAAATTTCTACAGATTATGTATTTCTGTTGCCGCTATAATAACAAATACTAAAAACATAAAAAAAAAATATTTTTTCCAATCTCGAGGTTTTCATCCAATCACCGAAGTTAAGCAACGTAGGGCGGGGTCAGTACTTGGATGGGTGACCGTTTTTATTGATAATGGTACGGAACCCTTCCTGTGCAAGTCCGACTCGCACTTGGCCGGTTTTTTTTATGTATACGGGTTAATTTTATTTTGTGGTGACGTGATATTATCACTCCATAAATGTTTTTGATTTATTTTTATTGCTTGTAAAATGACATACAGCGTTGTACCTATGTATATATGTTTTTTCTTGATTTCGGGTTTTTTCTATAGTAAAAATTGTTTAGTAATAACTTACGTATTCACCCCTTAAAGAATAAGTAGGTACCTATTGTCATTTTATTGCATATAACTATAATACATATCTGATAACATTTATAAGGTTAACTAACACGCTATGTTACGCGGTATGCGCAAATATTCATACACCATTACAAGCTAAGCCAGAAAATAATATCTCCAAAAGCAATTATTAATAGTTGCAGCATAATTAACTACTGTACCTACATTAAATTGTAGTCGGCGCAGCGAAGATAAACCGGTAGTGAACGGAACAGTTCTACGAAAGCGTTTTATGCGATTAAATGCTTTATGAATTATGGTAGCAGAATTGTTTCGAAATAATTGTTTGAAATGGACCTTATCTGACTGTTAGTATATTTATTTAAACCCTTTGCTGGGTGCTTTGTGGTGGTTTTAAAAAATCCTTTGATCTTTTTAATTGTGCCAGAAGGAAAATATTGTCGCTTAAAGTTCGCAGCACACATGAAAACTCAGCAGCGGATCGGCATCGCCTCAACCCGACTCGCTTAGTATTTTTTTTAGGTAACTCCATACTGTAACGCACACTTATCGACATCAGAACAGCAATGCAGCAGCAACAGCCTCGCCCCGGCACAAGCTAAGCGGTGCGTTGAGAACTCGTAGGTAGTAACCGCGTTTACATGTGTCTGACAATCTGCTTGTAGTTCTCTCCTAGGCTCCTCTGTACCACGGGCATTATACGCTGTCACCCAGCCATTATGTAGTTGGGCATGATTGTCACCTAATTGACGGCGAGCGGAAGAATTGGGGCGGCGCTGCGTTGTCTGGTGCCGAACTTTTTAGCTGTGCTTCAACCTTTATTCTGATTTTGACTTATGCCGTCACTTATCTTTTTAGGCCTGGCAACGAATGCTCAAAAAATTGTGTGACAGGATTTGGGGTCTTCTCGGAGGACCTGAACATACACATCTCAAAACCCCTGGGTTAACACAAAACGATATTCCAAGCGGAATGTGTAGGAATAATAGAAGCTTGCAATGCTATAACAAGACGACTGGTTAAACACGAAAATATAAGTCAGACAGTAAATCAGTACTACAAGCGCTATCCAGCGACAAAATTAATTTCACAGCTTATACTTGAATGTCATCAAAGCCTCACTGAAGTGGGGTTGCCCATTGCCAATAAGTACTGGAATAAAATGGACACATGCAGGCAGAACAAGGATATTTTACCGGAACTGAATGACAAGCTCACCAAAATATTACCGAAAACACTTAGACACCAACTACGTAAAATAGTAAGATTAATTACAGGACATAACACAAACAAATAGCTACACAATATGGGTAAAACAGACAGCGATGTGCAGAGCGTGCATGAAAGAAGAGGAAACAACAAAACACATTCTCCTAGACTGCAAATAAGTAGAAGTATACAGAAGCAAATACCTAATGACTCTGTGCACACTAAAAGAGGCAACTAGGAACCTGAAAACACTGCTAGGCTTCGTGGAGTACCGCTACCTCGTTTCACGAAAAATAGGCACAATGGTTGTCGACTTGCGGAAAATGCCCAGAAGCACTAACTAAGTAACTAACTTGTAGCAAAATATAAACAGCTTTCGTTTTGTGTGAGTAGCCATGTCACTAAGACGCACAGTTTCAAGATAAAAGTGAAAAACCGAAAAAGGGACCTTCAACCCCCTCTCCTCCCAGCTCAAGGGCTACGGCCGGGGACTTTTGACATGTTCACCTCCTAACTAGTTCAAACAATGTTACGGAGTCAAAAATTGTGTCCCAATCATCTCCTTCTATACCTTTTTGTTGCTTGGCCTATTTAGAATAAACGTCATTTGAAATTCAAAATTTATCTAAAATGTTACTTGGTTAATATTCATACACCATAACAAGCTAAGCCAGAAAATAATATCTCCAAAAGCAATTATTAATAGTTGCAGCATAATTAACTACTGTACCTACATTAAATTGTAGTCGGCGCAGCGAAGATAAACCGGCAGTGAACGGAACAGTTCTACGAAAGCGTTTTATGCGATTAAATGCTTTATGAATTATGGTAGCAGAATTGTTTCGAAATAATTGTTTGAAATGGACCTTATCTGACTGTTAGTATATTTATTTAAACCCTTTGCTGGGTGCTTTGTGGTGGTTTTAAAAAATCCTTTGATCTTTTTAATTGTGCCAGAAGGAAAATATTGTCGCTTAAAGTTCGCAGCACACATGAAAACTCAGCAGCGGATCGGCATCGCCTCAACCCGACTCGCTTAGTATTTTTTTTAAAAATTGTGTCCCAATCATCTCCTTCTATACCTTTTTGTTGCTTGGCCTATTTAGAATAAACGTCATTTGAAATTCAAAATTTATCTAAAATGTTACTTGGTAATAAATAAATAACACTATCTTTCACAATCTGTCTGAATCAATGAACAAAATAAGTACCCACTTAGTCAAGCTTTTCAAAGCTGTCAATTTGGAAATACGCCAATGATTTAATTATTGTTTATTAAACAGATGTGTACGAGATAAGTCCGTACGCGACGTTCGCGGGCCCCGCTGCGAGTGACTCGCGCGCATACACGCTGCAGCTGCGCGCGCTGGCCCGCCACGATGACGACGCCGCGCCGCCCGCGCGCCCGCCGTGCTGCGACGGTATGACTCCTCTATTTTTGCTTCGTTGGTGCTTAAGAGGATAGGCCACAGCCGCTTCCCCATACAAACGTAGTCCCCATTTTCCTCTCCGGATATTGACATTATGGAAAATGTTTTTACATATTTTGATGTATATTAACCATAGCTATGCCCCTATGTTTTACTATTTCGATTTTTACACATGTGTAAAAATTAGGAGCGAAAACAGATTTCATAAAAAAATGCTACTAACTTTTATCGAAAAAAATCAAACAAAGCCATAGCTGTGGTTGACATTACAACAAACTGTATCAAAATACTTTTAATAAAGTTATATCCAGAGGTTGGTAGGGTTGTATGGAAAGGCGGTTTCAGGACGGACTCTTAATATGTCTTGGTACTTGTGATGGCTATACGGCTATATGGTGGTTTGTGTGTGCCACACATGTACACATACTCATTGCTGATTGATCCACCCTACCCCTAAAATAAACATTATGGTAGTCTGTCGTGAAGCTGGTAGACCAAACTTGCTTAAATATTAAGTAGGTATAGAGACTGATTTAGTCGCACTGTTCATAGTACCAAGTATTGTAAAGTTGACCGTGAATTGGAAGCTGATAATTTCTATGACTAAAGATACATACATGATTTCCCTTTTTACATTGCTTCTAAAGTGTTTGTATTAAAGATGCATTGTTGTTTACAGAAGAGACATGCGTCGACGCGTGCGACGTGCAGCGACGGCGCCGGCGCCGCCGCCATTACTGCCCCGATCATGGTAATTATAATGGTGAATATTATTTATCTATATTACTTACTATTTCAATATTCATTCATTTGTATTCTGTTGCAGCATTATGAACTTTCTCGTATCGCATAATTTAGGATCGTACTTTAAACAACATGGGTTTTAATGAAAATGTAAATAAATATGGCATGCGCCGCGATCTGTATTAAAATCAATCTCATGATTGTGATATCTGACGTAATGAAGTGTAGCGTCAGTGTTTCCCTGAGGTATAAATACAAAAAATACTAAAAAATAGGATCCCAGTCGGGGCATAAGTAATAAGTACCTAAATACCTGCCTAGTAAAAAATACTCTAATTTATGATTACAGGTTGTTCACAAGATTCTGGAAGTTGAGAAACGAAGCCGACAACTGCCAAAAGGTTTAGTTAAATTATATCTAGTCAGTGTAATTAGTTAATTTGATTAACATATTGATATGTATACAAAAATTTATACAATAATATTGTCTATTTATATTATGAAGTTTTTATTGCATCGCTCCCTGTCAACGCAAAAAGCAATTACTGCAAACAAACGCGTTCTTGTGATGACTTAACGCAAACGCGTACGTCACGTCACGAAATCGAATAAATCTACACTAGGGGCTCAGATCACTTTTAGGCACCCTCCACGTCTCCCGAGCGTCAGCGTCTACTCAACTTGTTAGCTGTTAGCTGCTTGACGCAACACTGCGCAGCGACGCCATTTTACGAAGCGCTGACTAAGTATATGGCCTAGACACCAATGCTCAAATGACGCTACTGTGGGTGTGCATTAGGGTTCCAGGACTATTCGGCCCACTTCTTTATTTGGCGCAAAGCGCCACACTGTGATAGGCCAAGAGAGTGAAAAAAATTACATATATTTATTTTTACAATTCCTTGTCCCAATTTAATACGGAAATGGTACCAAACTTGATATGAGTGGTGCAGGTTTTTACTTAAACAAAGCGCAAACCGGACCGCTGGAGGCGCCTTTCCCCCCTCTCTCTTTGGGAGGTAGCCAAAAGTATGTCTCGTAGCTAGGGTATTAGATCAGCTTAATATGAACCAAAGAACGAGATGCTAAGAGGCATCGCCTAAGAGCACACTCACTGCACCTACTTCCGCTACTACCAAACCAAGCAACTACTTTGCTAGGCAACTAGCAGTCAAGTATAATATATGTATTGGATATATCTATCCCAATACATACCTACATATAGTTTACTAAATAATTTTTAAAGAAAAAAAACCGACTTCAATGATGGGAGACCGGTGAAAAAAAGATTATTGTCGATTTTGGATTTCATACAGTGAAATTAAAAAGACAGCGACCTTAGCCTAATTATGTAGAAAAGGAGGTAAAATGTTTTTTTTTTTGTCACTGCACCCACCTTGACAAGTTTCAGATTTGCCCTATGGTTGACTGGTAAGATACCCGCAATATCTACAATAAATTATTTCAGACCATGCATGAAATAAAGCAGCAGATAATTATTAGAAAAACATAGAAAGCAATTATTTTTAAACACAAGTTATATTTAATAAATAGGATATAAATATAAATAATAATAAAAATGGCTATAAGTATGCTTAAAAGAGTTGAGAAGTAGCCTCGATTCCACATGAAATTCATCATCAGTAGTCAAGCTTGACAAAAATGTGCCTTGAAAACCTAACTGCTTGACTAACATGCAACGAGAACAAATTGCCAAACGTGAACGATGCGTCGTTGAAGAGTTCCATTCTGATCATCATCAGCAGTTCCACTTCATCAAATGTCACTTTTTAAAATGTAAATGCTTGATTTGATAAAGAAAATACAAAAATCACTATATGTATGCCTTTAACATTTGAGGAGTTTCCTCGATTCTTCATAGATTCTACCATCAGATCTGGAGCTTGACAAAAATTTGTCTTGAAAACCTAATTTGCCTACCAAACATAACGAAAAGGACAAGTCGCCATGCGGGAACTATGCGTCTTTGAAGAGTTCCATTCTGATCAGCATCAGCAGTTCCATTTCATCAAATGTCACTTTTTGACATGTAAATACTTGATTTGTTAAAGAGAATACAAAAATCACCATATATATATATATGAACGTCTCCTGAAATATTTATATATATATATATATATTCACTTTTTGACATGTAAATACTTGATTTGTTAAAGAGAATACAAAAATCACCATATATATATATATATATATATATATATATATATATATATATATATATATATATATATATATATATATATATGAACGTCTCCTGAAATATTTATATATATATATATACAGGATGATTCAGGAGACGTGAGCAGGATCAAGCCTGCATATTCAGTAAATTATCAGCAACGGTTTCGTACCAGTATTTGTGAGATTAACGTTAATTTAATTTTTACTGTTAAAAAAAAGAGTTTTATTTTTTTTACGATATTTATGGTCACCCTCTTTGTTTTATCCATAATAAGTGACAAATTGAATGTCATCGGAGTGTGGTTACTTTTATAAAATCGTATGTCACTCAAGTGTGACATTTTATTTTCTTCATAATCTAAGTGCTGTCATAACGGTTAAAGAGGTTTTATCTTTGTTAATTAAGTGTTGTAGGGTGTCCAAGATTGTAGATAATCAAATTTGTCCTTAACAAAAAGTTAAATAACAGATAAAAAGCGTGATTGTTTTACTTAAATATGATGGTGAACGATTCATTAACATTTACTGATTGTGTAGGCTTAGTCCTGCTCACGTCTCATGAATCACCCTGTATATAAATCATATAAATATAAATTCATTATATTCGGAAATGATAAAGTAACAAACATTAAAAAATCATACAACCGAATTGAGAAATCATTTTGAAATCTTGAAGTGGGTTAAAAAACGATAGCTGCGCGTTGATCCAGTTCAGATAATATTTTATGTAATGTAGTATTACATTGACACCATGCACTGTAACATATAAGCACTGGTTAATATGGAATGTGTTGCGAATGCAACTTATTATTGTATAAAAATATTCCCAATGCAGTTGCTAAACGCAGCCGTCGGGCTCGGCTAGTATTCGGAGGCTTTTCAAAAGCACCAATAGGAGCGCTCCACATATTTTCTAACGCGACCAATTAGAAGTATCTAAATTTAAACCACTTGTTGTACAGATCAAATATTGCAAATCACTCTTTCATCATCCTCCATACTATCAACACCCACTTTCTACATTTAACCGTTTTGGCAAGAACCCTTCTAAACCAGTACCTTTCGGAAGATTATACTTCACTTCATTAGTCTTTATTTTATTCTTCTCAAGTTTTATTTGAGTCGTCGAGATCCTGAACTGCACGGCGGCTACAGAATGTATTAGTCTAAGTTTACTATCCTAGTATCCTACGTACCTTTATTCACATCGTGCATCGCCGCTGCCCCTAAAACATAAATACGCACTCATCGAACTGAATAAATAGGAATCACTACTTATTCACGTCAACTCCGTGTCACTTATAGCCAACTTAGCACCGCGCACGGCCGCTTTTTGCAGCGACACGCAGAAGATTATCGATATCGATGTCATCCACAAAATCGATATTATAGTGCCACTTCAAGCGCATGGTATTGTTTAATGCACGTTGATTATTTCGGTCGATTAAAAGCCAGAGATACATTTTGGCGATTTTCTCTCTTCCTTCTCTTCTTCTTCAGGACCAGGAGTAAGATATTAACAACAAATCAAGAACAGATGTTTAAAGTTCAAATTCAATAGTTATATCATTAGCTTCCCGGAACCTATACTTACTTACTTACTTACTATCCAATATGTTTCAGCTAACAGAACCAACATTCCGCGAAATTCGTGTTCCGAGCCACCCAGTGGTGAATGGTGGGAAGTTTTTCTAAATTGAAAAGAAAAGAAAAGCTAAGTCACAGGTAAAATACGAATAGGCAGACCAGTTACAGGTTGTCTGCGTAACATTTATTTCATTGTTGTTTTTTTCTCTAAACATTAGTTGACATCACTATTTCGCTTTCATACAATTAGTAACCCACTGAAATTGCCATCGCAGTTCTGATTTTGGTGCTGGTGTTTCTAAAAACTCACATTTTACACACTATGCGGCTATCTTTACACGCCCTCGCAGCCCGCAATACCCGCAAGGGTCCGTCGTAACACTAACTTTCGCTTATCGCGTACCCCAGCGCTGGCTGTTGTCATAATTCTATTTCATCGCGAATTATTCGTGGACGCGACCAAATAACATTTTTATGCTGGTGGAAATATTTTTAAGTCCCAAGAGAATCTCTTTAGGTGTAAGCCGGTTCCGCTTATAAATTAGACATAGCATAGCATTATTACTATTTAGTTACGCACCTATTTATTTTCAAAGACGGGTTGATCTAACCCTTCTTCTAACTTTTACTTTTACAGTGTATGTAGTATTTGAGAACATAACTATAAAAACAAATACAACAACATAAGTTACCTACCTAACACAAGTACATATAAGTACACTCCGCGGTCATAATCATATTCGATTCAATCACGTGGATAATTACGATCATCATTACAGTCCTACACGAAAATATAGAAATTTAATTATGATGTAAGTAACTAAAGGCAAAAAATACAGGCAAAACTAACTAACCTGCAACTGCAGGCTGTGAGATCATTGTAAGCATGCTTTTTATTTTAAAATATTTCTGTATCAAACTGGTTGACAAATAAGTAAGCACAAAAATGAATAAAACAAAATGTAGTTACACTCAGAAGATAATATAAAACGTGTTTTAAAAGTTATAATCTGATTTAAAGTTACTTATGAATGATATACTGAAATATTAAATATGTTAAAACGGGTCACTCACGTATTTTAAGTCGAAAACGCTCGACATGTTTCACTCCGTACCGAGTGTTTGGACCATGAGCTGGGTCACGTGAGGCGTGTATTGGAATGCAATGGCTATAACTGGAGGCAGTGCTATCGTGTTGCGAACGCATCAGCGCGTCCCCGTACGTTTATCTACGGGAGAGAGATTGCCCCTATACATACCTTACATTAAGGGCGTAACGGATAATTCCGTCCTCATATGAAGCTAAGACAGGTGTTGCGTTCGCCGAAGGATAGGGAGCCTTTGAACAGTCCGGGCGTATACAGGGTGTCCCAAAAAGGACACGCCATAGCGACACTGGAGGTAGACCAGCCTGAGAGGGTTCCAACCAACCTAACATGACCCTAGTAAAAGTTGCACCGTTTTCAAGTTATTGGCAATTTAACGTTTTTCGTGAATTTTGACCGTTTTCAGCATTGTTAGGCTCAGTGTGCACTTATAAAGCCCTTAAAATAAGTTTTTTTTATGTGTACGGCACCATGAATAGTTAATTAGGATAATAAAAGAGATATTTCATCGATAACCTACGTGAAATGTAAAAAAACAAGGGCTTGATCTAAAGTTTTATTCGCAGCGAAACATCAATTTCAACTTTGACCACCTGCCGTAAAAAAAAACTACTTAAAAGGTAACAAAAAAATAACGCTATAATATTAAGCATTTTATGCAGATTCTAAAATGGTATAAAACATGCACATTTCTGCCATAAAATAATGAGTTATTATCATCTTTCGAATGCCTCATAAAGCTAAGTTGGCCTAGGGAATCTGCAATCCTTTTTGGATATGTTTCGAGCTGCCTCCGATGACGCGTACCTAATTCATCTTGGATTCTTATTGGCTTTGAGTGTAAGTTCTCAAATGGTTAAGAGAGTGAGACAACATGAAATGCACTCGCTCTATCTCGCTCTTTTTATCTCAACTTTGTCACACGGTCAACTGCTACCTGGGATTATCCTACGGATTATCTCTTTAAAAACAGAAGGAGGAGGGATAGCCACTAGTCATCCTTATCTCTAGTAAGTATTTAGGAATCCTAATCCTGATTAGTTCGTTACCGTGTGTTTCGTGCAATTGTTGTGTTATCTTTGCTGCTGTGTATTCGTGGTCCTAAACAAATCTACTTGGCTTTCATCTGGACTCTGATTTCTTTTTGACTTGGTATGTTTGTGGGACTGAAACGACAACTTGGCGCCGCTCACGGACACTGATTATTGCTTTTTGGAACCTCTCCATCACAACTACACCGATCGTGAGTACAGTGACATGCACATGATCTATGGAGAAACTAGGCGTGTCTCTAACAGAGGAATTGTCTCATACAACGCCAGATCGGCTGCAAGATTGTACAATCAAAGGTATGCCAATCGTCATGCCACGAATCATGAAATCATTTTAAGAGTTGTGAATGCATATCGAAATGGCAGAAGGCCAGGACAGGCTTACGCTGAAGGAAGGCCCCGGACTATTGACGACGACGTGGTTTTAAATATGGTATAAAGAGAGCCAGAAATTTCTCTAAGAAATATTGAACGTCGTATCGGCGTAAATAAATCCTCAGCACAGAGAATTTTAAAACGTCATAAATATCATGCGTATCATATTCAACGCCTGCAAACACTTCTTCCGACGGATTACGCACCCCGCGTTGAATTTTGCCGACAAATGCTTCAAAAACTGGAAGAAAATGAAAACTTTTTTAATGAAGTGATGTGGAGCGACGAATCCACGTGTAGAAGAGATGGGTATCTCAATCTCCACAATATTCATAGCTAGCAAATTGAAAACCCACACGAAGGGAGAGAAGACCGGTCCCAACATCAATTTAAAATTAATTTGTGGACGGGAATATTTAATGGCCAAATAATAGGACCGGTCGAGTTGCCAGCTTTTTTAAATGGGAGAAATTACCTGCAGTTCTTGCAAAACGATCTGCCAGTTTTACTTGAAGACACACCGCTCGCACTGAGACAGAGGATGTGGTACCAGCAAGATGGCTGCCCAGCACATTTCGCTCGCGATGTTCGCGACCATCTCTCACAGACATTCCCAAGAAGAAGGATTGGCCGATTAGGACCAGTATTATGGCCACCGCGTTCGCCGGACCTAAATCCATTGGATTTTTTTTATTGGGGATGCTTAAAAGACAAGGTCTACCCGAGCAAATAAGGTTCCAAGACGAACTACGGCGACGTGTATTTCAGGCAGCACGAGACATATCCGAAATTAACTTAAGGAAATTAACAAGAAATTTCAGAAGACGCTGCCAAGCGTGCATACGAGTCGGTGGAAAACAATTTGAGCACCTGTTGTAAAAAATAAATAAATCAATGAAACTTCAACCTGTATTACATTTTTTTCGAACCTTTCTTACTTCATGATATCCTTACTTAGTAGCAATGATATCATAACAGCTTACGCATTCCGGAATGCTTATTAGATATGGATGACACAATTGTACAAACAAAAGCTTACACTTCTGTCTTCAAAGAGATAAGCCCTACGATAATCCCAGGTAGCAGTTGACCGTGTGACAAAGTTGAGATAAAAAGAGCGAGATAGAGCGAGTGCATCTCATGTTGTCTCACTCTTTTAACCATTTGAGAACTTGCACTCAAAGCCAATAAGAATCCAAGATGAATTACGCGTCATTGGATTGCAGATTCCCTAGTCCAACTTAGCTTTATGAGGCATTCGAAAGATGATAATAACTCATTATTTTATGGCAGAAAGGTGCATGTTTTATACCATTTTAGAATCTACATAAAATGCTTAATATTATACCGTTATTTTTTTGTTACCTTTTAAGTAGTTTTTTTTCACGGCAGGTGGTCAAAGTTGAAATTGATGTTTCGCTGCGAATAAAACTTTAGATCAAGCCCTTGTTTTTTTACATTTCACGTAGGTTATCGATGAAATATCTCTTTTATTATCCTAATTAACTATTCATGGTGCCGTACACATAAAACAAACTTATTTTAAGGGCTTTATAAGTGCACACTGAGCCTAACAATGCTGAAAACGGTCAAAATTCACGAAAAACGTTAAATTGCCAATAACTTGAAAACGGTGCAACTTTTACTAGGGTCATGTTAGGTTGGTTGGAACCCTCTCAGGCTGGTCTACCTCCAGTGTCGCTATGGCGTGTCCTTTTTGGGACACCCTGTATATGATTCCTTGCACCTGTGAGAGAAACTACATAGGAGAGACGGGCTGAAACAGTTCCACCAGATTATCCGAGCACATACGTAGTATGAAGAACAGGGATAGCCGTGGCTCTGCGATGAAGGAACTCGTATTGGATTCGGATTCGAATCACTATATACGTTTCGATAAGGTAACCATGCTGGCGAAAGAAAAAAATGTGGTTCAGCGAAAAGGCTATCGAAATTAGTCGTCATCTGAAGTTTAACCGTGATTGTGGTTGGTCAGTGCCTCCGAGTTGGAAAACTGTGTTGAGTACTACGTCGGTTGACAGTGTGAACGAACCATTAGCGAATGACGTAGTGAGTGTTGTGTGTAACCCATTATTTGACAATAATGCCGTAAACGAGGGTAGTTTCTCGCCTCACCTGCCGCCACCAGCGCCCGCGCCGAGTCATCGGGCACGGAGGGTTGCGGCCCGCAGTCTGCGCCGGTCCGTCAACGCAAGCTTCTGACGAACTACTCGGTACGGAATGAAACATGTCGAGCGTTTTCAACTTAAAATACGTGAGTGACCCGTTTTAACATATTTAATATGTCTGTGTCTCACGGAAGTTTTGTTATTAAGATATACTGAAATCTTGGCCGTATATCCAATGCTGTAGTGAGGAGTAGTATATTTGATGACTCCTCTACACGATGGTCCATCATAGTGGCCCACTGAGATGGGCCAGCGTGTAAAGAGGGTAGTGATGTCGGATGGCTTATGGCGTGGCGGGATGGCGATGGGATGGCTGCGGTGTCGGTTAGTGGACCAGCGATGGCTGTACGTAACTACACGTGGCGTGGCCCATTCCACAGTGCGTGCCCGAACGGGATCAAGTGTGGACGTTCGTGCTGTGTATTTTTCTGATTAAAAATGACGTGTACGTGGCCGCATCAAGAAACAATAAAGTTTTTAGAACGATATCAAGGAGAAAGCGTAATATGGAACCCCAAACATAAACAGTTTTGAATGATTCACGGTTAGTTACACTAGACATAAATAAAACAATAGAAAAGGTAATCACGGTTTATATCCCGGTCAATTTAAACCCAAACGTAAAGACCACAACTATAAAAATAAGGTAGCAACAGGCGGTCTTATCGCGTAAGCGACCTCTTTCGACAACCTTAGGGTAGTAATCCTACTAGGATAATATCCATTAAAAAAGAAAGTTTTTATAACAGATAAGTGACCCTGCCTATGAAGCCGATGGTCCCGGGTTCAAATCCTGGTAAGGGCATTTATTCGTGTGATGAGCATGGATATTTTTTCCGGAGTAATGGATGTCTTCTATGTATTTAAGTATTCATACATAATATACTTATACTACGTATATCGTTGTCTAAGTACCCACAGCACAAGCCTTATTGAGCTTTCCGTGGACCTTAGTCAATTTGTGTAATACTGTTCTATAATATTTATTTATTGCGATGGATAGATAACATCCACCATAATCTTCTACGTCATTTCTTTTTAATCACTTTATTATTGTGCACATTAAGAAAATGTTGGTACGTGGCGTATAAATAAATTGCTGCAGCGGCTAATGCTTCCACGTCCATCTTGGAAAACGAATAGATCGCAACTGAATGTCGCCATCGTGTAGTGGTGTTTCAACCATCCCATGGCCATGCCGTATAGAGGGGCCATGAATAGTGGTGATAGTAGTGAATAGTCCCAGACTACCAAAAATTGTATTATTTTATAACTTATTATTATACATTATTTATGTAAACATAACTTGAAGCTTGCATCTTTCATAAGAATATTAATAGACTTTAAATTCGAGATCAAAGACTCCTTGGAATACTTTGCCAACATTTTAAAAAGTAATTTAAATAACGCTGGTACCTAACTTTGGCAGGTAATTTGACTAATTTGTATATCAAAAGCTGGAGATGGTGTATGCCGAATACTATAAGATATTGATGATGATGTAATCCTGTTATCCCTCATTAGGGACATAGGGCTCGCAGAAGAATTTTCCATTCGGCACGATCCTGGGCGGTTACTTCCAGCTCTTCCCAGCCGAGTCCAGTTGAGCCAGCTTCCTTCTCAACTGATCGCCTCCATGTGGTACGAGGCCGCCCTGATCGTCTACTGCCAGTCGATTGCCAGCTGAGACACTGCTTGGACAAGTGGTTGTCCGGTCTACGGAGCGTGTGTCCGATCCATCGCCATTTCCTTACAAGGATTTCCTGGCCTATGGGTTTCTGGTCAGTCATCTGCCACAATCTGACGTTCGAAATAGTTCGTGACCAGTAAATCCCTAGGATGCGCCGCAGGCACTTGTTTATAAACACTTGCAGCCGATTGGTGATGTCCTTCCTCACAAGCCATGATGTGCAACCGTACAACAGGACCGACTTGACTTTGGAGTTGAACAATTTGACTTTCGTACGCCGAGTTATCACGGTGGACGTCCATACAGGCTTCAGCTGCGCATAAGCTGCTCGTGCCTTGTTGATGCGCGTCTCAACAATATGAAATATTAACATTTTGATATTGTTATAAATATACTGGGTGATTTTGGGGTCGTGATCATTACGACCCCAAAATTTGAGTTACGTCTTACCAAAGAGAATTTGAAACAGAGGTGTGTTGTCAAACAAAATTTTGCAGCCACAATACATTTACTGCCATCTTTCGACACATGATTAAAGCTTTTAGAACGACATTTTACTTTGATCCTCATTATTCAATAGCAGTAACTATGTGTTAAATTTGTTAAATATCAAAAAGTGTAGCCATCTAATAAATCAAAGGCAAAGGTAATAGCAGCATCGTTTCGAGCGATAGCGCCATAACCTTTAGGCGGTGCCCGGTAAGATGGCGCCACTTTTTGATATTTAACTAATTTAACACATCAGTGAAAGAATAAAGATCAAAGTCAAATGATTTTCTAAAAGTTTTAAACGTGTGTTGAAAGATGGCAGTAAATGTACTGTGGCTACAAAATTTTCTTTAACAATACACCTCTATTTCAAATTCTCTTTGGTCTTACACGACGACATACTTGATAAAACTGCGTAATGTTAATTTCACAAATACGACAAACAATTTGACATACCTCTGCAAAGTCGAATCCTCTTTAGTCGCGGACATTAGTGAAGCGTGAGGACAACTCAATTATGCCTTCAATGGCTGAAAAGAGTGATAAGAATGTCTCTTACTTATATCCTTTTTTATGGAAATAACATGTCATATTTAAGCTTACAGAATGTGTCAAATGTAATTTAAAAAACAAAAAAATGAGTAGGTACACGACTGAGAATATTGTTACGGACAAAGAGCCAAAAATATGTATACACTACCTTAATATATGGGCAATAAGGTCGTGTATAGGTACATATTTTTGGCACTTTTTCCGTATCGATATTTTCAGACGTGACTGTACCTACGACCCGTTAGTACTTACCTTATCAACGAGCCGACTTTCAATCCAGAGATCTATGTAAAATCCTCCTGATGATAATTGTGGTGTCTCAAGGAAAGCGGAATTACTTGTCAAAAAACGCTTATTATTCATGTTCATATGTATTTGGATTTTGATACACCCGTTACTTAACGGGACATTTGGCTATCAAGTTATCTTCAGGTCATTTACCCGCAAGGATCTATTTGCAGAAACTTAGTGGAATCCCGCCGATCCGAGTGAGACCCTTCCTAAGTAGCCAGTTTCACAGTCGACTGGCCACGTCTGACTAAAGTTTATAAATACTGTACGCATGAGGGTTCCCGAATCATGTCAATATTATTAGCGAGTCTTTCAGAGGTTAAACGTGTTTCTTAGTTCTATATTTGAACTTTTTTGCGACAGTAGCAGCCACACTCGTACGGCTATTTTTGCGACCAGGAGTTATGCCACGGTAATAAACAGTAAACTGCAGTCCTCTAATTCATAGAAAGTTAGATATTAATAATAATAATTTGCGACCCCACGTGCCCGAGTGCTCCTGGGGAGTTCGGTCACTCGAAGATGAGTGGGTGGTACCTACAGAATTCTCTGCCTCTGGCTTTCCTTGGCCGGCCGTCCAGAGTGGAGTCGCGAGAGCTGCGTTCTTGAGCGTACATATGGAAATATAACTGGCGAGTTGGCCATATGTGGACTTTAAGTGCAGTGACCCTCAGCTTTCATACCCGTGTTGCCCTTGAGCCATCCTAGATCTCGTTTTTTGTGGGGCCTATCTTGTGGGCACGAGGCACCGACTGCCGGATATAAAATTGTATAGCATTTTATTAGACAGACGTCCCGTTTAAATCACATAGTATCACCGTATAGCCTAGTTCATTTTAGATTCCATCAACTCTCAATTAATTAGTCCTTGCTCCCTGGCAGGTGCTGCTTCTGCGTGCGTCCCATGACACGAGTAAGGGTAGCATCCGTTCGTTGTACCTCTTAACATTTACCCAACATCGCAGTAATATGTATACTTAATGTTCATGTTGAAACACTTCTAAATTGTCATCACTCGAAAGGCTTTCTATGGTACCAGGAAATCTATGCGTAAAATTCTACTGGCGTGGAAAAAACAATTTACTGCATCTTTGGGGCAAAGCAGTCTGCCAATGACAAGTTACGTTTCTACTTACTAAAAATCCGGAACAAATTATTAAAAACAAATTAAAACTTTTTCTCAAACACATCCAGTCGTAATAGTTCGAGAGCGTATCTAGCAGTATTACCGCGCCTAACACGTTTGTATGCAAATTTTATTCGGCGAATCCGGACTGATGGAGCCCGTGCAAGAGCTATCCGAGCCCGCAGACCTCGAAAACTTTTGGGTCGACTTGATAACATGTCCCTAAATACAGGCCTGTCTCGATTACCATCATATAAACGAAATTATATTTGAACACCGAATCCACACGAAGCTTATTTATTTAAAATCTCTTGGGATTTGATTCGAAATTGATTCGGCGAGAGCTCACAAATTTTTTACGAGGGATTTAGGTCAAATGGAAAACAATCAAACTGAGTGGACATTAAAACATATACGAAACCGGCCGACATCGTTTAAATAAATTAGCCGCCGGGAACGCATGTGCCTACCTAAATCAATACGTTATACAAACCGGTGGCAGGTCTTCAAAAATCTTTTTCTGGTTTGAATTTACTGTGCTTGGCTGGACAATGGACATAGCAAACTAAACGCAAATAGGATAGGTATTTGGTATAGAAAATTCACATAAATTAATATTGTCATTACTTTTGAGTACTTTACCATAGTTCTGTTAGATGTATGATTAAAGCACTGAGTACAAATACATGTACATATTAAGTACGTTTAGGAAAATGGAATATAATTACTATGGTAATTACGGAATAGTTGTACGGTAAAGTCCTTAAAACATGCTCGATGCCGAGTCGAGTAGGCCAATTAAGGTTGTGTAGGGTTTATTATTGTTTTCATCACAATGTTGCAGCGGGGTCCTTGTTTAATTATTACACGAAAATACTACACAAACACAGACGCGCAGAATATAGAGTTGATTAAAAAGTTGAATCAGTATTTTATCACAATCACAATTATTAACTCAAAGAAACGGGGCGAATTAAGTTTTAAATTTACCTCCGACGTTTTGAGGACGGCGTTGTCCCCGTGGTCCCTCAGACAAATTTAAAACTTAATCAGCAATCGAGTTCCGTTTTTTTTAAGTTAATAATGTGTAAAAATAGTGAAAGCTTAAATCAGTGTAATCAGAATTAGTTAATTATTTAAGTTTTTTGATTTTTGTTACACATAAGCTTGATCAACTTGCAGTGCGGTTCGCGTGCACTAATCATCGTGAACGATAGTCAAGGTCCTATCAGATAAAAACCTTAAGGAGTTATAAAATAAAAATATGTATTTATAAATGAATTAGGCCGAAATAACACAATAAGACTGTTCCTACTACTTCCTACTGGGCCTAATGTAATGGCTTATCAAGCGTAGTTTGTCAAGGACCTGGGTGCTTAGTCAACACGCCAATTGTTAACGCTACGTAGCGTAGCGCAGTCATCTCTCTCTATCACTCTTCTATATTAATGCGAAAGTGACAATTGCGTTTCCTTCGCTACGTAGCGTAAACTATTGGTATCTTGGCTACGTACCCTGTACCCGATTCTGGTTTTAATTTCTTGTTCTGAAACTGTTAGATATGACCTGCCAGCTGTCAACAGTGATATTTCTGGTTTGTGTTATTTATGAATATCCTTTTTACATTCCATAATGTGTCGATTGATTTAGCGCGAGCCGTGCGGCGTAAGTATTACTTACCGGACAAATGTTATGACAGCTTATTGCATCGAAATACTCGAAATACGGTATATTAATATTGGCCGGGGGACAGCTGTGTTATCGATATATGGTACCTAACACAGTATTGTTGTTTTAGTTTAGTTGGAGCGCATCGCCAATAAACTGTTTTACAGTTTGGCGAAACTTTAATTATAGGTACATTGTATATTGTGATTTGTGAAATAAATTAAAAAAAAACTTTATCTCACTCTCACTGAGCGTAAGCGTGAGCGATGTTATTTTTAGAAAGTTTTAACAAAAGTTTTAGAAGCAATTTTCATATTTTTAGGTTTTGTGCAAAAAAAATCAAATTTTTAAGGTGCGTTTTAGACCTATGTCCGTGATTTTTTTTGATCGAACGTTAGTCAAATAATAAATAATAATAATCAGGCATCAAATGAGCAGCAGAATGAGGCATGAATAGCAAATAAAGAATGGCCTCTACAGATTCCTATTCATATTTTTTGGCAAACGCACTATGATCTAAAAAACACTACGGTTTTTCAAAAACTCTGCTGGCTCAACCTACTGCGCCTTAAAATCAAAACAAACAAGAAAAAGTCGAGTGTAGTGGAGTGAAAAAATGTCAGCTCAAATCGCTGTTACGGAAACTCAGCTTTTTTCGAATTAATATTTACGAACTGGCAAGAAAAATGCATTGGTTCGTGAAATCACATTTATTACTGAAGTCAGGGTAAGAATGATTTAGGAATATAACAAAAATATTTAGTTAATAATTGTTTAAGTTTAGGTTCGAAGGCAAATCTGGTATCATTTTTAACTAAGGGCCCGATTCGACAAATGAAATACGATAACGATAAGTTCTTGTTTAGATGAGTTCTCATTTAGATATCGTTTCTATGTCGTATAATTGACAAAAGCAGCTCGATTCGGGCAACCAGCAATGTCACTTTGACGTTAGAAATATCGTAGATAGATCTTATTCGGATCACCGCGGAATCGAAAGTAACGTCAATTTTGACGTGTCGTGTTGAGCTATCGATCTTTTCAAGATCTTTCCAAGATCTTAAACGTGTCTTAATCAATCTTCGAATCGGGCTGTAAATCAAACATGTAGACGTAGATTCCATCTAAATCGGTTGAGCAGTTATTGATTCCCCATACAAACCTACACCTCTCTTTTCAGTTTAAAGGGATTTTTTTCGGGATAAAACTATCCTATGTTCTTCTCAGGACTCAAACTCTCTATACCAAATTTCAACAAAATCGGATTAGTGTTTATTGATTCCTCAAACAAATTTCCACCTCCCTTTTCACACCCTTAAGGGATGATTTTTGAGATAAAAACTATCCCATATTCTTCCCCAGGACTCAAACTATACCAGATTTTAACTAAATTGGCTCAGCAATTTTAGCGTGAAGAGGAATTTAAAAAAGCTTTTTTTAAACGCTGGTGGCCGTGTGGATATGACTTTCAATCCGGAGGTCGCGGGTTCAAATCCTGGCTGGTACCAATGAGTTTTTCGAAACTTATGTACGAAATATTACTAGCTTTTCTGTGAAGGAAAACATCGTGAGGAAACCTGCATACATCAGCGAAGAAATTCAAAGGTGTATGTGAAGTCCCCAATCCGCTTTGGGCTGGCGTGGGGACTATATCTCAAGCCCTCTCGCGCATGAGAACTTCGAATGGTGTTAACTTCGAATGGTGTCAAAATGATACCATAAATGAATTCGGCATCCCCGTTTTATTTGAAAACGATACCTAACTTGGCCTAGTAGTAGTAATAGTAGCTTAAGTGATATAGATATCATGAAAAAGTTTGAGAGCCCCCAACTTAAAAAATTTCATCAAAAATCTTGGTGGCTCCACTTCTTAAATCTATCCTTGGGTCCTAAGCAGAGATGTGACTTATTTGAAATACTTGTATTTAAAATGCAAATACAAAATGCAAAATACCTATTTTGTATTTTGTATTTAAATACCTTTTAAAGAAAACTATTTTGTATTTTATTTCAAATAGTTTTTGGGACCTATTTTCTATTTTCAAAATACAAAATACTTTTTATTAGGTAAAGTAAGTAGGAGTTACAATCTCTTCTGATGTTACAATCCTTGCAACTCTCTCATTCTTTTATGGCGACCGGTCTGGCCTAGTGGGTAGTGACCCTGCCTATGAAGCCGATGGTCCCGGGTTCAAATACTGGTAAGGGCATTTATTTGTGTGATGAACACAGATATTTGTTCCTGAGTCATGGGTGTTTTCTGTTTTTTTTTTTTTTTAGTTTATTTATTCACTATGAATTTTTTGAAACAGGGTTGAACACAATAAGCCACTATTGAAAACCTCTAGGGTTTATGTAATAGTTGGCGAGATCGCGCGGACCGATCGCGTTTGCTTAATACTATTATTACATACTTAGTTATGTTTTCCTGTCGAAGCTGTTATTGTATCTATCGTTTAAATATCGACCTTATGTATATGTATTTAAGTATTTATAAATATTTATATATATCATTGTCTAGTACCCACAACACAAGCCTTAATGAGCTTATTACTGTGGGACTTAGTCAATTTGTGTAATAATGTCCTATAATATTTATTTATTATTTTAACATGGAACTGGTGAATCTGTTTAGTAACGCCGCAAATGAACACAAGCGTAGCAAGAGATTAAAAATGTGGAATCTTAAGCGTTGCAAGGGTTTCAAGGCCCGAGGGGTAAACAAACTATTCTGAGCTGGTGAAACACAAACGAGACGTTTTCACCAACGAACGAGAGGTATATACTAGCTGTAAAACATTACAAATCTAAATTAATGCTTTTAATAACTGACCATTAAAAACCATCACTTAAAAGTCCATTCAACCGGTAAACATGAGGAGACACAAAATTTGCACTCTAGAGGACTGATATACACTCTATTTTTAAAGAATAAAGAAAGCCTTTCCAACTTGTAAATTCCAGCAATACTAACTTTTTAATTCAGACTAGGTATTCACTATTTAAGAGTACCTTTTATCGCAAAGAATTTGTATTTTAAAAAAGCATTTTGAAAATACCTATTTTGTATTTAGTATTTTAAATACAAATTTGAAAACTATTTTGTATTTTGCATTTGAAATAGTTTATCAAGGAAGTATTTGTATTTTGTATTTAAATACTTTTTATAAACTATTTTTCACATCTCTGGTCCTAAGGACCAATCCTCAGTTCACGCAACGCCGAATCTTATGAGCTGCACCTTCAACTATTGTGGTATTGCAGTGCTCTCTAGCGGACAATATCTGCCTATTTTTAGTAGTGCTATTTTCTTCACAGACATTTGTGTAATCTCTTCACTTCTACTGGAAATTTTGGTATTATATCAAAGATTGAAATTTTGACAATCTGGTCTCCCAGGAACGGGCTAAACCGATATTTTGGCAACTTAAAACGCTCCCAAAATCCCACCCGCGTAACGTAAGGTATTATATATTGAATATTGTATTAAAAGAAGAAAAGGAATGGGAAAAGTGACTACAACGTTGCCAGAGTGTATTTTGCATCGGCTACAAAGTTGTATCTTCGAACTGCACTGAAAATGCATTAACGAGAAAAGTTTACCTGCGCCCAGACCGTGCTAATAGACTTTTCTAATTAGCCTGGGGGTTATATCGCGCCTCGTGCCCCGTGCGGCTTCGAGGAGTCACGTTTAACGCTCAGTTACATATTACCTATCTAGTTGCCTGACCGATATAAAGTAGGTACCTATAAGAAAATACAGTCATAATATTGTAGACTAACGTGTATTTAGGCAATATTAGTGCACTCTAAAGTTTTACAAAACAGAGCGTCGCAACCGTATAAGAGTTACTGTTACTGTAATTGTAAACTGTACTTATTTAATTTAATATTGTGTGTATTTTTGTTAATAACGGCCATGGAGATATATACGCAGGTGTAGATGTATAGTTCGTTTGTTTTTCTTTATCATACACCGTGTTTGTTTTCCGTTAATTTCAAGGGTTAATTCCTGAGCTTTAATTCTTTCCAAAGACACTGGTATTCTAATTGACTCCATTTCAGAGATAATCAATAATTTATTTTTATCTTATAAGGCCCTTACGAGCATATGCACTTGCCTAAGGGCCTGTTTACATATTGATTAGTGTTTAGTACGAGTGTGTACATTTGCTACTATACGTAAATACTATCTCGGACGATTGTTGTTCGAAATGACATTGATATGTCACAGTTTTTAATTGTTTGGTTTAATTCAATGTAATGTATTACGACAACGCCATATGCAACATTTAATTATTTTAACAACATAAAAACATTTAATAATAATAAAAATATTTTTTATGAAAATTAACTATGCCATTTCGTTTCCTTAAACGTACTTGACCATACCCCGGAGTTAACGGAATTCAATAAAAACACGGTGTATATTAAAAGGAGCTGCCCTATTATTAAATGTTTTATTTAAATAAATCGGCCAAGAGCATGTCGGGCCATGCTCATAAATGGCTGGACCGATCAGGTTCTCTACATGCAGTTCTCACTGTAAGTACATATAAGCTTTTGTATTAATTTTTTTTTCATATTTTTAGAATCCATAGTTCAAAAGTTAGATGGGGGGACACCATTTTTTTTTTCAGAGCGATTACTTTCAAATTCATTCATTTTATCAAAAATAGTTGTTAGAGATTTGTATTTGTTTTGAAAGTCCTATCCAACAATATAATGGTGTAGGACGTTAAAGCGAAAAAAAAAACGTTTTGTATGGGAGGTACCCTAAAAAAAGTTTTTCTCGTAGTTTTTAGGGTTCCGTAGCCAAATGGCAAAAAACGGAACCCTTATAGATTCGTCATGTCCGTCTGTCTGTCCGATTCTGTCACAGCCACTTTTTTCCGAAACTATAAAAGCTATACTGTTCAAACTTGGTAAGTAGATGTATTCTATGAACCGCATTATGATGTTTACACAAAAATACAAAAAAAAAACAATAAATTTTGGGGGTTCTCCATACTTAGAACTGAAACTCAAAAAATCTTTATTCATCAAACCCATACGTGTGGGGTATCTAGAGATAGGTCTTCAAAAATGATATTTAAGTTTCTAATATCATTTTTTTCTAAACTGAATAGTTTGCGCGAGAGACACTTCCAAAGTGAAAAAAATTGTGTCCCCCCCCCCCCCTGTAACTTCTAATATGACAGAATGAAAAATCTAAAAAAAAAATATGATATACATTACCATGCAAACTTCCACCGAAAATTGGTTTCAACCAGATCTAGTAATTAGTTTTTTTTAATACGTCATAAATGGTACGGAACCCTTCATGGGCGAGTCCGACTCGCACTTGGCCGCTTTTTTATTTTACCGTTCTGTTGCCATGCATGATTTATATATACATGCCCAATTCACAGCTTTCTAGCACTACCGATCACGGAGCAAAGCCGCGGACGGGCAGACGGACAGATATGGCAAAACTATAAGGGTTCCTAGTGGACTACGGAACCCTAAAAAACGAATTAGGCTATGTTTAAACACGACTACGAAACGCATCATATTTATTTATAAGAGTAAGTAAGTAGGCCAGTCATTCAAACAAGGATTTTTCAATCATGAATTTGTACCTACATTCTTAACAATTCAGAAACCCTTTTTACAAAGAACATTTTATAAATAAATAAAAAGCGCGAATTATAAATCTACACTAGTCAACAAGCTATGAATATATATATATATAAAAAAAAAACAATTTTGTAACTCCTCAGTTTCATGCCATATTAAATGGGACAGTGATAAAACGGTCAATTTCCGCGACGATTAAATTTTAATGTTGTGGATGGTTCTGAAGACAGTTTTGAAATGTAGTCCCGCGCGCGGCGGGCGGGCGGCGCGAACACTTTCATATTTGATGACCCCGTATTGCGGTGCGGAACGCGACAGCAACTATTTTTGTCGGTTTGTGCATATAAAAATATGTAGTAACTAAAAGGTCATACAATATTAACCATTATTTCAATTTTGTTCCAACTCTAGTGAAAATAAGCGGTTTTGATTTATTTACAATATTAGTGGCGGTAATTGCTATAACTGTTCAAAATTTTAGCTGTCTCCGTCAAACGGTCTCTGAGAAAACCGCATTTAACCAATTTGCAAGACCGAAGTGATCCCACGAGTGTTCCGTGAAGTAAGTTTTGTACGGAACACTACAAATATCAAATTTTTAATACTTATTTTCTTTGTTTTGGTCCTATTTATTTATATTCTAGTTTGTAAGTATAGGCTGGCGGTAGTGGCCCGCGCGGGTTTCTAATCCTGGCTCGTCCAATGATTTTGGAACTTATGTACCTACGGAATATCATTTGATGTACCACTAGCTTTTCGGTAAAAAAATATCGTGAGGAAACCTGCATACATCTGCGAAGAAATTCAAAGGTGTATGTGTAGTCCTCGACCCGCATTGAGGCAGGCAGCGTGGGGACTATAGCCCAAGCCCTCTCGTGCATGAGAGGAGGCCTGTGCCCAGCAGCAGTGGGACGTATATAGGCTGATTTTTTTGTCCTATTTATGTTCCTCATGTTTACCAATTCGATAATATGAACCACCAAGCAATGCGAAAAGAGATCTTACAAAACGCTTTTAACAGTCAATTAGTTATAAAGTTATTAAATAGCCTCGGTCTCGAGTTGCAATGATGCAGTTAAAGAACTCGTATCGAGCTCGGGCGGTGATCAAGTTAATAAACTCCACTGTAATTCCTCTACTCGCATAAATAGGAGAATCATAGTGAGGAATACTCGACAGTTAAGCTGTTCTTGTACGGAGAGGTGTCGACGTCGTAGACGACTAGAACTACTTTATGCTCATCGCATACCGAGCGCTAGCAAAAATTGCTTTGGTTTCATTGCACCTAAATATTATAATGCCATTGTATTTATATCTCCTAAATTTCATAACAACTTAGTCCCAAAGTGCCTAAATATCAAATTGTTTCCTTCTTAAAATGGCCGAATGTCATAATGACTTTTATTCATAAAGTATGTTTCACCAAATACCGAATAATCTGAAAGATTCTTTTTTAAATATAGTAAGTTTAATTATGTCTTAAGTGCACTTTTAAAACCTTTGTCGTATTTACAATATTTTTTAACAATCTGCCGGAGCTAAAGACGAATAATGAAATTAAGATTAAATGAAACCAAAGCCAAAAAATCAAGTAGAAGCACTATTGACAGAGAAATAAATAAATTCTGAGGTCTAAATTTTTTTTTATACCACGACGGTGGCAAACAAGCATACGGCCCGCCTGATGATAAGCAGTCACCGCAGCCTATGGACGCCTGCAACTCCGGAGGTGTTACATGCGCGTTGCCGACCCTTTAAAAACCTGTACACCCCTTTTTTGAAGAACCCTATACTGTAGACCCTCGGGAAAACTTCGGAAGGGAGCTCATTTCACAGCCGGAGCGTCCGCGGGAGGAAATTCCTCTTGAACCGCACAGTACGCAACCATTTAGATTCTAAGGTGTGAGCATGAACACCCTGCCGACGGCGAGCGGTGCGGTGATAGAAAGTGACCGTTGGCAACATGTCAAACAATTCCTCAGAGCACAGCCCATTGTACAAGCGGTAGAACACACACAAGGAGGCAAAGTCTCTCCTTAGACTTAGAGGTTCAATACCGCTTGTGAGTTTGGGATCGTCAACGATTCGCACAGCGCGCCTTTGGACTGAGTCAAAGGGTCCAAGCTGGCATGCAGGTGCTCCTGCCCAAAGGTGACAGCAATACTCCATATGGGGTCTCACTTGCGATTTATATAGCAGCAATTTTATTTATTTATTTAAATATATATACGACGTTTATAAAAACCGATCAAGTGAGAGTTCGTTTAATTCGCACACCACTGGTTCCGTACAAACTTTGAATTATTTTAAGTGGACGGGGGAATGGTATTTATTTTCACATAATTTTTTTCACTATGAAAAAACAAGAAAGAAATGTGTTAGAATGTACAATTTGAGCTTACCCCAGTTATCCCACTTGACCTTCTCACTGGACTTTGAAATTTGCCCTCTCTTAATATTGGGCATTTCCCATAGTTTATAAAAAAAAAAAAAACTTTTAATGTGCCTGGGTTAGTATTTTTCATAATTATTAATATATTCCGAAGCGATAACAGCCGCCGACATCTTAATGTACGCGGATGATGTCGCTGGCATTATATCAGCACCAAATATAGACAGCTAGGAGACCAACGATGCTGCGGAGCAGCTGTCTAAGTGGTTTAAGTTGAATGGCTTGGCGCTTAACCTCTCCAAATTGCACTTTTTGCATTTTCACGTTGGAGGTCGGACACCGAGGCTACTTCAGATCCTGGCTGGAGGCGTTAAAGTGGAGCAGGTAGAGTTCACCAGTTTTTAGGGTTCCAAATAGATCGTACGTTGACCTGGATGACACATATCGACCAGTGGTGCGGTAAACTGGGAGGTGTATGTTTCGCTCTTTGCCGTCTGGCGCGGGTCCTACCGCGGCATGTCGTAAGAAGTTGCTACTTTGCGACAATACATTCGGTTCTGCAGTATGGCGCGGAGATATGGGGGCGAGCCGCGGACTGGCAACGCCTTTTCCGTCTACAAAAAAGAGCCGTGCGGTGTGAGGTGCAGTAAGCCAGGATACCTCCACGAAGGCGCACTTTAAAGAACTGGGTATACTGACTCTGCCGTCAATAGTGATTCAACAAGTCGCTATTTACATATATACCAACCTGACTCAATATAAAAAAACGCGCCGACTCAGCCCGCACGCTACGAAACCCAAATCAACTTGTCCCAGTAAAGCGTAGAATGTGTGTTCGAGAAGCCAAGTCTTCAGTCTAGCACTGGAACATTGCAGCGACGGTACAGTAGGACCCATTATATGGGTCACCTTGTTGGACCTTCAAGACTTGGCTTCTCAAACACACATTCTACAGCTATGACGATCTTTTCAATAATTTCAATGTTATGCTTTAGTAAAGTGACCGCGTAGTTTTAATTACATTACTGTTATTATTTTTAACAATCATACACTAAGTGAATTAATTTTTAACAATTAAGCAGAAACGTCTGCGAATGATGCTATTACGCTTAGAATAAATTTAAAAGTGGAAAAATTACTGTCTTGGGTGAGAATTGAACTCACGGCCTCTGGAGATGGCCTCTGGCCATCATGGTATGGTTATGGCCCGGTTTGAAATTTAAGATCAAATTTAAGAAAAAACGTCAAATATTAGGTCTAGATACGACGTCAGGTAAGTACTTAGTAACTGATAGCAATATTTCCCGGCAGCTCCGCAATGGAATCTTTGCTATAAAAGTGTTTTGTTCGTCTCCGAGGTAATTAGATCGACGTCGTCCGCGCTCGAGTCCCGATCAATTTGCCGTCCATTTGTCGCTTTTTATTGAATAGGTAGTACATATATCGTAGAAGAGTACGTCTTACACCTAAAAAGGTAAATTACTTGGCAGTTTAAATATTGATTTGACCTAGATATATCAAAGTGCCATAGACACAACTTTTGTCGCTCTTTTAGTGTAGTATTCATATTGTTTAATAGTTGTATGTAGTCTATTAGTTAGTCGTAATTTGTATTTCTTTGCAGATCGGATACTCCACCGAACACTGTCTATGACCGTAATAACATTCATATACTAGCCGTGTCTTATCCAACCTCGACATTGGCAGAATCATCAACACCTTGATGGAGCCATAACACGAAAAATTGATTGATTGAACTAAGTACCTATGTATAAATACTACCTGCAAGTACATATTAAGTACGAGAAATATGTCAATCACCTAGGTTTGATTTTCGGAAGGTGGTATGTGCCTACGAGTATCAAAGTTTAGTTTAATAATCAATTAATTATATAAAGTAATTTTGCAGTGTTTCTGGAAATTCATTTCAAACTGAACTCATTTTTGTTCACTGTTAATAATACCTACCGTATTGCTTTAAATATTTACAACTAGTTATTTGTGAATATAGAGACTTTTAAAATACAGCCAACTCTTCCAATTCTGAATATTTGAGCTGGCCGAGATTGTTTTAAGTAGGCACGCCTTGCAGAGGCAGAAAAGATTAATTACGGAATCGACAGTTTTAATTAGTTCTGTAATTAACAGCGTGGCGCCTCCACCCGAACTAAAATAAATTACCTTTTAATACAATCGCTTCGCTGGACTTTGATTAAATTGTTAGTCTTGCGACATAGGCTGTCGGCAGATTCTTCGAAATTTTACTAAAATTAAACGCATACTTCTTAAACAGGAATTTATTTCTGTTTGAGCTCGGAATAGACATTTTAGGCTCAACATTCTCGGAATAACGGACGTTGCTTGTAATAAATATTTGTTTGGACTGCTATCTTCTAAAATTATAATACGACAGGTATTTCATTCCCGTCATGATGCAAAAAATTATACAGTGCATTTCTTTCCCTCGCTCCGATCCTTCGCTCATTATTAACCTTTCCAGTTTCTATTCTAATTCTATGCATTCTAATTTTAAGCCAAAGTTTTATCCCAAAAAAGAATTTAAACTAGGATTGTTATTTGTCAAATGAGTAGGCATTTAATCTGTAAGAAGTTTTAGAGCCACCTATAAGCTCTGACTCGACTTGAAGGTTGTTGTCATCACAAAAATCAGAATCAACGGTTTCTCATGAGTGTTGTCCAAAACACGGAAGGTCACATTAATATTTACTTAAAGCAGTCACTCATCCATTGTAATTTTTCGTTCCTATACCTAACCGTTGTACCATCGGCATTCGTTAATATAAAACTCGAGTACGATATAATCCATTTTATTTAATCCAAAAAAGAAAGAATCCCGCACATTGTACGAGGCGTAATTCGTCACAATCGGAATGGTGACAATTCTCTGGGGAGAGCTTTGAGAAAAATTGTCGCTAACGAGCTTGTACCCCCTCCCCGTACCCCCTCTTTTAATCCACGTCCCCTTTATCCGCACCACTTTAAAAACCCTTTTGCTATTTTCTGCTCTACAGAATTATCAAGAAAAAGCGAAGAGGACATTTAATCGTCGTCCACCTACTTTTCAATTAAGCATTAATATTTTTCTTTATTTGTATCATCCAACACAACTTGCTCCGAGTAATTTTATTTCAAAATAGAATATTAATTCGTATAAAGTGAACTAAGCCGTAAGTATATTATTTTTAACATGAAAATAGAAAATAAATACGTTATACTCGCGAATTACGTTAGTAATCTTAAGTTAATAATAAACCTTGGATTAATCTCTGATTATTCAAATCAATCACAGAAAAACGCAAAAACCTCGCATCTGAATTATAAAAATATAAACCCTTCAAAGACAGAAAGTTGAAATAGGCAAATTCGTTCACCAAGTGTGCTTTCTTTTCGATAGCATTCAGCCTCATTAGCGATTTTCCATTCGAACGGGTAGCCAGAAAGACGGGGAGATGCTGGCAAGTCTTATTCTCATAATAAGGCGGCGAGAAGCTCGCTGAATACGGGAAAATAGTATCTGTACCTGCCGGTGTGTTCGGGTGGAAAATCATGTAGCTATTGTATGTTCCCGGCTACTTTGTCCTGCTCTCATAAAAGTCCAATAAAGTCAACTGAAATACAAGTTAAGATGTATTGTTACTGAAACTTTGTGCTTGTAAATACAAACTTGTGAGTTGGATTTCAAGGTATATTTTGGATTATGGTATCTGCACGTGTTATTCGGTCTTTTTATTTATTCATCCAACATATTTGTGGCTACATGTAGATACTTAAAGAATTATGGAATGAGTAGGGAATACAATATCGGACAATTATTAACATCATAAGAAGACGATCATAATTCCATATTGATCCTCCCTCCACTATTGAATATCGTAAAAATCAGTCCGATATTCCGGTATTTCGGGATTCCAGATTTCTGGTCTTCATGCCCTAGTAATCACTCACCTTATTCTTCTTCAATATAGGCTATATTCATGGAAATTTATTTTGAAATTCTAATAAGGCTTATTATACTCTTTTATAAGTAGTAGTATTTAACTATTTATATATTTTTTATATTATTTGACTTCACGTTTAATTTTTTCATGATTTTTTCCTTATTATTTGTTATTATTTTTTCCTGCACCAACATACACAAATGTCTCTGTTTGACCCAATGGTTGACTGGTAGAGAATGCCTTTTGGCATTAAGTTCGCCATTTGTACATTTTTCTTTATGTGTGCAATAAAGTTTAAATAAATAAATAATATAAATAAATATTTACGTACAGTTAGATGCAGAGAGAGAGGTGACCCCCCTGCATAAATTGATTATATGCAGGGGGGTCACCTTTTTTAGGGGGGTCAGCTGACTGTACATCATACATGTCACTGCTATGTCAATCGCCAGTGACGTAAATATGTATGTTGTTCTAAACTAAAAGGCCGCTAAAGTCAACTTTGACTTAAGCAGCCTTTTAGTTTGAGGAGTAAGGATGTACGAGAAGTAAGGTCTTCACACATTCTATTTGCTTCTAACGTAATACGAATATCAATTACAATTTGTGCGAGCCTTATGCAAAACAATGATTAGCCGCTACCCAACGACTAAGCAAACTGTGCATAAATGTTAATGTACACTTTAAAATTATTCCAACGAGCGAAACGGAGCTCGGGCTCCGCACACCGAGACGGCCTGTGGCTCGAACAAAGTGCGGTGCGTCCTCTCCGCCCGCCGTTGCTGATTGGGGTACACTGCGTGTTGGACTTAAAAAAATAAATTGCAAGCCTTCCTAAAAGAACGTGAAGTGATCACTATAAAATACCCCTCCGGTCGACTTTGGCTACTTCCTAATTTGTATCTTTCCAAACTTGTCGACTTCCTAACCTATCTCTTTCTTATCATGTCCACTTCCAAACTTGACTATTTCCTAACTAACCACTTCCGAACTAGTCTATTTCCTAACTTGTCCGCTAGATAATTTATCTTTCCTTAGTAAAACATTTCCTTCACAACTAGACTAGATGGAGCCCCGCTTCGCGGGGCTTCTATCCTATTTCTAGGCGATTTGCCCTTCGGGCATTTGTAGCTACCTAACGAACCTATTTAACCTACCTAACTATTGATTTTTGGTGTGAAGTCTGTAAAGACATTACACTTTGGGGAAAAAAAGCGTAGGTGGGTAGGTAGATTAGGTTCGTTAGGTAGCTTCAGGTGTCCGAAGGGCAAACCGCCCAGAGATAGGAGCCCCGCGAAGCGGAGCTCCGTCTAGTTAAGTTGTGAAGGAAATGTTTTACTACATATTTAAATACGAATAGGGAAATGACTGTTTAGGAAGTAGTCAACTTCGGAATCCATAAAGTTACCATTTAGCAAAAGGACGATGTTGGAGTGGACGAATTGGGAAGTGGACATGTTTGAATAGATACAAATTAGGAAGTGGCCAAAGTCGACCGGAGGGTAAAATACCTATAATGCGATCTATTTAGTGTCATTGCGCTTTTACATCGTGAGCTAAAACGAATACTTCGCTAAGTTTTATATATAAGGGCCTAAACTACGGCTGAAATACATTTAAACCAAATTAACGTCCATGTTTGTACTTGGATCAAGAACTTTCTTCCCACAAGAAACCCTACTGGCGCCATTGAATCTGTTGAGCCGAGATAACCCAAATTCTAAGCCCGCTTTGGTTAATCCGGCTGCAGTGCGTGGCTACCGCCCGATCCCGGCTAATGGATGGAAAGTGGTCGATTACAATTACCACTCAGTGGAAAGTCGAGCTTTTATGATTATGCCCAAGAACCGGTTTAAAGCGGAGATTAACTAGCCCTTATATTCCAACTGTAAATAAAGATGGAGATACCGATTGCTTGATTAAAAATCCTTTGTTCGACATTTTTCATCGTTGCTAAACGAAATGAGAGTAGCTTGGTCTATTTCCCGTGGACGCTTCTCGGAAATGGATTATGCTTAAGGTGGGCTACCTTACGCATAATCCATTTCCGAACGGCGAACTTAATGCCAAAAGGCATTCTCTACCAGTCAACCATTGGGTCAAAAAGAGAAATTTGTGTATGTTGGTGCAGGAAAAAATAATAACAAATAATAAGGAAAAAATTAAACGTGAAGTCAAATAATATTAAAAATATATAAATAGTTAAATACTACTACTTATATAATGTATAAAAGATAGACTAATACATATAATTATGTACATATACATGATGGTGAACCTTATTTAAGTTCTTCTGACAGAAGATGCTTGCGAAGTAGTCGTTTGAAAACGGGTTTGCTTGGGGCTTGTCGAATAAAGAGAGGGAGGGAATTCCAGAGACGGATTGGCTCAACGGCGAAAGAGTTAGACATAAAACCAGTACGGTGAGAAGGAATCGAGAGTTTGAGAGAACGGGAGGAACGGAGTTCATATCCTGGACGGGGGGTGATGAAAGTGAATTTACGTTTAAGATAACCAGGAGAGGAAGGCTCGAACAAAATGGAGAATAAAATACTCAGGATTCTAAGGGACCTACGACGACGGATGGAGAGCCAATTTAGCTGACGGCGATAAAAAGAAACATGGTCGTATTTGCGAGGTCCGAAAATGAAACGTATGCCATTATTCATAAGACGGTCTAGCTTATTGAGGTACTCCTGAGTGATATTCGTCGTGCACGCGTCCGCATAGTCAATAACTGGCAAAATTAGAGCCTGCATAAGTAAGCACCTGCGCAAGAAATAAATACTAAGCACCCGATAAATACCCGTATTTACTCATTTCGGTGGCAAAAATGACTCCTCCTTCCTCGCGTTGTCCCGGCATTTTGCCACGGCTCACGGGAGCCTGGGGTCCGCTTGACAATTAATCCCAAAATTAGGCGTAGGCACTAGTTTTTACGAAAGCGACTGCCACCTGGCCTTCCAACCCAGAGGGTAAACTAGGCCTTGTTGGGATTAGTCCGGTTTCCTTACGATGTTTTCCTGCACCGAAAAGCGACTGGTAAATAGCAAATGCTATTTCGTACATAAGTTCCGAAAAACTCATTGGTACGAGCCGGAGTTTGAACCCGCGACCTCTGGATTGCAAGTCGCACGCTTTTACCGCTAGGCCACCAGCGCTTCCCAAAAAGCGGGTAAAAACGACAGCTAAACAAAAAATAAAAAGTGAGATTTAAGAACTAAATTGTTTTGATTGAAGAGTGTTAATGCAAGGATTATACAAGGAGTGCGACAGGGGTGCCCACTTTCACCTTTAATATTTAATATATACATAGAATACGCAATACGATTTTTTTTTGAAAAAGACAAGGGAGGGGTGAAATTTAATGAGGAAAAAATACATTTCAAACGATTCGCAGACGACATCGCAGCATTTGTAGAAATTTCAGCTCAACTAGAACATTTAATGGTAACAATGGACACAGTATTTAAGGAATTAGGCTTAAAAATAAACATAAAGAAAACTAAAACTCTTACAACTACAAAACGCAAAACTAATCATCCTCCAATTGTTCTCAACAATACCCCAATTCAGCAAGTGTTTTTTTTTTAATATTTAGGCAGCATAATTACCAGGGATTTTAGGTGCACACCGGACATCGTTGCATTAAGGATTGCTATGGCAAAAAAAGCTTTCAACCAGAAGAGACAATTGTTGAAATCCCGTCTGTCATGATGCAGAAACAAGACTGCTGATTAAGGTGTACGTCTGGAGTATAGCCGTCTATGTGACAGGAAGAGAATGGAAGCATTTGAAATGTGGTGCTGGAGACGAATGGAAGGCAAGACAAAGAATGAAGAGGTGCTACGAAGAGTGAGTGAAAGTTCATGATGATAATGTTAACGTATATTAACAATATTTACATAATAAGAAGCATATAGGACGCTTAATTTTTGAAATAAAAAAACCGGCCAAGTGCGAGTAGGACTCGCGCACAAAGGGTTCCGTACCATTATTTATAAAATCGGCAAAAAAATTATGTTTGTTGTATTAATATTTAAATATTTATTTTATTATGTTTTTAGTATTTGTTGTTATAGCGGCAACAGAAATACATCATCAATGAAAATTTTAACTGTCTAGCTATCACGGTTCATGAGATACAGCCTGGTGACAGACGGACGGACGGACAGCGAAGTCTCAGTAATAGGGTCCCGTTTGACCCTTTAGGTACGGAACCCTAAAAAGAAGTAGTCATCAGTGGAAACTCAAAAATGGCCCAACCGATCATCTTCGAAGTGTTGTTTTTTTAGTACTCTATTCTACCGCTAATCTCTCGATGTTTTTTATTATTTTTATGAAGATTGGTTCGAAAGTTATAGAGGAATAAACATTATTTTGGTCTTTAGAAAGGGCATAAAAAATTCTGCCAAAAAAGCAATAATGCCCCAATGTTGGATGTAATTTGAGTTAGTGAATATATCATAGAAAGTTTGTGTGTAGATAAAATATTGTACTCGTATGTGACTCTACATAATTAGGCATTAGAACACTCGTGTGGTCCTTTTAAGAAGCTCACTTCGTTCATTTCTTAAACCCACACTTGTGTTTTAATGCCTTTCATTATGTAGCAGTTTGGGGATCGATGTTACTCTGCATCCGTAGGAAATACCTAAGATAGCCCTACATGTGATCCCCGGGTGGTGCTAAAAGAGTAACAAACTTGGCAGCTACACTGTCCCATCTGGACCTCGCAACGCTTACTAGATTCTTTCATATGCTTTCCAATTTCTACCCTCCGGAAAGATACCAATTAAACTGCTAAAACCGATATGACACAGAACCAATCGACAATGGATATAGGACCTTCTGTCCAAGTCTGTTCCTTGAATATAGGAGGGATAAGTTTATCAAAAACAGAGATAATGCCAAAAATCCTGTTCGGTAAGGATTTTTTATTTATTTATATTTATAATTACAGCCATGACCATGGTCAATACGGCACGGTAATTTATGTCCGACAAATGCTCGCACCCACTTGCTCCATAATGACATAAGTACAGACAGCATCGCCATAACAACCATACAAATTAACTACATGCCTATCTGTAACTTATATAAACCACCAAACAGTAAATGGCCAGACCCGGCTCTCCCTAAACTCGCCCACCCTGCCCTTTACGTCGGAGACTTCAACAGCCACCACACAAGTTGGGGGTACAAGAGAAACGACGGCAACGGTGATAAAATCACAGAATGGGCTGATGCCGCTAATACATTTCTCGTGTTAGACAGCAAGAGTCCCCTAATCCCGACCTGGTTTTTACCACAAAAGATTACCTAGACAACAATGCGCAGAACTGTCCGCGGAGAATTTTCCCATAGCCAGTATCGACCAGTCTTACTCGACATCGATCTTAAAGTAAATCTAACGATAAAGCAAACAGCTACAGACTGATTAACCGGATCGACAACACCATAAATGCAACCATTCCGGACGATCAAGCCGGCTTCAGGCCAAACCGGAACTGCTGCGACCAAGTATTGGCATTCTCAACTCATATAGAGAACGGGTTTAACAAACAACTCAAACCGTCAGCAGCATTCTTCAGCTACTGCATCTTGCCTTCGAACTACGGCTCTGGGTCTGGTTTATTCAACGGCTGAGTTCTGCGCCCCAGTTTGGATGAACAGTGCACATACCGTCAGCCGTTGACACGCAAGTAAACCAGACACTCCGACTAATTACCGGATGTTTAAAGCCTACGCCATCCCACTGGCTCCCCATTCTGAGCAACATTAGCTCCTGCACACCTCCGTAGGAACAATAGCCTTCACCAAGAAGCCATCAAAACACACAGGTGCTCTAAACTTTCCATCCACCGAGACCTCAATGAGATGAGTAACAAAAGGTTAAAGTCCAGAAACCCTTCTGCTCTACAGATGCCCAATCAACAAACCACTTGGAGTTCGATGGAGGCGTGGCAAGCAGAATGGGAGCACCACATGGACCAAACAAACCCTCTTATTCCTCTCACACCTCGAACACCTCCTGACGGCTTCAAAGAGCCCCGTCGCGTATGGTCAGCCCTTAACCGCTTTAGAATCGGAATTGGTAACTTCGCACACCACTGGCACAAATGGGGCTGGAGCACCTCTCCTGCCTGCGAGTGGGGGCACCAGACCAGACCACCGAACACAGTACTGGAATGTCCCCTCACAAAGTACATGGGCCATGTGAACGACTTCAATATCCTGGCTGAAGAAGCGGCTGCTTACCTAAGTAGGGCGAAATTTTAAATGTTAAGTTGTTAGTATAATTTATACTCTCTATCGTTTTATATCCAGTGGAACAAACATGTAACAAAGCCATACGATAAATAAGTATATAACATAAACTAATATTACTTTTCATCATACTTTCCCTCATACTTACTTACTCCGTTGGCTCAGCGACCCAAAATGAGATTCTGTGCTGTGCGACTTCTCGCCAATTGTTATTACTTGCCCTCATAATCAATAATAAGACACAGCCATATAATATTAAATATCAATAATGCGCAGCACAAAGCTTTATGAAGCTTCCCTTCCCTTCGTACCATTATAATACATATACGCTGAAAACCCTTTTGTTACACCTGTGAAAGCGCAAACAGTGATGTTAAAGTTAACTACTGTCGCTGTATCACAGAGCGGCGTAGCGCTGCGTGTTACCGCGTTCACGAACCGCAAGACGTAGATTTGTGACCTGACTAATGCTTCTAGTTACGTGATCTTAGTAGTTTAGTTGATAGGTAGCGAAGTCAAGTAACTTTCATCGAGTAAATAAACATACAATTTCATGGGTTGCTCAGTTGATTAGTGATTACTAAAGTAATTAGTCAAGTTTGTCGAGGTTGCTACTTTCCAACTACGAACATGTATCGTAATATTGCTATAATGATTGTACTCATGCCGATAAAACTGCGCAGGGTCAAAGCAGATATATTTCAATATAAATAAATAAATAAATAAATATTATACGACATTATTACACAAATTGACTAAGTCCCACAGTAAGCTCAATAATTTATTTATTTGCCTATATAAAATTTCATGTAGGTAGTGTAGGTACTAGGTACACTCAGCAAGACTATTAGCTTAACACCCCTGCATAGAAATGTGTATGCAGGGGTGCCAGGCTAATGAAGCTTTGCTGACTGTACATACGTATGGATTCGAATCGATTGGTGGAAGTTGGTCAAAGGACAAGATCACTCGAAAGCTCTAATCAAAGGATTCAACAGCAAAACTGCTAAGGAGCTTTAAGGGCTCAAAAGGCACAAAACCTGCGCGGTAACCAGAATACTGACTGGACACTGTAAGTTGAACAATGTTTAAAATTGGAAAGAAACAAGATGCGAGATGCAGGTTCTGTCAGGAGTCAGAAGTTCAATGCACATTATCTGTTCTCGTGGACCACTAATGTCAAAAAGAAGTACCTACGTAGAGCGGCATGTATTGCAACTATATGAGGTACAGAGCATTATGGCGCAAAGAATCTAGAATTTCTTGGATTCAACGGGCATTAGTAATGAACTTTATAGGGCCGTTACAATGGATAACTGCTTTTATCAACGTGGCACTTAAAGGCCCACAATACCCCTAATAATAATAAAAACACACGCCTTTATTGTAATAAAATAACTCACTGGTATGTCGATCGCCAGTGACGTAAATATGTATGCCCGGCTAAAGTAATACCTATACCAATAGATATATAAAAGACTAAAACTCACAAACCCACAAACTCTTCCGGTTAATTTGCGTTCCGGCCTCCTCATACCTATAAAAGTACAGGTAGGTACTAAATGATGGAAGTCTTGACAGTTAATTTATTACCTAAATACTCATGAATTGTTAAACATTACTTTGAATTATTAGAACTACCATATAAAAATCTAAGTAATTGTGGCGACCTACTCGCAAGTAGTGTACTCACGATCACGATCAAACGAACGTACAAATACAAAGTGTAATAATCACAATGAATATCGAACCGAGATCATTCAAAACGTTTATATTCATAGAGAATATTTTCGGTATCTACAGGAACTTTGCTTCATTTAGCAGGCTAGCAAAAGGAGTTGGTATAACTATAATTTGTGCTGAATTGTTTATAGGACTACATGCCATTTACACAAGAGTTTATACTAATTTCGAAGACGCTTACGTGTTCTTAAGCAACATAAATTCAATGGCTTCTATTTTGTTGTGTAGCTTCCATTCTAAAACCTATCTAAAACTACTTTATTGCATACAAAAGAATAATGTGGAGTTTATAAATGAAGACCATCTGTATTCTATGCGTCTAGCTGCGCATTTTAAAAGTGCTTTCGTTCAATTGTGCATATTTTTTTCTTGGTTTAACATTTCCAACATTCGAATGATATAATTTTTTATTTACGGCTAAATGGGACCTTATCAGTGGATTGTTATTTTCCTACAGACTGTTCGCTAATTGTCGTGTTCATTTTGAATATGTATTTCTTAACTACACATTTTATACTTTATCTGAACAACTGCAATGTATCATCAAATGTATTGAAAAGAATTCGCTGGTACTAATATAAACCTACTGATTAATTTAGAGAAATGGCGAAGAACTTACATAAATGTTAAAAAATCTACTGAATTCTTGAATGAAATTTATGGCATACAGGTAATTCTGCTGGTTTCGTTTTTCATTTGAGGTTTCTAATTAGATTGCACTGTATATTAAGTTTACTTAAATTTAATTATTACAGCTAACAATTTCATTCTGTTCTATCGTATTCCGTTAAATCACGCTGTGCTATGTAGCGGTTGTATATGGATCAAAAGTAAGTATTTACCCTCTAATACTTGCGTAATGTGTGATTACCAGAGATCGGACAAATTTGCGTCATTGCTCACAATAATGTGGACATGACTCCAAAATTAATCAAATATGTAATTATTTAATTAATTTCTTACTTGACTTAAATTTTAATTCCTAGTCAATAAATACAAAAGTTTGTTAAAGTATAGATTTATTAAAGAAAATAATCAGTATTTTTTCCAAATTTTCTGCAGTCAGTCTATTTCTTTTTACATCAAAAATATACTTAAGTGCTGAAAAACTCCGCTCGCACTCCACTGATGTTAATGGGGCAAACTTAAGTAGTTTTATAGGTATATTATTATTCCAGTATAATTCAGAGTTTATTTTCTGTTCTAAGTTGTGGGCGATAACCTCAAAATCGGGATAAACTAAACAAAGAAAAAAGAAATAGACTGACTGCAGAAAATTTGGAAAAAATACTGATTATTTTCTTTAATAAATCTATACTTTAACAAACTTTTGTATTTATTGACTAGGAATTAAAATTTAAGTCAAGTAAGAAATTAATTAAATGATTACATATTTGATTAATTTTGGAGTCATGTCCACATTATTGCGAGCAATGACGCAAATTTGTCCGATCTCTGGTGATTACCAACCGAACGGAGTCGTAGTCATAAATTAGGTTCTGAACTATTTCTTACTTATGACGAGTGTAATTTAATAAGTTACGGCCCGATTCCAAGAATGAGATACGATAACGATAAGTTCTAGTTTAGATAAGTTCTCATTTAGATATCGTTTATATGTCGTATAATTGACAGAAGCTCGATCCGGGCAAGCAATGTCACTTTGACGTTAGAATTATCGTAGATAGATCTTATTGGGATCACAGCGGAATCGAAATAAACGTCAATTTTGATATGTCGCTTAGTTATAGATCTTTTAAAGATCTTAAACGTGTCTTAATCATTCTTCGAATCGGGCCGTAAGTACGATAGGATAGTAGGTTACGCATAATTTACTCGTATTAACGGGCGATCTTACGAGTTTTCTTGTGGATAATTTTAAGGTAAATAAAAAATAGGGTTGCATTTCGTCTAAAATTGAATAGGAAGTTTTTGTTTAATACAGTGTATTCAAGTGATATAACTTTCGAAGTAATTAATATATCTTTTGTCTTATTTCCAAGGGTTCTTATCGCAACTTTTTTGGATCGATGGTTTAAGTATTATTCGTCATTACTTTCCTCCATATTCGTAATGTGTATGGCGGTTAGAGCAGCTCAGCAGCTACAGAATAGTGCGGTCCTTCTCCGTCACCGTCTTGTACGTGTGATCGCGCGCTCAAAAGCAGGTAAGATTTTAGGAATTATGATAGGGAGGTATCTGTAAATATAGGTAGTTTATTCCGGATATTTTTAGTATAAGTATAGTAAAATTATATATGTCAATCCCTATAGTTTAAAATTAGTATCGCCAAAGAGAATGAATTGTAATCACTAGAGAGGTAAAGTCTCAGAAAAAAACGTGCCCATTATTTTGACATCCAAAACAGATGGCGCTGTACTGCGCCATATGTTTCGCGGTCACTGAATTCTCAAACGTCAACTTTTGACAATCAGAGTTACCGCAAAATGTTTGGAGCTGTACAGCGCCATCTCGTTTACCTGTCAAATTCGAATCACAAAATTGCCTTATATTTTACACATCTTAATCAATGTATCTTTGGTATCGCCTTGCCGGGCAGATGAAATATGATTACCTACTTCATAATCAGGTGTAACCAGTTTATAATTTTGTTTTAGATGACACAAAGAAAATGGTAAAACAGCTATTGCAAATAATTTGGATGCGACCGCTAAAAATTAAAGCATTTGGTGGCATTGATGTCAACATGGCGCTTATCTCCTCATGCTGCGCTCTTGTGGCGTCCTACACGATGGAAATAGTGCAGTTTAATTTCGTTATCGCTCCTACAGAAGCAAGACTATAGCTACACCTACCTCCTTGCCTACCTACTTACCTACCTACCTATATACCTTATTTTTTCGACCGTATCTTATATTTAATATTGTCAAGGAATTTCGACAGAGGGGTAAGCTCTTAAATGCGATTCCGGTTGGTTAAATGCTCTATCCCACGCAGACGAAGATACGAGCAGGAGCAGGAGCTAGAAGTATACTGTCCAGCTTTGATTGATCGATCCGCACATTAATACTAATCTATTCTGTTTCAAGTATTTTGCGGAGCTCCCAATCCAACGTCCCACAAACGTGTGAATCAAATCCCGGCAATCATGATAATGCGTTATGCGCTGAACTGCTTATTGCAATGCAATCACATTCGATTGATGATCAACGCGAAACGAGTAATGGGATTAACGGAAAACGGATTACTAAATGAATACAATGATAATTCGGATTTAACTACTAAAATATCGCAATTAGCTGAAAATGAGTATTGAAATGCAGATGGAAAACGCAACAGTATGAAAAAATAAACGAAGTTTAAAGTTGTTGTTATCAAGTTCTTATATTTAATAGTGTACATGTTTAACCTTTTTAACGCCAAGAACACCTAAAGTCGTGGTTACTTGTCGTACCCACAGCACCAAGGACAGCTATACTCATAGGTGTTATGGCGGACGCTGTCAAAGTAACCTTCACACTTTCAAGTAAGGTTTATCCCTTGCGCCCGGGAGCTTGGCGTTTGAGCGATGTTTGTGTTTATGACATAAAGCGTTCAAAAGGATAATAAGTCACTGGGAAAACTTTCATTTTTAGTACAAGTTTTTATCGCTGACTATTCTTTTCTTTCTACATGCAACTAACACTTATTGAGAGAAATATAACAACCCTAAACACATTAAGTTTGTCTCCAGCAAGTCTCCATCATCACATAAGCTCCATATCATCGTAATATTGCATTGTCATTCTATTTATATATATACCTATGCAAAATTTCAGCTCAATCGGAAATCGGGAAATGGGTCAAATTTAGCTTCCAAGATTTGACCCACACTAACTAACAGGGCAAGTAAAGCTATATATAAATATGGATTTACAGATTTAGAGCATCAGAAACCGTGATAACAAAATAAATATTTTACCTTAAAACTAAAAACCTCTAAACTCTCAAAACAAAACTCATGAATGTATATTTCTGCTCGCATTAGTTGAACATTAGGATACTTAGCCGTTCTGAAAAAGGGAAACTATGGCGACAGGGGGCGGGGCGACGATAAAATGAAAATGAGGGGGCGGGGGGCTCGTTAGCGAGCGGTCTCGCGGCGCGCTGCGATTGTCACGAGCTCAATATTTACTCCTCCAACCCCAACCGAAATACGACCTTATCAATTACACCAAAACGTCCAATCTACAACACTCAGGACATTTTAAAAACGCTGACGGAACAAAGAACGCATAAAATTCTGCAATACAAAGGATTTTCAGAAATGAAACAGACGTAATGTCTAATTAGATGATTCGTTCGCCGCTTCTGAAAGTGGAATCGAAATTTAAAAGCACCCATTTGAATATTTGGAGAGTCAACTTGTGAATAGTTTATGAGTTCGTTTTACGTCGCAAGTCACTTTCAAGTAAATAAGGTTTCTGTGTCTTTTTTTTGCATTTGTTTACCACGCTGCATGCGCATAACATATAGGAGCTACCAACAGTACCAACCAAACTTACAGTCTTATATATTTTAAAATATGTTCAGTCAAATTATTTACGACGTGGATAATTTTGCCACCATGTAAAATATTATTTAGGCTTAAAATATTGTATGTAAAAACGTAAAAAACTAGTGTCCTATAATAGAAAAGTACAACTTTGAGGGGTCCTAGCAGGGAAGGAAAAGCCCTTTTCTAAATAGGTGAATTGAAAATAAAATCACATCACCCATTGGGAAAAGGGCTTTTTCTACCTATTTGTACCTATTTGAGGCCTTTTCTATTTTCACATTTACAGGAAGTATAAGTACCTATGCTAAGTATCAAATGTTTATACTATTCTGGTATTTTATTGTAGATTTATAGAACAATTAATGCTTAAAAAGGTTACGTGCACTCTTAACGATTAATGCTTAAAAAGGTTACGTTGACTCTTATCAACAAACACAAATTATCCCTGTAATCCCCTTATAGAACTATAATGTAAAGTTACCGTATCCGCGACGAGCGACTTAATTTCCTCGGGAACGACGCTATCTGTATGCCATCTGCGGTGAATGGTGCGAGCAAACAGCTCGCGAGATATCACCACTCAGGTGTAGACACGCTACAGATCACATACCAGTTAAATGCCTTCGATGTCGCATCATCGGCGCTCTCATACTAATTTTGTATTTGAGCATAATCGCTCATTTCATTTGCATCAAGTCACGCACTTGTCAAAAGAATAGAAATTTTGAAATCTGTTATTGTTTTGATATTACTTTCTGTGCAACGCGCGAAAATAGATAAATAAATACGATAGTAATTATCAATATTTACGATTTCAGGTATAATGAAACTGCTGTGTTTTCGTTGACTTCAAAACTTTGTGTGGTAATTATTAATTTGATTGTTTTATTTAAAATTTATTGCACAAACTTATGTATTAATGGCGGGCTTACTGCCTAATGGCATTCTGTGCCAGAGAAACATAGGGCGAAACAGAGAGAGGTTATTATTAATTATTTTCAAATATAAGTTCTCCTAATTTGCCCCACTTACAATGAGTTTCAGGCACTAACTATCCAATATATGCAGGCTACGTAAAATTGCCAATGTTGTAGCAAGATGGATTTGCGCTCAGAACCACTAAGAAAATTCAAAATGTATGTATGTCCGAAAATATATTTAGAAATATTAATTTGTAGAAATAAGTTTCAGTAATTGTTTTGTTTGCATGCGGTATTTACCTTTAAGTGATTTGAATGTTTTGATGTCAATAATTGTTGGTAAATCGGTGAACCTAAAATTTATAAATAGTAAATCAATTTACAAACATAAACACAATCTAATTTCTAAGGATAAAAATGAGCTGTTGTTCAATAAACCCCGTGAACGTGTTTAGATTTGACCGCCATTACATTAGGTACCGCTTCATGATACGGAGTCTGTCTTGGAGAATATCTATGCGACGAACACATGGCCGCCCGTCGCGAAACCGAGAGCTACAATGTGCAGTCGTATTTTACTTGAACAACAGACAAGTCGAATAACATCCACCATTCACTCTCATTCAATCCATTCATCATTAGTTCATAACACTATAAAATAAAAAGCTCTTAGTTTCGTTGTCCATGCTCCAAACGAACCAAAAGAGCCAAAAGAGCATTTATTTGCGTCAAAAGGGCTAAGATATGGTTATTAGTGCCTTTAACCATCAAACAACGGTTTACGTTGGCAGTGGACCTTCTATCAATATAGCTTATGGTTTTTTAGAAAGGTGTTTAACATGTTCTTAAACAATATCATATCAATATCATCAAATATCAATAATAGTACAACGAAGCTATAAATAGAAACAGGGCTCAATACTTGAGACCAACGTAAACAACCCACAGATTCTCGCTATAACAATCTCTTACACGTGCCTTTTATTTAGTGTACCTTCGAATTATCGGGTACTGTTTACAGAAAGCTATTGGAAGCGTATGGAATGGACAACGTATTTTTTAACGGTGTTAGCATATTCGTACGGCGAGCCGCATGTTTCCAAAAGGTTTCTGAGGAACTGGTTCTAAATAGAAGCGAATAAAGATAAAAATGAAACGGAGCACGTGCATTCGTATGTACATCGACTTACAAATTGCATTGATACGTTATAAATTATTTCATTCATAAAATGAACATGAACGTTTGCTGCTGCTGTGTTTATAATCACTATACTTAAGCGCAATATAATTCAGACTATATTTCAATGCGCATATTTTCGCACCACGCACATAACTATCATACCTCATGGTGCCTTAATAACACCCCTGTACCTACAATAAAAAAAAAGCGGCCAAGTGCGAGTCGGACTCGCGCATGAAGGGTTCCGTACCATTTAAGACGTATTAAAAAAATCTACTTACTAGATCTTGTTCAACATTTTACCACTTTGGACACATACGTGTGGGGTACGTATGGGTTTGATGAAAAAAAAAAAAAAATTATTTTATGACTTATTAAAAAAACTACTTACTAGATCTCGTTCAAACCAATTTTCGGTAGAAGTTTGCATGGTCATGTATATCATATATTTTTTTTAGATTTTTCATTCTGTTATTTTAGAAGTTACAGGGGGGGGGACACATTTTTTCACTTTGGAAGTGTCTCACGCGCAAACTATTCAGTTTAGAAAAAAAATATATTAGAAACCTAAATATCATTTTTGAAGACCTATCCAAAGATAACCCACACGTATGGTTTTGATGAAAATTTTTTTTTTAAATTTTATGACGTATTAAAAAAATAACTACTTACTAGATCTCGTTCAAAACAATTTTCGGTGGAAGTTTGCATGACAATGTATATCATATATTTTTTTTTAGTTTTTTCATTCTGTTATTTTAGAAGTTACGGGGGGGGGGACACATTTTACCACTTTGGAAGTGTCTCTCGCGCAAACTATTCATTTTAGAAAAAAATGATATTAGAAACCTCAATATCATTTTTGAAGACCTATCCGTAGATACCCCACACGTATGGGTTTGATGAAAAAAGATTTTTTGAGTTTCAGTTCTAAGTATGGGGAACCCCCAAAATTTATTGTTTTTTTTCTATTTTTGTGTGAACATCTTAATGCGGTTCATAGAATACATCCACTTACTAAGTTTGAACAGTATAGCTCTTATAGTTTCGGAAAAAAGTGGCTGTGACAGAATCGGACAGACAGACGGACATGACGAATCTATAAGGGTTCCGTTTTTTGCCATTTGGCTACGGAACCCTAAAAAATACGCCAAAAGTAGACCGGGCGACTACGAAAAAGATGCAACCAGCATTTCACAGGCTTCTAATAATAACGTCCTCCGAATGTTTTACAGCTCCTTGCTCACATACACTCTTGGTCGATGAAAGAGCTCTCTCGGGGCAAACGTCGGACCTTTTAATGGTAACTGCCCCGCTTGTTCTCATGAACAATAACAGAGGTTCTCAGACGGCCGTTTATTTTATTAGGAGTAGTACGAAATAGTTATAGTGTATTATACTTCTGTCTTTGCCATTATCTAGGGATATACGGCATACTGGCATACGTATTACAGATCGACACGCCACAAACAGATATATCTGCCCGACACATCTGTACATTATATTACTCCTTATATTTCCGTTTTTTGCATTAAATTTTTAAGCATGGATAAATAAAGAGTATTTTGAAAAAGACAAGTACTCATACTTATATCTATTCCAGTGTAAGGCATTATCGAATGTGTTTTAACACAATGTTAGCTCCACAAACATCTATACTGAATATACTTACCTATATTGTTAACAACAATAATTTTGTTCCACTACGTTATTGCTATGTATAAATCATTGAAAAATTGTATGGTCCAATTAGTTATCAACAAAAGCATCCCTCCCCCATTTGTGTCATTTTAACCCGTCAAGTTAAATTAGGTTAGCAGCGTCCGTGTGAACGAGTTATGCAAATCCGGTTATCTGTTTTTCAACGTCCGGTTAATTCAGTTCTTTCTCGTTTGGCGCGCGAGCGCAGGAAAATTGTGCTATTTTGCATTTTGATGAACAATTTCGTTGAAAAAGACAAATATTGTCGCTAGTGTGTGTTGGCCAAAATAAATTTTATATTTTTTCAACATTTTGTATCCGAATTTGATGTCACATGAACCGAAAAAAATCGTAAATCAGGTTATACAGGGTTTTTTTATTCCTTTAATTTCGAATGTGCATTCCTGAGCTAAAACTAAGTTACATTCTCAAAGAAACCGTTATTCTCATTAACTTAGTTTTGGAGATAATTCATTATTTATTTTCCTAATAAGGCCCCTACGAAGGTGTACACTTGCCTTAGGGCCTGTTTACACATTGATTCGTGTTTAGTATGAGTTCATACATTTGCTACTAAACGCAAGTACTATGTATCTCGGACGATCGATATTCGAATTGTCATCATAGTTTTCATTGTTTGGTGGATTTAAACATAATGTCCATGTTATAACTACTAATCACTTTTTATGAAAAATACATAACTTAAAAATAAAATTCAAAAATTTCAAATTAACTGTCAGTTTCCATAGCTATACCAGAAAACTAACGAAGTTTAAAAAAACCGTGTGCAGGGATCTGTATTTAAAAGGTAAGAATCAGAACCCTATTTCCTATTTAAATTTATTACTCAACTAAAAAAATAGGATCTTAACTGCCAATTGTAATAGGTACTTTGATACGTAATAAAATTAAACACACTAACATGAATTTGAAAGTACCTTGTCATATTTATTTATGTATTTAATCTTAATTGCACAATACATGAAGGTACAAATGGCGGACTTAATGCCTTAAGGCATTCTCTACCAGTCAACCAATGGGTTAAACCAGAAAGATTAAGTAGGTGCAGTGTCTTTTATAAACGTGATTATATGAAACTCCGATATATTTTAGATCTTTTTCCTGTTTGCTTCCTTAAGGTCTTTCTTTTACGTTATCCAAGATTTTTACGTTATAGGAGTCGTGGGTTTTATTTTACATATTTGCATAAATTGGCAGAAGGAAAATACCGTAGGCTTACTTAAAATATAACCTTTAAACCTAATTGTTATTACCTACCTAGTATATACCTACATTGTTATATTTGTTACGGATGCATTATTAACTTAACTTATTTGACTGGGTATTATTTTATGACTTTTTATTTTATTTTTAAATTTGAGTAGTAATTTGCTGTGTATATTATGGAGTGTGTGTCTTCAATAAACGTTTACATTACATTATTTTCTTATCAACGTAATAAAACGTAATACATGTATGGCGACACGCTCAAAATAATGTCATCAAACCACATTTTGCCGCACTTACATTTTAAAAAATACATCGTATATTGTAAACATCCGGTCATAAAGCGGACCTCGTAAAGTGCGCCATTACGGCACAGATGTTATCACGACATAAAACGCCAAAATTAAAACCTATAAAATAACGAGACCTGATTTACGTCGAACGCGTCGGTATAAACGACATATTGCGGTTATTGGACGTCGTAAAAAGATTGGGTGTCTCCCCATTTGTTCCATAGTACTAAGATTCTTGAGATAATTTCATATTTTGACGTAAAGTGCTTATCAGTTCCATGGAGCTTGTGGTACATACTCGAACGGAAACTAAGCGAGCAGGTGGGTACCGAACCCGCCAAAGATATATTTTGTTACTAAATATTGAAATGCTCACTTTTTGTTTGTAATAAGTAAATAATTTTCTACAAGTATGATAAACTAAAAAGTGCCTAGTCTATGTAAACATTTAATAAAGTACGGATTTACAAAGTGAGATATATTATGATTTTGGTGATTTGGAATAGCTAGTTTTATAAGAATCATCAAGTGGTGACAATACTGACTAAATGGTACTAATTACAAAAAGTTTATTTAATTAAATATCATATACATAGAATATTTAGGTTTACTTGTGTTTTAAAATCACCGATGTCTGGATATATTTCACGTTCATGTTCATGTATGTATGTGTACGTTCATGTGCATAGAAATTTTGTACTTTTTCTCTGCAGCTGACCGTACATAACAATAAAAATAAGGATACAATGGTACTTAACCCTTTACCAGGTTACCAGGCTGACAGTTCAAAAATGACAATCGAATATCAGTCTTACTCATCGAAAATAGAACACATGTTTGAAGAGCCGCATGTGGGAAATATATATCCCTTAGCCTGGTAAAGGGTTAAAACCCGCCCAAGTCAAGTGGCTAGACGGGTTGAGAACGTTTTATTTTTAGAAGTCGGTTAAAAACCAAAAAGGTGCTACATCCATTACCTACATCAAACAGTTAATTACTTACCGTAACGTAAGACTGCCTCGGCTTTTAGGCCGACTCACAAAAATGCCGAGTAAGTGGTAAGACGCCTTTCGCATAATCCGACTTGATGTCGGAACCTTACTCGACTACCTATGTTCTTATCGGTCTATACTTTTTCAATTTAAACGATTCGCATTTTCGATAACATTTCATACGCTTACGATGGCTCTGAGGCCCTACCGCGACAAACAAAAATCGAAGTCTCTTCATATGCCTCTCTATCGCAGAAATTTCAAATTTGTTTCTTGCGGTACGTCTTCTGAGACCGATATCGAATCGTATCACTTAAACCATCATGCCAGGTAAGTCAATGGGATAAAAAACTCCGAAATACCATCAAATACTACTGAAGTCACTTTGAGGAAATAAATGGTTCTAGTCACAGAAATTCTCCTTCACAGACTTTCCTTTTTTTTATATGCTCTTTGTACGAACTTTGTAACAACTTGTTTTGTTGCTGTTGTGACCAACAATAATTATTCAATATTCGGCAGATGTCTTTTCAATATAAAACCTGGCTATCCTGGAATCTTTAAACATGATATTAGCGTAAACATTTACAACATTTTCAAAGGCAAAAAGGAGGTAAGCAAAAGTTGTCCGAAATATAAAGTAAAACTACCGAGAGTTTCCCTGAACATTGACAGTGTCATTTGAGTAAAGCTACTCATCTCGGCATCGCAAGTATCGCAACACAGTTATTAAAAATTCCACCACTGTACTGCACTGTGCGGTACAAGCTTCTTCTTCTTCTTCTTCCTGCCCTTAATCCCAACTTCATTTGGGGTTGGACCTTCTTGTGCGTTTGCGCCAGGCTGGTCTGTTCTGGGTTGTCAACAATGGGATATTCTGAGTTTTTAGGTCTCTTTCGACAGTATACCACCAAGTGGTGGGCCGTCTGCCTCTGCCTCTTGATCGCTGCGTGCTAATGTTCAGCACTGTTTTCAAAGGGTAGCTATCATCTCGCCTCATGACGTGCCCGTACCATCTTAGTCGCCCCTCCTTGACCTTCTCGGCTATTGTTGCAACTTTGAAGGAACCTCTTACATATTCCTTTCGTACTTTATCCAACCGCGTCACGCCTCCTGCCCAACGGAGCATTTTCATCTACGCTGTGTGTAGTTTTTGTTCGTGCTTCTTCAAAGTTGCTCAACATTCGGAACCGTATGTCATGGTAGGTCTGATCTGACGGCCGTCTTATACACTTTTCCCTTAGTTTTTATTGGCACTTTTCTATCACACAGAACGCCGAACAGCATTTTCCATTTAAGCCAAGCCGTATTAACTCGATGGTCCACATCTCGGTCGATTTTTGAGTCAGCTGTTAGCATAGAGCCGAGGTATTTAAAACGCGAAACCTTTGGGATATTATTGCCGTCTACTACAAGATTGCAGCCAACCTCCTCAGTTCCTCCGAAGTCGCATTCCATAAACTCCGTTTTGGTGCGGCTCACTCGTAGACCGTCTTTTTCGATTTCAGCTACCCATCCGACTAAAACTTTTTGGAGCTCTGATGCGTTGTTCTCCACCAGCACTATGTCGTCTGCAACTCTGCATACAATAATCTCCATGGGATCTCTTTTTGGATGTTTCTTGTGATGTAATTCATACACAGGTTAAACAATAATGGGCTCAGAGCCAATCCCTGATGGACTCCTAGTTCGGTACAAGCATAATTATTCTGTACAAAAATGCTTGTGCGCATTGGTAGCCTTTATGGACGGTACGACGATACGATTAAAACTTGTCTGATTCATTAAAAGTACCCGTTACTTACGATACCTTTGACCTTTGTTATAAACAAATATGATGATGTTAGGTATAACGATTACCTATCCGATTATTCATATATTGCTTAAACATAGACTCAAAATTACCAAACATTTAAGAAAACTTCGGTGAAATCTAAGGGTTCCGTATATCATATAGATATCTTAACGCTACACTGCACTCAAGAAGTCAAGACTGGAGTCAAGGGTCAAAGATAATCAAACAATTAGAACTAAAATCTATAGATACTACTTTTTTGTTTGCTATATTTGCACCCGGCTTATTTGCACCCAGGAAAATCACTTCACGATAGAAGACATTTTAGTGCCGATACTAGTGTTGGTTAAACTAATAATGAAGAGGGCTTAATTATGCCGATGGTTACCTTCTAACTTTAGGAAGGGTTTAGGGAATTTGCAAGTAAATTAGTAGCTCAATACGTCGGCGAAGCGAACTCCTGTGACGTAAACTTCGTCCCCTATGGACACCGCGGTTTCTGATACGGCGAGGGTCCGTTTACACTACTTATGCTGCAAGTAATGTTTATTGTATTAACAGTATGTGATTAAAAGATTAATTTTAAATACAGTAGGTATTTTGGAACATAATATTCACTGAGACCACCTAAATGGAACACACAAGTCATACCCAAGTCACAAGTCAGTCATTGGACGAATATATAAGTATCTTATGAGATGACCCAAGTGATACGTTGTAGTTCAAAGAACAAAAGGTAATTTAGAAGACGACGATATTTACTTAGTTCACTAAAGATTTATTAAAATCAGCGATATCCTGCTTGTTGATACCGTGCGAGCGTTAATTTAAATCACTAAGGTGATCTTAGAAGACCTTCCTAACTATTCATCCAATACCTATTAGTGATCCACCTAGGTTATTTTGGAGAATATTCAACGGCCTTAAAACTTAAAAGTACAACAACGGCCTTAAACTAATCAACATAAATAGATGTATTTACTATAAAGGTGTAATTACTCGAATATTAATTTCCTTGGCCCTCAGTTCTACCATCAATTTGTTCGACGTAGCATTCCTGCATCGCTTGTTGTCGTTATCATAAATTAAGATAAAGGCATCTCATTACTTTCACCGTTGTGTTGAAATGTGAAAATGTAATCATTTTCTCCCTAAGAAATTCGTAATTCGGCGTAAATAAAGAAATTCGGCGTAATCTGTGGATAAAAATGAATGCCGACATACCTTTGGCCTATGCTCTAGTAGATGGCGCCACTCTTTGATATAGATCAAATTTAACACATATCGGTTAAATAATAAGGATCAAAGTCAAATGGCGTTCTAAAAGTTCTAATCATGTGTTGAAAGATGGCAGTAGGTACATTTTCTGTGGCTACAAAGTTTACTTTGACAATCCACCTCTATTTCAAATTCTCTTTGCTAATAGCCCCCGTTTAGCATATTCTGACAGAATGGTAACTACGGAACCCTACACTGAACATGGCCGATTTTTATCATATCAAGTTACACGGTTTTTGAGATGATTACGTGACATAAATACCATTGACAGACATGACCTAAAAGCTTAGTAGGTTGGTAATACTGTGTTATTCTGTCACCCCAATCCCTACTTCATTACTAACATTATAAACGCGTAAGTACCTAACTCTGACTATTTGTTACCTTACCGAATTTAAGCAGGACCGATTTTTAGGGTTCCGTAGCCAAATGGCAAAAAACGAAACCCTTATAGAATCGTGATGTCCGTCTGTCTGTCCGTTTATGTCACAGCCACTTTTTTCCGAAACTATAAGAACTATACTGTTCAAACTTGGTAAGTAGATGTATTCTATGAACCGCATTAAGATTTTCACACAAAAATAGAAAAAAATAATTACAATAAATTTTGGGGGTTCCCCATACTTAGAACTGGAACTCAATTTTTTTTTCTTTAAACCCATACGTGTAGGGTATCTAGGTCTTCAAAAATGATATTGAGGTTTCTAATATCATTTTTTTCTAAACTGAATAGTTTGCGCGAGAGACACTTCCAAAGTGGTAAAATGTGTGTGTGTGTGTGTGTGTGTGTGTCCCCTGTAACTTCTAAAATAACAGAATGATAAGACTAAAAAAAATATATGATATACATTATCATGCAAACTTCGACCGAAAATTGGTTTGAACGAGATCTAGTAAGTAGTTTTTTTAATACGTCATAAATGGTACGGAACCCTTCATGGGCGAGTCCGACTCGCACTTGGCCGCTTTAAATATAAATGGAGATAGTTTGAGGCCGGGGGAAGGACATTAAGTAGTTGTTTTTATCAATTACCATCATCATTTGATTAATTAAACATCTAGTCCTTAATTGGTTAGGTATAGCTGATCTTAGCTTAAATCACTGCAATCAAGAAACCTAAACACCTATTTCCATTTCCACGCGGTTCATTGTAAGTACTGTTTGTTTGTTACCGTAAACACCCGCTTTTACTGAAAACGCGCTTTACTTAGTTAAAACTTGTGTTCCACAAGGCCTCGGTGAAAACCAGTTTTCGCTAGACGGTGCACGTAATATAAAATAACCATTTTTTCTATGTTAATGCTTCTGTAATAATCCATTTGAAGTGTTTCATAGAAGCATTTTTATATTATTAAATACATAAAGTATAAGAAACTTATCAAACACGCGCCTTTACACCGCCATTAATTAGAGGAATGACCTTGCCTGCGTGGAATAACACCTTAGGTGTTACAAGTTTCGTCTTCTATAACTTAAAATAATTTCATAAATATGTAAACCTATATTAAAACTTACTTTAAGATAAAACAAATTATATTCCCGAAAAGGGTAAAACTGTTGACACTCATCAAAAAATGTACCAAGTTATAATCCTTGTACCTACACAGTCTATCCAATAAATATGTCTCATTTCTGATAAATTATTGTCGCTTAATGCAGCTCCTAAGGTATACCAGTTCAAGTGGAGGAAGCTAGCATGCGAGTAGCTTGTCAAGTGGAATCGGGAAGCGCGGAGTTAAGCCAGCGAGCCACTCATCCAGGGCGGAACTTTCGCGCTGCCACACCAAAGCCAACTTGCCCCTACTTTACCCAACGTAGCAGAAGAGAAACATTTATTTCAGACATGTAAACTTTAACATTGAGTATTCGTGGATTAACTTTAATAACTAGTACCGAGTTCATTCATATCTCAACGAATAAAATATATTCAAAGCCAACTTGCCCCTACTTTACCCAACGTAGCGGAAGAGAAACATTTATTTCGGACATGTAAACTCTAACATGAGTATTCGTGGAACAACTTTACTCGTAATAACAAGTACGGAGTTCATTCATATCTCAACGAATAAAATATATTCAGATGATTTACTGATACTTCAGCACTTTACTTTTTACAAATATCTTATCTAGTAAATAAATACCTACCGAAAGTCAATCTTCAGGAGTTTAAAATATTGCATTCCGAAAAAAAATCGGCGAAATACGAAAACTATTTTTATTTCAAAGTTTAGCTAGATCGATTTTTCGCCCCCGAAAACCCCCGAAACACGATTATATATCAGGATCTCGGAAACGGCTCTAACGCTTTTGATGAAATTTGTTATAGGGGGGTTTTCGGGGGCGAAAAATCGATCTAGCTAGGTCTTATATCGGGAAAAACGGCAAGGAATATAATCTCCATAGGCAGAACTGTATATATATATATATGATAAAATATTGATTATTTTCTATTCAAATTTAAGAGAGAATCTTTTTTATTTACAATTTCATCCAATCTTATGCAATTTCCTTCATCTCCTGGTACATGCAACTCTACGTCTAGCCAATTCTTTATTTGATCCATGTAACTATTCTTAGGGAGTCTCTTTCCGCGATGGATTTCAATCCTACACTCTATTATTTTTCGCATGAGATCGTCGTGTCGTGCGTGTCGATTGAACAATATAGTTTTCTGTTTCATAAGCGCATTGTAATATGCATACTTGAGTAATAAACTATCTTTATCTGTAAATTAAGAAAAAGTTAATTTTTTTAAATCATACAGTCTCCTACTTCCCCGGGCAAAAAAATGAGGGCAAATTTAATATCATTTTGGTTAATAGTAAAATATCTTATTTTTTTACTGGAATGGATGTCAACGTTACAAAGAATTCAATCAAACAACAGTTACGAAAACTTGTCCTTTCAAGGAGTTCCAATTCCCACCCCACATCCCATTACCGGGCTTTGGAAACTAATCAAATTTACAATTGTAAACGAAAATTGGAGCACTTGTGAATGGTTAAATATAGTAAATGACCGATTTCATATTTTGTTTTTAAAGTGATATTGACAGTGTCACACTTTTTACTACTAAGTTTTATTTTATTGGTAAGAAGTTATTTATTAACTTTAAATTATAGATTTAGGAATACGTATTATGCAAAAAACTAGAAAAATATGCCATTTAATTAACTTTAATAGCCCTATCCCAAACCGGATCCGGTCCGGCCGGATCCGGCCGGGTTATGGCCAAAATCCGGCCGGATCCAGCCGGATTGAAAATCAATCCGGTTTGCAATCCCTAGTGCGCTGTCTATGATTAGATTTTTTTCTCAAGTATTCTAGGTATTGTAGCGCCACCTATTTGTGTTTTTTGTCGGACACTTTTTGGTACCTATGTAGAGATTCTATTCCTTAACTCTACCTTCCATACATATTAGTGCGACAGTGACAGTTGCGTTTCGATCACTACGGAGCGTAGGTAAGTGATTTGCACGTTGGCTATGGGGCCAGATTAAGTGGCAGTAATATGTAGTATCGACATAAACGCTTCACGTGTAGCATTTACTTAACAAACTGAAAAAAACACCAAAAACACCGTGTGATCCATATCCGCATAATATCGAAAGGACCGAAAACAAATCCCTATCAATCCATTGAAAACGTTCTAAGTATCTCCAAATCCGTATCAATTTCATTAGCTTCGAAAAAGCTTTGAGAAACCTTCGCAAGGTATCAATTTAATCAGCCACAGGGAGTTTATTCTCGAATGAGCACTTAATGTATCGAAATGATATCGACATTGCGTGCATTCATCAAAGGATATTCTGACTCATGTGTACTATACACATTAAAGTTAAGATCATAGGGTCGACTCCTAGTTTTATTCTTGTCTTATTAGGGTTGCGTACCAAAAAGGTACAAAAGGAAGTCTTATTTATGGTGTGACTCCATCCGTCCGTCCATCTGTCTGTCTGCCACATCGCTAAATATCTCGAGAACTACTTAAGCTATCGATTTGGAAATAGTTATGAACAATGCTAACCCAGACACATTGAAAAAGTCCCATTATTAAGAGGGGGCAAAATTTCAAAGTCTAGTGACTAGGTCAAGTGGAGTATCATTTAAAAGAGCTCAAATTTATCATTCCAAAATATTTTTTCTTTTTTTTTCATAGAGAAAAAAATATATTTATCAAGGAAAATGTGAAAAAAATACCGTTTCCCCTCCCTTATCTCTGAAGTTTACCCACGAAAAATTATGTAATTTTTACATAATATTGACATTACTATAAATTTCACAGAAAAATATAATCAGACCTCTATCTTGGTATTTTTTTTAACTAACAAAAAACCTTTCCGAATTCTATTTGCAATTAAACCAACTTTACGTGTGCTTATTACACTTGCTAATTTTATGAGATTACATTAAATACAACTTTTTCAAATAAAAGATCAATTTTTGAAATCGGTTTACATGATATGTAGAAAATTATCCTCGAAAAACCAACATACATGCATTAAATCGCGCAAATTAGTTAGACAATTAGCCGATAGATGGCGCTGTACACAATTATACTTAGTATATCATCATATCATATCATAGGTACTTCTGTTTAAAAGTCTTTGGCCTTTATAGGTACACGAGATAATTCAAAGTTTGTACTTAACCCTAGGTGCTTTAATCATTGGTTTTATTCTCAATGCAACTGTTTTATTGTTAGACATTGTCATTTATAAGCTTGTTTATTGTGTAACTTGTAATGTTTTTATGTTAGCTATTTATAAGTTACCTTGTAAGTAAAATTTCTGTAATTTCTTAGACAATAAAGTTTATTTAAATAAACTTTATTGTCTAAGAAATTACCGAAAGTATTCTATTCTATAAAATACTTGCAAATATTAAATAGAATTTGATACCCATTGAATATTGTCGGAATTCGGTCTCGTATTAGCATCTGATGCAGCAACAACGTGGCTTCGGCTCCAGGTAATCCCCTGTCTAATAGAGATTGATTTAGCCGGCGACCTATGGGACGCGGTGATGCTTCATCATCAAATTGTGACTTCTTGGTGTGTGCAGTGATTTATATTACCTGTTACCTAAAATTATTAATTTCTAGTATCCCTATAGTTTACAATATTAACCATATTGCTATAAAATAGTAAGTATTGGTAATAACGCGCGTGCACCTAACACTTCTGGAGTTGCCGGCGTCTACTGCAGGATAGGCTACTGAGACTGCTTACCATCAGGTGTATCGTATGCTTGTTTGCCCCCGACGTAGTTTTAAAAAAAGTCACGGAAAATTTGAGGTTTTACAGTCTACAAAATGTATGATGATTCGACTCTTACATATACATTAAATTTAAAGGTATTCCTTCGAGACAATTTACGAATGTGACTTGAATACGATGCTTTATTAGCACTTCCTGATTGTCTGAATAGGTACCTGGGATCGTTCGACTACATCCCTCGACTACAAAACTGTAAACCTAATAGGTCTATCACCATTCGGCCAAGAAGATCAAAATTTTAAAATTGTTATATCAGTGATTAAATATCACTGATATAACAATTTTAAAGTTTCATTAAACGTGAACAGTATAAAATATCAGAGGTATTGTAGGTTTGTAATGGCACAGAAATAAGCACAACTGGGATCTGTCACGGACACCACGGGACGTGACTCGGAGCGTGTGCGACCGATACGTGATTTAGGTGAGTTTTACAAAACGGGTTATATGTATCTGCTTATCCGGATTCTGTCCGGCACGTATTAATCAATTTGCAAAAAAATATTTATGAATCCGCATATTACTGCGATTTCGAGTAACTCGCTTGAAATGGACTCTAATATGATGGAATTATAGGTGATTTCCGGAAGTATCAAAATTCTAAGGTACCTATTCAGAATTGCCCGAATAAATCTTACCAATAATAGTGTCCCGTTGTACAATATATGTCTTTTATTATTTGTTTAACAAAAGGTTTCTTCTGATGTTTTAACCCAAAGACAAATTAGGCTTTTTCCGGTTTCCTCGTGAGAAGTTCTCAGCCATATAAAATTCAGAGAAAATTATTGGTTTGAAACTTAGAACACACGGTTTTAGGTTTGGAAATCGCACGCCTTACCGCTTGGTTACCTTTGCAGACATTGATATGTACTCTTCCAGTCTCGGAAGCCAATTGGAACGTATATATGTATGTCAAAATGATATCAATTTGTTATTATTCCCGCTCGAATAAAATGTTTTTGCCTGGAAATATTCCATATCTAAATAAAGTATTGTGATGACTAAAAATAAGTGAGTATTGTATATGTGACTCATCAAAAGACTAATAATAATCGACAGCACAGATGTATTGTCTAAAAGGATATCATATGCTATTCTATGTACCTTTGCTAGTAGAAAAAGTATAGTCGATTCGCCTAGTGTGTCACGGGTGTGTGATGCGGAGAGATGAAAGTCATGTGACTGTACAAAAGTCGATTTTCTGCCTCATTTGCACGTGCCCATGGATCAAATCCAAGCTTTCCTCTCTCGTAGCTGGGCCTTCTACCTTGCTCACACTTCGCCACTGGTTGTATTGTATGATAACGCTCCGGACGTCCAGCAATTCACACCTCGCCATTGGTCAATTCCAAACTCTGCTTTCTTCCAGCTGGACCTTTGGCCTAATTCGCACGCGCCGATCGAACGCTCCGCGTCAGCCTTATGAAAAGCTAAACCTTAGACTTTGCCTTTAAAAACACTGATTTAAACTTTCACGACTTAAGTCAATCAAATTAGATCAAAAATTAGCGTTTTGAGGAATTTACAATGGCACTACCATAGGTTTGGTGGAACAGACACTGATGTGATAACACTGCAGAAGGCGTTTTCAGATTATTAACATGATTTTACCACAAATAAGGAAATTATAAACGGCGGCCATTTTATTACAATCTTGACTATGAATACATATTCAGCAACCTTTCGGATCCCCAGATATCAATTTTAATCATGATTAGAACAAACTTTCCGTCGGACGTACCGTTTTCGATCTACAAGCAAAAACCTAAAAAAGAGGAAAAATTTATGGACACCTCTTGGGATGGAGCAAATTTGGATTACACGCATTTATAGGACCAAATGAAGGTATTCAAACAAATATCAGCTTAATGGGAATTAATTCTTCGAAAAAATCTAATTTGATTGGCCTAGTTGTGACACATTATTATTTAAGAAAACGGGAATTAATCGCGTTCAATTAAGTTCAAAAATTAGCTTCAACGTCAAGATGATGATGTCGACTTTATCCAGTCTTCTCCGAGACTATAGGGACAACGCCGTCCTTGAAACGTTGGGTCAAAGGTAATTTTAAATCTTACGCGTTTAAGTCCCGTTTTCTTAATCAATAATTTGCTATTTAAGACACTTGTGGCTATTGGTTTTTGTCAGAGCTAAGCCCCTACTGAAGCTCGGCCTTTTCCCTCACAATAATGAGCTTAGCAGGAAAGCTGTAGAAGTTGCAAAACCCTGTGCGGAGCATGGTCTACGTCCTACGTCTTCGTTTACACTTGGACATTGGTTGGTTCTACCTCTGGCCTTTTGCGAAGCACGGTCTTCGGATTTGCTTACACTTGATCATTGTTTATTCCAAAGTCTGCTCTAATTATAATCAAAATACACTATTCAAATCTTTCGGGTTACTCTTAGGCAGGTGTATAAGTCATGTTACGAGTACCTTATTAACCAAAGCAGGATTTAATCGCATAGTGAAGCACACAGTGATAACTAAACTAACTAACTAACTATTGTGGCGCAGTGATCCAAAGAGGGTCTTGGCACAATGATAGTAATAGGTAATTTCGGTTATTTTGTTTAGGCCAGCTTTGATAAAGGTGACATTCGTATTCAGTATTTAGTAATTTATTGCCTTCATAGGTACAGTCAGCGTCAAATACTTCGTAGCAGTCAAAGTGGCCAAACAAACTATTTGGCTACTTTGGTTGCTACAAAGTATTTGACGCTGACTGTACATATTAAGGTGATACATAAGAATATCGCGACTGCAGCAGAATTACCTACTATTGCAACAGTAATGCTGCTGCAGCATTGTCAATTTCCGTGATAAAATGATATGATGGATTGAAAATTCTATTCTCAGCAGTAATGCGGCAATAAACGTCACTCAATTCATCGAGAAAAGTCCATGTAATCTTGATGACGGGGCACCATGGTCTAGAAATACTTCGGGCATCAAAATATCTTAATCCGGCACTGGTTGTTAACCTTTTCAACGCCAAAGACCACTAAAACGGTCATCGTCTGTCGTGCCCGCGACGCCAATGACCATTAAAAAGGCTATGGCGGACGTTGTCAAAGCGACTTTCCTACTGTCAGTTAAGCTTCATATTCGCTCTTCACCAGTTAACTTTTTGGCGTCCATGGCATTTCTTGACACGTGTGGAAAAGCGTTGAAAAGGTTAAAAACGTCCCTGTATGTTAAATTACGTAATTTTTGCGTCAACGGCATGAAATGTACGGGCCCTGCTAATCATATTCTGCGACTCTTTTTCTTTTTGTTGAAATCCCTGTTCAATGCTGCCTAAGCATTTTGTCGCCAGAATTGGATGTAATGGATAACAAAATGTACAGTCAGTGTCAAAAGTATCACTTATCAAAAATAAATATGTCTATATATGTAAAACGTGGCTTATATATTTGAACGGAAACTACAGAAATGTGCGTATTAGAGAGTGACAGATAATTTTCACGCCTTGTTCTATCTGCTACAAGAGTCGGATCAAGATAGCATGGCATTTGCAATGACAAAGTGTGGCAATGTTATCATTAATATAATTTTTTAATGAAAATCGGTGCTGGCCCGTTGTAAAAAAGTTACAAACTAACCTACTTCCCACAATACAAATTCCTGTTTAAAAAAAAAATGTGTGAGCATATTTAATATAATGGCTCCTCAAAATAAAACAAAGCGCCATCATCATTTAGGCCCAAAAGCGTTTGCATGTCATCGTTACAGGAATAAATTCCGTGTAATAAAACGACAGTGATTTTGAAAGGACTGTTTCATATTTACGGTTATTTGTCACTATTTTTTGCATCATTTACAAGAGCGGTTGACATTGAGGTATGTTGACGATTAATCTCAAAGTAGGGAAAGGACAGCGTTGCCATATTTACTAAATAATCTCTAGATTTATACATTTTGTGTTTGACGTAAAACATTGGATCTAACGCGTGAAAAGTACCTAATATGGAGTGTGTTTTAATTTCTACGAATACCTAATATGTAAGTATGACATCCAAAGGGTCTAAGTATGGGATTTTAGTACGTGCTCTGAACAACTGGATCTCTGCCAATAATACTCAAGAGTGACAATAGGCTACGAATGTTCAATATCAAAAATTCGGCTAAAATCGGAATGGTGTCACGTGTCATTAGAAGTATTGAATTCAGAAATAATATGCGATAAAATTGAGTAAATTATTTGGTTTCGTAACAGTACACCAAAAGGTTGTCTGGAAGAGATCGCTTTTTAGTTATATTTTCCTTTAAAATGTTTTTGTTGTTTTGTATGTAAAACGTATTATTATTGGTGGAATAATACATATTCACTTACTTTACTTATATTCCAAGATGTAACTATTCACCGTGTCTCTTGAATACAGATTTTTGTATTTTCCAGTCTGCTAACCTTATGTTTCGGTATATTCAAACGGCTGATAGCGGCCGCTATGAAACTCTAAAATTGGTCACGTTTTTTCATTGGTATTCTGGCGCTTTCGCACTCATGATGTTTTTTGCTGTTACGTGATGGCTTTTGCGCACATAAGCTCATCATTCTCGATCAGTGCATGTGACCAAGAAATCACAATTTGACACACAGGTACCGACATGGAGTCAAATCACCTTATATTATATTTTCGAGTTAAATAGGGCTTAAGCTATTTTCAGAAAAAAAAATAGTTTTAATATATAATTAAATGTTCCGTTTTCCCAAAAGCCTGGCAACACTAGAAAAGGGGTACGAAGGTGGAGCGAGAGAGATGGTCCGCATTATTTAGTCGAGCATTATATCAAGCCGGGATCCACACTTCGGCGGAATTAAATCAAGGCTCGACTGCCACGGAGCTATCGTTATTCATTAGTGGCTTGCATAACTCAGCTTGGTAAATTAAACTTAGCATTAGCGGTCCCTCAATTCTCTTCGTTCTATTTTTGAATACGAGTAGGTAACTACCTATTGATAAAGACGATGAATAAAATTAGTAATTATATTGGATACAATCAATAAAATCGACCCTCCATAACACATTTAAAAATAAACTGATTGATTTGAATACACTTTACTGACATTCAAGAAAGATAAGAAGTCAATCGAGCAGGCAAATTTAATGTCACGTCTTTAAAAAGGAAACAGAATAGTAAACATAATTATTAGTATTATAATTTTCAACTTTAGCCAATATTTTAATGTTATTTTGACTTATTGTCTGCTGTTGGGAGTTCTAATAGTGAACATTCGATTGTTTACTTTCGTTACGAAAAATACGCTAGGCGGATCCATTTTGAATAGGAAGGGGCATTAGCACTATCGAATACCAAGTGAGATTACCGACTCTACATTATCCCTATCAAACGCACTGCTCTTGATACTTGAACGAGTCACAGCGAGTGTAAATAATAGAGCTCAACGAGGGGGCGGCGGGTTTAGGGTCGGCAACGCGCATGTAACTCCTCTAGAGTTGCAGGCGTACATAGGCTACGGAGACTGCTTACCATCAGGCGGGCCGTATGCTTGTTTGCCACCGACGTAGTATGAAAAAAAATAGCGGTCCACCAAAGAGCTGTGGATGAGCAAAACGAAATCAATGTTAGCTATTTTGTTCTGCGTGTCGGTACGTGGGCGTAGGGGACAAGGGACAGCGGACCCATTTCTTATTTACTTAAAAGCTTTTATTTTAGCTGAGCCGGAAAGGTAAATACATTCAAAAGTAATATAAATGGGTCTTGAAATAGGTAATTTTACATGGAGGGTCAATGTTGCCATCCATCAAACATGTATCAAAAGTAAGACCAACGGAATATGTTGGTAAATTATAATCAAACCATGGGTTATGCTAGTACTGCCTATGTGCGTAATTTATATGTACGCTGGGTCCGAATAAATCTCTGATGCAAAAGTTGGGCACACTATAACAACACTCACTACTAGTTAATTATTTTATACATTATAAATGATAGGCCTATAAATTGTTGACATTATTGTATATATTCTTATTGTTGTAGAAGTCATTAATTTAGCATTAGAATGACTTTTTGTTGTTTTGTTAACGGTGAATTCACTATATATAATTTGACCCTAATTTAAGTATTTAATGTATCTACTAATTATATGCATGAAATATTATTCGACACGTGTTTATTTTGGTGTTTATTGTTGAGAATCAAATAAAACAAAACTCATATACCTACCTAAATAAATACATACTCATTACTCATTGCCGTAAGTCAAACTTTCCGAAGATACCATAAACCATGCGTAGGACCACGCTTTCCCTTGAAAAATCTAAGAAAAGTGTAAACGTGACGTGATAGAAAAAACAGACCGGTTGCAGACAACATTTCAGAATGAGTACACTAGTGGCAAAAACTTATAGAATTGCACTGTAGATGCACTCTACCTATTTTGCGATAGCAAAATAAGATTAATTAGTAAAAATACCTCTTCTGTTACAAAACGTTGATTGAGCATCCTATTAAATCCAATAGCTGCTCCACTGTTTTTGTTGCGCCACGTTGTCGATATTCGTCGGTCGGCCCCGCGTCGATTTGACTCCACGCCAGACCAATATTCAGCGGAGCGACAAATCAGCACTTCGATATTGCCTCCATTTGCTATCCAAATCAATATTATGGAAAATCGGATTTTTCATCGCGCCAAACCGCGAGCATTAAGTGAACCGAAAATGTTTAATGCTCAAAATGTATCGGTTTTTTCAGTTCGGCAATTTTTTGTGCTAACGCGCGAAAGATGGTGAACAACTTGAACAAAATGGATTTATTTAAGCAAATGAACATATTTAATAAAGGATCAGCCTCTTGATCAAGGCTCGGAACCCGGTGAAAAAATACCGGTATTATTACGTTCTTTTTCGTTCTTTGCTTAATTATTTCATTTTTAATGGCACTATCTAATAATGCGAAGTTGTAACCTAAATACATGATCCAGTCCTACTAAGTGTATAAAATAATTAAAGATATTGGACTATTTCGGGATTTAAAAATAAACCGGTTCCGAGCCCTACTCTTGATAGATACGTTTACAAAGTATGTATTTATATTCCTCGTCATTATTCTCGATGGTTTTTATTAAGGGAGGTCTAAGTCTTAGTTTCGTATGGCACTAGACGTCCAGTTATGTTAATCCCATAGTTTCCCATAGCTATCTGTTGACTTTTTAATACTCGTATATGTAATTAATTGTTATTTTTGCGTTAATATAGCAATAGCTACGAAAATAAGTTTACATGTCTCAATGAGCACCTGCTCTGCAGCCATCTGCCTAACTTACAAATTATATCAGTGCATTGGGGTAAGTTGAAAACAGGGGTTAGGGGTGTTCTCCGTAATTTCAAATCACGTGTAATATTTTATTGTTCCAACTACTTATACACCGTACGTACACTTGGAGTGCGAAATTGTATACTACGAGCAAATTAGTAAATTCTGGTACTGTCATCGTCTACTCTACTATTTTTAATCTTACGTTATCTCCTGTAAGTTCCATCACAAAAATTTTAAAAGTGTTATAATACCTTATACAAGTGTTATAATTAAATATACATTTATTGATACAAGTGTGACAAAATGAAATCCGAATGTTTCGGTGGTCAGCGGGGGTGACACTCAAGAACATGTACATGTATACATAACGTATACATGTGCCACGAGGTAAGCCTCACTCGCTTCCTGGCGAGCGCGTATGGCAGCAGACCGGGCGATAACGATGAGGTTTCTTCACTCCACCACTGCTTAGCGCCGACCTGCGCACGGCTTTGGTAACCAACTGTTTACGAGGAGCCTCTCCTCTTCGGGCGCCGATTTACGCGCGCCTTTGGTAGTCAACTGTTACGAGGAGCTTCTCCACCCGTGGATTTACGCGCACTTAAAAAGACTTCGTCTTAACTATCAAACTGGCTATAAATTGCAAAACTGGTTAAAAACGACCCGGGTACACAAACGACTTTTCCACTCCAAATTCACAAAACCATCTCCCTAAAAACAACTTCAATCTTTTCTTTTTCGAATATTCCATAAAAAATTTAATTCAAAATAAGCGCAAATATGCACTTAATTTATTAGAAACGGCCAGGAATTATACGAAGAAGGTCGGCGTTTTCGCGTTTTTGCTATAAGCGCCACCTAACGGTATCCGCGTGAATCAACATCAACGAAACATGGCCAAAACACTAAAAACAACCTGACCAAGGCACGGCGGTAATTCCACAAAACTACGACAGATGTAGTAGCGTTTCGCTACACAAATCAATATCACTTTACATTTTAGTACGTCTCTTCTTCTTCCTCGCGTTGTCCCGGCATTTTGCCACGGCTCTTGGGAGCCTGGCGTCCGCTTGGCAACTAATCCCAAGAATTGGCGTAGGCACTAGTTTTTACGAAAGCGACTGATCTGATCTTCCAAACCAGAGGGTAAACTAGGCCTTATTGGGATTAGTCTGGTTTCCTCAAGGTGTTTTCCTTCACCGAAAAGCGACTGGTAAATATCCAATGATATTTCGTACATAAGTTCCGAAAATCTCATTGGTACGAGCCGGGGTTTGAACCCGCGACCTCCTGATTGCAAGTCGCACGCTCTTACCGCTGGGCCACCAGCGCTATTTTTAGTACGTACATTAGTAACATTGTTGCTCGCATGTAGTTAAACCATCGTCTTGATACTCTTGATTGAAGCAAATTAAACAAATTACCTACACTACAGTCGGAAGATAACTCTTATTTGTTAGGAAACGAATATCGAAAACCACAATTTTGAAAACCTTTTATTACTAACAGAGAGACAACAAAAACAACCAAAATAGCTATTATTCTTAGAGGACATTGCCAATAAATGCCTACCTTAAAAAGGTTTTCAAATAAAACTCCTCGGCAACGTTTGTCACGCCTCTATCTTGTCGTTTGCGTAGGTATACCTATCTACCTACAGTAGTTACTAACATGACATAGATTAGATACTAGGTGGTCATCAAGGCCGTACTTAAATTGCTGAAGAGTCAAGACGGCGAAGCGAAGTGACATTCGTTTGATAGTGATGCTGTAGTATTTTTTTTTTATGTTACGTGTCTGTCCTGTCTCGCTTTTACTATAGAAAAGAAGACTATTCTTGTCTCGTCACCAAGGATGGAATAGTGGAAGGACTTGTAAAGACAATCATGAGTAACTAACAAAAAATAATTCGATTAGTGAGGCAACTTAGATGCCCCTACAAATATTTAAAAATGCCTAGTAATTATAGTAGTAATATACAATCTTTAGTTACTTGTATTATTTATTCAAAATTGCCGCAACATATAATTATAACCTTACAATATAAATCTTAGGCATAAATGACAGCACTCAAATAATAGTATACAAAAGGCTTCCATAACAGAAAATATTAAAATCAAGTTAATTATGTATGCCCACGATGGCTCACAGCCATTTTGCTTTTTGGTACGTGGTTATTGCCAAGTTTTATTCATTTTAGTTAGTAATACGAGCGAACAGAATGTTAGATCTATTTGTAATACTATTTTGCGCATCCGGGAAGTACGGCAATATGTGCATCCAGGAGTCCAGTGACAGCGACAAAATGCTTACCTGAAATGAAAAGATATGTACTTTCATCAATGCCCTGCTAAGGCCCCGCCATACAACAAAAAGTGGCTGTGACAGAATCGGACAGACAGACGGACATGACGAATCTATAAGGGTTCCGTTTTTTGCCATTTGGCTACGGAACCCTAAAAAACATGAATATTTGAATATTGAACCCATACATTAAGAAATAAAATTGATGTTGTTTTGTTCGAAAATCGAACGAAATAACACAAATGGAACTCTGTTCTAATTTAAAATGACTAAGACCTTTGGGCCTTAGGAGGATGCGTTACTCGTAAGAACTATATTTATTTTTTCAAATAGCAACTTGAAATTCGTATGATTAACAATCGAGAAAAATAAAATTTCGCCTTTCTACAAATCACACTTCTGTGCCTTGATTGTATTCCATCCACCGTTATTGCGTTCCATTATCTGACAACCTTTTGTGTAGGTTTTCGGTAGCATGAGTATCAATAAAAAGATCTGTCAATTTCGAGGCCCGATTGTACCCTCCTCAATTCAGTTTTGTACAAATTTACCACAATAACAGAACCGTTGACAGTTTATATCGACAAAAACTAGGTTAGAGATTCGCTACATTCGCTTCACAGTCGTTGTTTGTATCGTTAAATGTTTGAGAACAAGTATAGTTATAAGCCCAAGGTTAAAAAAGAAACAGTGAACGACAGCGCCTGACTCGCCTTGGTCTCAGCTCTGTAGGAGAAGCAGTGAATGATGCCACGGTGCAATCCCTGCAGAATCCCGAACACGTCCCCGGGTCCTAATAGTTCATGCGTGGTTTCCGTCAGGTCGGGGCGCACAGACACCACGGAGACGGTGCCGGAAGACACCCAGTGCATGCGGGCGTCGCTGTCACCTGCTACTACTATGTAGTTGCCTAAAACATACATTTATAATCGTAACGAAATATAGCTACGCTGGTCATTGATTCGACCTGAAATCGAAAGGCATTAACTACCAGTGGCGGCGCGTCAAAAATATTCGCTGGGAGTTCATTTAGGTTGCTGTTTCTTTTGAAATTCTTGAATATTCCCAGCTGTCTCGAAATGGGCAATCCAGTGAGAGTAGAGTTCTATGAACGCTCTGCCACTGATGTCTACGTGGTTATACGTTTATTTTAACAGTGTTTACTATGTCGAGTTTGATTTATCAAAAGCCCTGTGATTGAAATTTAGTTATAACAAATAAGTACAATCCCGCGCAATCCATATTTTCCTTGAACTTACTCGTAAAATAAACAATGATGAAAATTATCCTACTCTCTTTAGCTAAAATCTTGTGAGTTATTAACGTTTAAAATGAGGACGGAGACAATTAATAACGGAGTTTCTCGCGTTTTTATCTTAAATCCTTTTTTAATGAAACAAAAGCTTAATTAACTGGGGATTTACCAGGGAAAAATATTGTGTAATCCATGGCCACGGTGAGCTGACGAAGAAACGACTCCCCCGTGTCGGCGAAAACGTAGCAGTTCCTCAAATGTTGGCCAAACATTGCCGACATAAGGTCGCACCGCCTCACGTACGGGGTCTGAGCTAAGAGAGCTGGCAACTGTTTGATCAAACATTTGTAGTCATTATTACCGCGACTAGTGACGAAATTATTTATTTAAAAATATTTTTGGTTAGTACCTGTCGTCCACGCTCTGTCACCCAAAGTTGTTTGACATATTTCCATAATTTTTGGGATTGGTAATCTTAAATGATAGAATATATTTGTTAATCAGTTTTTTAAAATAAAACCTGTAAGACACTAGTAAACGATTACCAGCTGGATTAAAAATAAGTCGTTAAGTGACTCGTTTACCTGAAAGTCCTTGATTTTTAAGTACGTCCATAAGCTCTCCCGTTGCCTTTTCGTATTTAGTTAATGTATGTTCTTTTGAAAACGTAACCTAGATTTAAAACTTAGGTCAACATGTTTCGTTTTTAAAGCTTTTAGCCTAGTCTAAATGGTTAAGTTTAGACTATATATGTATACTAAGTATAGTTACTATAGTAACATATTTAAGTTAGGTTTTGTAATTAAATAATGTAATTAAGACTAATAGACGGTCATTAATAAATATTGTGATATGTAGAGGTCAGTAGGGAAAATATCGTGTGAATAGCAGTTGCGACTATTTACCTGCATGGAAGTTGCGACTACCACAGCTGCCAGCACCTTACCAGAGAGCAGACAAATGTTCTGAATGATCTCGGGAATCAAGTCGTTGACCAGATACTCGTCGCCACCTGTAGCGGTCAGCAAGGTCGCCATCACGTAGAAAGACGTCGTGTAGTCCCACACTTTGCTTGGCGTTTCCCTACAAAAACAAGGTAGGTATTTTTCTCATAACTGGCAAAGCTGCCCGCGAATTTAATCCTCGTTGACTTATGCGCACTTTTAAATTTTGCTTAATTGCTTCCATACACATTTCTACACCCTACTCTACCGCCTTTCACTCATGTACGAAATGAATTTCGATATAAAACGATTATTTTAATTATTAATTCAGATTATAAACAATTTGTGTTAATAATCTGCACGCCTTTGTTAACATAGAAATAAGGCGTACCTAATGCAAGATGCGTTCAGATATATTTGGCAACTTTGACCGTCACTACCAATTTGATGCTGACTGTACCAACACACCAAAGTTTTATTTAATAACAATAAGCTCGTAGACTCTCTGTATCTGAAGCAAAATCCGACTAATGATACAAACAAACGAGAATAATAGATTGTCTTGCGGCAAACTAATGTTAAATTCAACGAAGTTCATTTGAAGTCTGGACAAGAAAATACAGATTTCTTGCTTTATCTTGACTTTCGAAATATTTTTTTTTTATGAGAATTCTTACATTTACAGTTATGATTGTTAATATATATAGTTAATATTCTTCTAAAATTTGAAACTTATATTTATATAATTAACTATTGACTACGGGTATTTTATTCGAAATTAAATTTCACTATAAAATTTACCTCTGACACTAAAGTTACTTAGAACTATCGGATATTCAATGATATAATTATGAATTCCCAGGTAATTTATGATTAGTAAAATGTCTGTTCGCAGCTCGTTAGTGGTCAAAAGAATTATTAAATACATAACGAATGAGGCTGGACCGCGCACTTTATTACCGTAATTATTGTATCTCAGTGCTTAAGCTATTTATACCTATTGGTCAAAAATACGCTGAACATAATTATTTGGGGGTCAGATCGTTAGATCTTAAATGTCCTTTATAATTAACCTTCGTTGGATCCGTACTGAGAGCGATATCTTGTAACTATACAAATTAACGTTTTCTCGGATCCAGAGATGTAAATAGGAGCACATTGTTTATTCAGCAACAAGGAGTTATTGATTGTATAAAATGCCGTTCATATATTATAAAAGACGATTAAGGGAGAGGAGGGGGGGGGGGGGGGGTCGAATATGTGTTATTTTTTCTTACAAGGGGGTGGGAGGGGTCTTAATATTTCTTACGTAAGATCACAAAGATGCGAAATTTTCAAATCTCCACCACAGTCTTCGCCTACAAATACGGTGCGAAGATAGCTTAGATAGACTTCAGTATCTTAGGTTCAAATAAACGTGCCAATTTTTTTTTTTATAAAAACGAAAACACACCAATCACTGTAGCTATTTTTCTTTAAAACTAGTTTTATCTATTTCAACTTTCTTAATTTTCTTAGACTTAATACCTTTTCTACTTTTAATAATTATATCTATGTTAACTGTAAACTTTCTATATACTAAAAGTAAATAAATATAAAACACAATTACTCTTCAAGAAAGTGTGTCTTGATCGTCCGCACGGTGCAGATGGGTTGCACGGCGATGATGACGATGAGCCACAGGCACGTGAAGGTGTGCACGAAGAACACCACCGCGTGCACTGTCATCACCGCCTGCGTAAATACACACACACTTATCTATGATAACATAGGTACATTTTTTTCTGCCAAAAAATATGTTTGACACAAACACAATGGTCCGGCTCTTTTCCTGCATCCGGAAAAATATAATTCCTAGCAACATACTTTTAAAGGAACTATTGTACAGAATTTAATGAAGAACATAATATATATTGTTTATTAGCAGTTTTGTAATAATAATAACCTCATTCATTTTTCTAATACAATGAAAAACTGCAAAACGGGACACAGAAGAGGTAAAAAGAGTGGAAAATATCCTCTTGACAAAGTTGCTTCCCTTTTTATTTCTTTTCTTACTTACACAACTGTACTGTGACTGTACTCGAGTCCGAATACAAGCATTTAATGCTGGTTGTACTTGTATTCAACTGCTGTCAGCTATTTTTCATAAGTTTACCAATTTTCAGCCCAATCGAACATCAGGAAGCGGTTCTAATTTAGCTTCCAATATTTGACTCACATAAACTTATTTATTAATATATGTACTTACTAACAAGTGTGAGTTAAATAAAATCTTGTAAAAACTAACTTAAATATCAGTATGCAAACCTGTAACGTAGTAAGGTTATTTGTAAGAACAACCGATGACTTGTTATAAAACTCAAACAAGTATTTGATTCGGAACAGCTTGTTTGCTCTCAGGTAATGCATAGCCTTCATAGTTTTGCTGTAACTAAATGTTAATTGTTAATAGCCAACACTAAAATGTATACAAAAGGAATTTTGTATACCTTGATGGTCGCGCACAAATCTAAGGCCCAAATTGATGCTAAGCTACGAGTACGTTAGCCTATTGAGCGCTCTGAACTTGATCTGTTACATTGTTTTAAGAGCTCATTCATTATATATGCCTTATTACCCGTAATTTATAATCTGCTATTGGTAATAATCTCTGGTAATATATTATTAAGACAAATTAACGAGAATTTGGTGTAAAGGACGTAATTAAATTTTACACTTGTTGAAGCAAAAGGAAATAACGAGCATACGTTTCAGGAAATAATTCTCGAATAAAATACTTCAATGTTAAAAAACTACAGGAAATAAAATCCAGGATAGAACGTTTACAAAATACCATGCACGCTTCACGGGAATAATTTGATAAAATCTGCGAAAAGTTGTTTGTGCTTAGAAAACTGTTTTTAATCTGTTTATATCTAGTTCATAGACGGCATCTTGCGGTGAGTCGCGCCAATTTTATCACGCTTGTGCGATTTATATTAAATTACGCCTTTGCCTTTATAGATAGGTAAAATAGTACAAAAAAACATAAAAAAGAAGATGGACAGGAATATTAACTTTCATGAATGTTAATTCAACATAGTTCTTGCAATTAACTGATTAACTGTATGTTCATCCAGCTGCAATAGTGATGGCGACTTTGTCAATGAAATTTTGTAGCATCTCTTTAATAAAATGTATGTTTGTGACCAATGAATGTACCTGCATCTGATTTTAAACGGATTTGGGCTGGGAAAACATATATTTTCATTTCGTTTGTAATTTATACACCTTCTCACATTTAAGATGAAATAGGAATATTTGACCAGTAGCTAGTATAAACCGCAACGTCTATGAAATTGACACATGTTCACTAAAGACGGAACGTTGTTTTTTCCGATATTGCTTTATTAGCAAAAATGCAAAACGGAGCACTAAATCCAGTCAACTTACGGAAAACAAAATCCGAAGAGCATGAAAGGGAAGTTCACGAACAGATCTGAGTAGAACAATGTTTTATGCCTGTAGTAGTTTCTACGACACTTGCTAGCGTCCATAATCATTTCACCACGCTTGCTTGCGTACCCCTGAAAAAGTAAGAAGTTCAATTAACCCTGTATAAGAAACCGTAAAGACGTTACGAATTATTCCACTCGCGACACACGCAACACACACATATCGCGACAGTTATGTTGCCAGTCGTGCGCTCGTGCGATGTCGCCAGTATGTTAGGCGAAGTTTCGCGCAACTTCGCCTGACGGGGCTACCGACATAAGTCGCGCGAAGTTCCGTTCCGATATGACAAGTGAAATCACTGGACTTCGCTTGAATTGTCACCAACTGGGCTAAAACATTTTTCCATAGTGTATCCCAGGTTTTGTTCAATCCAAATTTGTGACGTGTTAACGTGATCGAGTATCACCCATTCAGGTTTAAACAACGGCTAGACTAGGGGCAATTGTCCCACGACACGTGTGGACAGCGACATTCCGGACTTTGACATTGCGCATCTTACACATGATGTCGCCCGACGCGTCGAGCGAAGTTGCTGGCGACACGTGTCGTGGGATTATTGTCCCTAGTCTAGCCGTGGGTTAATTAATATGAAAAACTTTACCTCATGCATAGTCAAGTACATGGTCAGATAGAAATAGATGTCGAAAAATGCCATCGCCCACATAATACCATAGCAGTCGTTTAGCGTAATAATGCTGTAGAGAACCATGACGTAATTCGCCGTTGCCATGAAACTGGTCAAGTAACCACCCATCTGTGAAATTTGAAAGTTATAAAACTGATTACCTACTTGCTTTTGAAATACGCGCTTGTCCCATCCATAAGAGAAAAAAAGCTAATATAGGTACCTATATAACTTTCTAACACCACGCAATAGTATCCAGTAGGTAAAAGACTCGCTCTACCACGTCTTTATCGACGCAATAAGCGGGACCTCACGAAGGGGCTATGGATTGTTGAAAATAGCCATTTAATTACACATATAGCAACTTCCGAGTATATTCTAACAAATTATTTTGGTACGAGGCCTTATCCGTATATGTATTGGCGCGAGCGAGACGCAAGATACCCAAATGACATCATTCATCATCATTTTAGATATAATTCTGATGTTAGCGTAGGTTCAAGTCAGCCTGTAAAACTCAGATAATAGTAATGATAACGCCAAGTAATAAACAAAAAAAACAGTAACTACCTAAAAATAATAAGTTACCTAGCATTTTTATCGCCGTCTAAATTAATGCCAGTTACAAATCTCCGGCAAAATACTCATATTTTATTTCTTCAGCCGGTTTTGGGTATAATTATTTAAAAGAGGAAAAGTAGCCGAGTGAGTGTAAAGGCTTAAAAGATAATCGGCCTGCTGACAATGACGAACGCGGGCCATTTCGGACTTTAAATGGTGTCCTGGCCCTGGCCCTCTAATTGAAGCGTGAATAACCAACAAATGATTGCTGAAAGTAGGTATAGATCGTGTCGTTCACGAAAACGCGTGCCTTGACTCGTAATTTAATGTTTTTAAAGGTTAGATTTGTCAAATTTTCGCGTCATCGTAGATGACACGAACTATACAGTATCAAACTTGTAAATTAGGTAGATTCATAGACCTATATATTACTTCGTAAAGACCGGCCTTACGAGCACTACGAATGGGGTCGATACATGGGTGTCAAAATCGCATTTAGTTACACCGCTGCGCGCAGTCGTGTGGCGAATTGCGCAGTGAAAAGTTGTCACGCAGCATAACACAAAAATGACTAATTGCGTTGTAAAAGGTTGTAAAAACCATTATAAAAAGTGTAAGAGAAAGATGGGATCTCATATCATCGATACGTTATTTCTAATTACGTTTATTTATTGCTTAAAACAAATTTTGAACGATACTTTTATTTCATTCTCACGCGCAATCGATGTTCGCTCGTACGTCATGACGCTAATGCATTAACCTTGTAAGGACGTCATTTCTCTTTGGAAGTTATTATGAAGTAGAAATGCATTATGCGTTATTTACATTATATATGGATAAATATATGTACTTAATACCGTATATAATTACCAAAATTAAAATATTACCTGTCTTATAGAGTTATTTCCCGTTTCTTTTACATAATGATTAATAACATTCAAAATAACAAGAAAACGGCTTTGTTATTGTTTTATTCGTTGACTTAGGTATATATTTATTCTTATCATGTATAAAACTTATATTTCAAATTCGTAAGTAAAAATATGAAAGTCCATATTATGCATTTTAACCAGTGGATCGCCACTAGCCACGGACACGGGCTCATGCTGATCCATATTTTTCTACATTATGTCACATTAACTCGTACATTTGAATACAAGAAATATGTACAATATTATCGCTCCGTCTGTGACGCGCTTAAACATAACCCGCGTAGCGTTAGCCTTGTATGTAGTCGTACGCCCGTACAAAGTTAACGCTTCGAGCGCTTGGTAGGCGGGATATGGGCGGTGCTCACGTGGTTCTACTTTAAGGTCGCAATGGAAATTCGTATGCAAGGGCTTATATCTAAGGGTAGACTACATTTACTGACAATCAGATTGACATATATTTGCCGTCGGATATATCTGAACTTGCAACGTCTTGCTAAGTAATTGTAAGTATGAATGTATAGAGCTGAATACTCACCAAATACATCCAAGTTCCCGGCCTGAATAAATTGTATATGTTCTTCTGGCTCTGCACGGAAAACGCGCTCATCGTGCCCACTGACTTGGTTTGGCTCAAGTTCGATTGCGATTGGGCGGTTCTCAATGTTGTAATAGCTGCGTACAAACAAATATTATTTTAAAGAAAATATTAAAGTTTGGGTTTGAATTGAACTTTAGCAGGAGATCCGATTTATCAAATCAATAAGTTTTTGGCAAACTTACATTTTTGGTACAAGCTTTTATCGCCGACTATACTTTCGACAAGCAACTAATACTCATCAAGAAAATGCTAAAAACCTCAAACACAGTTAGGTTGCATTGTTTTATCACATTGTTCCTGCGACCACCTCCTGTCTCCATCATCAGATCAGCTCGATGCACGATGGTACCATAATATTGCATTGTCACGCAAGTTACATATGTATGCAAAAATTCAGCTTCACCGAAAACCGGGAAGTGGGTGAATTTAACTTGCAAGATTTGATTATAGACGCACATAAGGCAACGGTACAGGTGAAACTAAATAAAAGCTTGTAAAAAAACTACATTGAATAGGCATAATACTCATGACAATAATCATTAGCCTTGATAGCTACGAGTATTAGGTAATTTTTCGTCTAATGATGCAAAAATAGGCTGGACTGCGAATATGGGGCACGAATGGGCGCTTTATAAACTCGTATAAACGGTAAAGTTATCGTGAACTTCCACGACAAAAGTACCATCACCATAAAGCAGAGGACTTAAATGTATAAGATTGTAAACATTCAATTACTGTTACTATATTTAAATAAATCGTGACAGGAAAAGATAATTTTCCCGTGAACGTTCACGATAAAGTATAAAAGCACACAATGGATTAAAATAAATTGATTCAGGTAGAAAACATACCTTTACGGCACGAGTCTCCTGAGTCGGAAGCATAGGGCACGTAATGGGATTTGAAGGTTCAATATGGTGATTATATTCCATATCTGATGGATGGATGATCCACATCCGCGGCGTCCAATTAAAATCGAGCGGATATTGTGTAAATTACATTTCAATACTGTATAGGAACTATGTACATACAAATTCCTGTGACTAGAAAGGTATGTGCCAACTCCGTCCGGTATGAAACAATCATAGCTAAGGCGCAAAAAACAATCATACGGTGCAAGCTTACTTTTATTATTTTGCATCGATTGCTACGAGTACAACGCGCGAAATCGGAGCAAACGTGTATGGCGACACAAAAAAAAGAAGGTAATTACCGCGGGGTACGTTCCTATAATTCATGTTGGTATAAAACACATTATACTTATTACCTCTCGCGAGGAATGATGGTCTATAGTTCATTTATATATGAAGTAGCAGTCACGTTAAATGCTTGTAGACATTTTTTTAATGTTTAGCACGTTAATTTATTCAGAAATATAACATTTAAGTAATAAAAATGTGATAAAAACATTTTTTAACTAAGCCCAACCATAAAAGGCTTGAAGAATCTGTGAACAGAACAGGAGGAATCATTCGACGCAATATATAGACGCAATGTATCCCTAAGTACCTGAGTATTCGGGCATGTCATAACGATTGTCATCGGTTGTGCAGATGGAGCTGAATTTAGAGTCCATAGAAAAGGCATCGTGTACCGACCCTTCTGTAAAGAGAACATGAAATAATAATTATGACGATGAATTCGCTATAAAATGGATATAGATGTCAAAGATTTCAGAAAATTGCATATAAATTGTACTTCCATTTTCCCCTAATTATTATTATTATCTTTTCATTTGATTATGAATAAAGTTACTGGATATTATGAAACCAATATAAACGCCAAAATGATAATTATTGGTATAAATACAAATTTTCCATGGCTCAAACATTAAGTCGAATTGGTACCTGAGTCTGAATCATCAGCGATATTCACATTGATTGGCAAAATGTAGTCTTTCGACGTTTCGAACGCTTTGTTCAAGGGTTCCTGTATCTTGGGATAGTACTTCACCAGGTTGAAGAACGTCTGGCTCGGGATGACGAGCAAATCAAGACTCCTACTTGCGTAAATTGACACTTCGGAACACGATATTGGATGCTGTAATCACAAAATTCTTGTTGGTTCTGACATTATACTGTCATTTTTCAAAAGTGTGGAAAGACATGCAATATTTGTAACAATATGAAATGTATCTTTTAAAACATTCGCCCTTACCCCGGTGAAATTCCCAAACATTCCGCCTGGTCCCATACAAGTGATCATTTCATTGTATGAATTCATAACGTCAACCTGAAAATATTATGTCCACATATTACAGAGTATTTACGGAACAGTAATACCTACCTTCCTTCAGAAAATGTAATGAATGGTGAACCCGCAATTCAAGCTTCCTTACCTTGCCCCGATAAATAATGTAAATATAAGATTGTACATCCTTGCATTGTATGACGGTTTCGGCTTTTAGGAAGTACATTTCGTTGAGGTGTTGAGTGATGACCCTGATGAAGGAGCGCTCCACTTTGCTGAAGAGTGGGACTTCGCGTAGGGTCCGCTCGTACATGAAGACGAGAGTATCTTCCATTAATGCAGAGTTGAGTCGCCGGCATATTTGCTATACAAATAAAATGTAAATTAAATCACTAGGTAATTCAAAAGAGTTGTCGATTATAATTTGGATTACATATCTTTGTAAAGTCTTTTGGTTTTTATCTTAGAATAAGAGCAACGCGTACTCAAACTATTCATTGAATTTTAGTTAACTATGAAGCATTCATTTAACCATTTCACCTGAGGATTGCTTCCGTTGGTGCGTCTCCACAAATAATCGAAGTACTTTAACGTTCTTGCAGTCAGCATTGGGTCGACGTTTTCTTGGTATAAAAAGTTTGCCAAGTCAGAAGTTTTTTCCTAGAAAAAAATAAATTGGTTTGGTTATTCAATATGTAGATTTGAAAAAGGTTCAATACTTACAATTTTGATAATACATGGCGAAATAAAAGCATTTGAGGGGATTTGCAGTCTTGGCCGCCTAGCACTTTTCTATATACATATTAGACTGCCACCCTACATGAACCTTAGAGCAAATCCGCCACTGCGGATTTGATTATTGAAGTGAAATGTTACAATTTGACACTCACTGTGTGATCAAGCAGGGCGGTGCCCGTGGAGGAGCGAGCGGACGCGACATATCCACACATAAAGGCAAAATACAAAATAGTTAAGATTGCAAGCGATGTAGAGATTAGGGCGTCCGTCGTATTCACAGACATAGTAGGCGTGCATCCACATCCTAGAAGCAAGTATCTATAAGTCATGGTACACTGCGTGTTCCTTGCGGTTGATTCAAAATTGGATGAGACGAAAGGCCCACTTAGACGGTGCGAGACTTTACATGCGATTTTCAATATACACTGAGGTCAATTGATCGATCAAATACACTAATGTGAATAACGTTTCAACCCATATGGTGTCAAAAACGTTAAATACAGCCACAAAATATATTTCATTTACCTACCGGTGTTAAAATGTGATACTATGCCCAAAGTATTTAGTGTACGATGCATCATGTAAAGCAGTCAAATACAAAATGACGTAGCTTTGAACAGTGCATAAGATTCCACCCCATAAAGAAGTCAAATATACCTACTTTGCGGGGACCAAATTACTTATTCATATTTTTATGGTTACGAGTGTACAGTCAGCGTCAAATACTTCGTAGCAGTCAAAGTAGCCAAATAGTTCGGTACACTATATATTTAGTATGGTGTACCGAACTATTTGGCCACTTTGACTGCTACGAAGTATTTGACGCTGACTGTATATTTGCATCTGCAAGTCATACTAACCGACAAAGGTTTTGAAACTGTGAAAGAACACTTTGACATACTCCGTTATTGCACCTAAAAGTTTAAAGTAAGATGAAACCAAATCAGAATTACATAAGGGAGTCGCGAATGTAGCGATGCGACGAGGATGGTTTCCATAAAGTGGAGAAGAGAAGGAAACCGACTAGACAGAATCAATGCAGTATTACGGTACTGCACTGATTCTGTCCAGTCGGTTGTCTCCGTACTGCCAGTACCGCACCGACTATACTCTGTTAGAAGTAAACAAACAATTTGTACATTTTCGGGTAGCTTATAACATTTATTGGCTAACCAATCAAATACAAAACCGCGATCTGGACCGGTCACTGAACGACCTGACTTTAACCTACATTATTTGATCATGTAATGTTTTCATCTACCCTCAACTGGCTTAAGGAGCCATTAGAGGGTAGATTTTGTATAGTTTTATTTAAATTCCTAAAGATAGGTACAGAGTATAGACCCACCCATTTGCAGCATCATGCAACACCGTCGACGCTGTTGTATGTGCCCTGTCTACATTACGTTACGAAGGTCAATGACATCGTAAAGTATGTAAGGGTAAAGTCCGGATTCGTTCCGAGGGTCGCGAAGTCGGAATCTCGACACAATGCGAAATTTAATTCTTTTGTGGTGAGCGTTCCGACTGAAAATTTAGCAACCTTCAACAAGGAGGAGTTTTGGCCGAAGGGTGTCAAGTTCCGGCGGTTCCGCGGCCAGCTTCCTGACAATGCGGGGTTGCGTAATACATCACAACCATAATGTGTTTCGTATCCTTTATCTCGAGAACGCGTAGAGGTATCGAGTTGAAATCAAAACCATATACTCAGGGGTCCCTGTTGCAAAATCAAACTTTAAGTTAAAAAAAAACATACGACCGTTTATGCCACAAAAAAACCCTATATTTCGATACTCTCAAGGGAATCGAAAATTTATAAGGTACTTCCCGTTGACCTAGAACTATAAAATATGGCAAGTAATAATGTGTCTTACCCTACAAGTACAGAAAAAAATCTGAAACCTATAACTTTGTACAAATAATAATAATAAATCATAAGTTAATATTGTACGGAATCCTCGGTGGGCGATTCTGACCGGGCGAAATGTCTCTTAGACAAAATTCAGCTTACTAGATGGAGCTGTTTTATTTTCTTGGAGTGTTTTTAAATTGTACAAGTTATGTTATGATAATGTACTAAGTATTACAAATACGATGAAATATTATATCTGTGACCTCCATCTAGATCCTTTAACACACTTACCTCCAATGTTATGGTTCGAGCCATGCATAACAATAACCCGTGAACAATTAGCCATGATAATATCTGTCCCATTTGGGAGGTAAGGCCTACAAAACGAGATGAAAGTAAATGCAGATGCAAAATTCACAATCGTCAATGCCGCTGGCAAAAATTTTAGTAAAAATATCAATTGGTTAGTCTGCATTATGTCTTCTTCCCAGTAATTCACTGCAGCCACAATTCTGGTTAACTGAAATTGTAATGATTAGTTTGTCAAATAGGCAAATCGTCTGCAAAGGCACTTTTCACTGCATTGTTTTAGTAGGATTTAAGCCCATGCATTTTGGGCTTATAATATCAATGAATGAATAGGTATACATACCTGGAACAATTTGTTCAAACGATACAAATCTAAATCTGCTTGATCATTTATAAGGCTTACCTGAAATACGAAGTAAGATTTAGGTAAAATCACACTTAAATAATGAATTAATGAACATTAGCCATAAAAACTATCATTACATCTTAAATAAAACAAAGTCCGCCGCCGCATCTATGTTTATATGTATATATGTTCGCCATAAACTCAAAAACTTCTGAACAGATTTTCATGCGGTTTTCACCTATATCAATACAGTAATTTTTGAGGAAGGTTTAGGTGTATAAACTGTATAATCTGTTATGGTTTACCCGTGCGAAGGCAGGGCGGGTCGCTAGTATATTATAAAAATGGATATAGTGTTCCTAAACCGGACCGTACACCGTTCCGAGTACGAGTCGAGCTAGGTATTGCGTAGCTGCAGCTTTGAAGATATAACTACCAACTGATTGTCTCAGGCAAGTTATAGAGCTGTATTTACCCCCAACTCTTGATTCGGACTTGGCAGTGGGTACCGCATGACACAATTATTTTATATCGTAAGTGAATTTACAAGATTTACCTTAGTTATGTACATAAAAGACACATTAACTTACAAAACGGGATAAAGGAAAAGAGATGAAAGCATCCAAAACAAATCCATGTTTTAGGTATCGTGATATCGTATATAAGGGATGAGTGACTAAAAGAGATCGCTCGTCGTAATAAGCCACATATGCCATTATCGCCATGTCAATATACAGTAAAAGGTCCTCGTAGTAAACCGCACAGGATCGAAATTTGCTGTATGATACCTGAAAACAGGTTTGATGTAGTACTTTAACTGCCTTACTTAACATAAGGTCCTAAACCCCGTTGGCGACTTCGTTTGGCTATTGAAAGTGATGATACAATACTTATCGAAATTCGTTGCGATACATCCGATGTATGCGATGCAAAAATGTGAACGGTTACTTTAAATCTCAACAAAATATACACTTTCGTTAACATATCATTTGATTGAAACCTGCTGGCATACTCCACGAGGACGCGAGGCAATATAAAAGTTCGAATGTACAGACTGATATACGGACTTTTATTTTTATTTTTGTTTGTGGAACTGGAAATAATTCATTTACTAACTTTTTCTTTATTTGAACAATGTTACGAATGCTAATAGCTGTTCTCTGGAATTTATGTATCCTGTGGGACTATTTTCAAATGAGAAAATAACATAACATTGGATTTAGATAGGTCGTTAGGGCTTGCTTTAACAAAGGGAATTTCAAATTCTCTTTGACTGTATAGAAAGTGCCATTCACGACGAAGTGTGCCTTGACTCGTATTGTCATATTATTAAAGTTTATGTAGATTTGACAAATCTACACGTCATCGTGGATGACACGAACTATATAAACAAGCGCTAATGACGACTGCACCGTGCACTCACAATTAATTAAATAAATTGAATTTCTCTCAGTTTACTTTATCTCATTCAAGAGTGAAACAGATTTTTGACTATTCATGCTGTATTTCATTAAATAGAGAGACCCCACACTAGCGTCTGCCGCGCTTCAGTGTCTAGTCAACTCTATAGCTACTACTCTAAGCAACGTTGGCGCAACTGCGCAGCGACGCCATTTTCAATAGCGCTGACTAGACGTCGACGCTCAAAGGCGGGGACACGCCGGGTGAGGGTCGCTCAGTGAGCTTCGGTTGTCAACTGACGATGCAACGTCGTACTTACCGCTATACAATAAGGTACAGTGATCAGGTAATATACGGCTAGGAGCGATCTCATAATGCACCAGACCTTCAGGAACATCCCGTAAGGTGTAATGCTTCCTGGTACTATGATGAACCTTAAAAACCTGGGAATAGAAAAAAGCTGCACTATATTCTGAGTTGAAAGTAGATCTATGTCTTAAAAAATATATTTTTCTCATCTTTGGTTGCGGTAACAGCTCTCCAAACAATTTATCATCTTAAAATGCAAATTCTCGCAATATTGTATTGAGATGAGTGATGACAGATATCACTATAACGGATCATACCCAAGCTATGTGAAAATACTGTAGTACCAATATTCTGCATTTCTTATCCAAAAAGAGATCTTTTCCAGGCGGTCATACTGTTAAAGGGCCTACCGTGAACCACGTTCCACGTGTTGCCTCTCTGTCGCAGTTGTAAATTAGTACGTAAGAGTGTCAGGGAAGCAAGACATCGAACGTGGTTCGCGGTAGGCCCTCTGGTTAGGATACGAGTATGAAGAAGTCGTTCAGTTAAATAGTAGAGCAATGTCCAATTTGCAATGATAAAGTCTCTTGAAATGGGCTCCTTACGTACATCATTGCTACTTCCTAGTTTTTGTTAGTTGGACACATTTTGACTTATTATTTAAGTATTTAGAATTATTATGGTTAGAAACATACTAGGTATGGAATAATTAAGCTAGGTAACTACGTACCTATATTACCATCCTTTCGTTAATATTTCTCATAATACCATTATAATGAATTCACTAATTAAACCAATACAAAATGTACCTATTATATATACCATATACATTTCAAATGACGTAAAGTATGTTCGTCTATAATGAAACCACAACATAAATAAACGGGTAGATTCTCAGTATTTCATTTCTTTCAAACGATTCTCCCTTTAAACTTAGTGTGGCGTAAAAAAGAGCCAACGAGAAGACAAAGCGGTTAATATACGTACCTAAGAGCATTCTTAGAAGATAAAAACTAATTAAATTTGCGTTTTGTTCACTCAGACGACAGACCTAATACCTAATAAGCAGATTCAGCACTTTTACTCCTTGGAGCTTATGTGATAGGAGTCGCTCGGTTATACAGTCAGCATCAATAGTAGCTGATGAAACAACGCGCCAAAAGTATCTGACATCCCAGATAACTTTTCCAAATATACATAAATTTCTAAAATTCACATTCAAAAGTATAACTTTTATAGTCTTTGTTGTTCTATATTACAGACATCACTTTTTGTTAAGCTGTTACAGAATGGCAGATATTTATGAAGCGTTATTTGATCCGTTACTTTTGATGCTGACTGTACCTATATGTAATTATTTCAGGCACGTGTGCTTATTAATGTGATACATCTGTTAAAAGACGCATTAAATATTCAGTGCTCAACCGACACCAAGTATCCAGATTCATCCTAGAAAATGATTTCAGACAATATCACATTTTGTAATGTTTCATTTTTCATCAGAATAATTTATAATAATCCTCAAATAAAAAACGTTGTGCCCTAAATGAAAACTGTCAAATCTGAAAAATCAGTCGAGCACGGCGAGCTATTCTATGGAATTTCATTGTGGGTGCTACTTTGATTCGTACGAGGTGATCTCTCAAAAGATAGGAATAAAAATACTGAAAACGGGTGTCATAGTAGTCCAAAACGTAAAACATTTGTGTAAAACATTGCTATAAATACAAGGTGAAAAGTCCAAAACTCACAATTCTACCATAATTTCAGAGACAGTATTTTAATATTTACCTCATAACGCCTAACTTTTCGAAGGTCTTCGTGTAGTGAGCTCGCTCCTCGCGGCCGCTTAAGGCGACGAAACTTTCTTTTATCTCTTGCTGTAAGGATAACAACTTTTCGTACGAGGTATTTATGAGCCTATACACACTAGCGTTTTATTCCAGCGGTCGTCTCTACATAATCAAGCGTTGCAATTCGGACGTGAAAGAAGCGTTCGAGTTAACCTACGCCGTGCTTTTCGCGAGGAATTCCAGTCTGCGAATGCTTTAAAAGTACTTTCAAAGCGAATAGTTTGAAATATGTGTACTATTTACGACTACATCGGAGAACTTCTCCACTTTGATTTATAACCGTAACGAGGAACGCTATATGCCCGAATCTTATCCACGGGAAAAGGCAAATAAAACGTCCTGTCCTAATTTTTCTTGACTTTGTGGTAAGAAATTGGTGCGAATGGTGCGATATCAGGTGATTGCTGTACAGTAGATGTAGGGGTGTGGAGAAAAAACTGCATACTACACGGATTCCGAACCGTCAGTTAGAAAAGGGCCTTAAATAATAAGTAAAATAAAAATGATTTATTCTCAGACAATTAATAATACAGTCCATATTTGTTAGTATCAACTTACAATCGATGTTACGTTACAGTACAATAAATGACATAAATGAAATTAGGTAACTTACATACGATTGCTGATTATTGTAGCTGATCTACCGAACTGCATGTTTGTGTCGAAATCGTCCCAAAATAACAGAATCAAACCGCTTGGCTATCATTTTCAGGATCCCGTGGATGTTCCCGCATATACGGTGTACCACTGATGCATTCTTTTTGCGCATAATGGCATAAAAAACATCTATATGCGCGTCCAAAAACATGTCAGAAGCACTACAGTATCGCTAAAGCGTTGACTTGCCAAGCAATTTAATTGCCAGCTTTATCTCTTTCTTTGTATCAAGGATACAAACAATAATACCTACAGAGTTTTTAATTTAGGGTGGACTAATGAAAGTGTATCTTAGGGTGTCCCGTATTTCAGGCACGAATTTTTCACTGTCCCGTAATTTGGCGAAATTTAACCAACACTGGACAGCCGATTGTCCCGTAATTGTATTATTCTATGACATTTATTGATAAAAATACCTAGGTATTTTGATTATTTCACATTTTCCTTTCCAGATACTTAAAATAAAAATTGTTGTGTATTATAATATCAAGTAATATTTAATTTTGTATTATAAAGTCTTTCATTAAGAAATTTAGTAATTGTATAGGTTAATTAATTGATTTTGCCAAATTTTAGTAATAAAAAAATGAACGTTGCTTTATAAGAAAAAAGGGTCTGTCCCGTATTTTAACCTCGAATCCCGTATTTTCAATGCAGTTGTCCCGTAAAATTGGAAATCAGATCTGGTCACACTAATCTTACCGCAATCCGATTTGTTTTGACATCTATTCGGCCGACCATAGGCTTAGCACTTTCGTATTGAACCACTTCGCTTCGGATTTCAGGGTCCTCTAAAACCTGGAAAATATTGAAGATTAAAATAATTTCATCAATAACACAGTAACATACAAAATGAATCCAATAAACACGGTCCGATGGTTTCAATATAACATTATATATAAAGACATTCAATCAGCCCACTGTTTTCTCATTTAGAGATACGCTACACTGGCAAATAATTTAGAAAAATAGATTGCTTATTATAATGATGAATAAGCATTAATTATATGATTAAATTCAAAGTTAAAAATATATTATGATACGACATCATATTTGAAGCTACGAGTATCGTTTACAAATTTTAATCCACTTATTCAGCAAAAATAAGATTTCCACTTTATGCTCATACTAAAATTCCTGACCCAATACTACCTCCCCTAAAAGTCATAAGTAAGTTCAAACAAATCCAATACAGTAACCGGACATAGTTAAGGCCGTGGTCTATCGTCGTCCGCATTGCACATGAATCACATGATAAATACTTTTTTGCCTAAATTCTGATACTATCAACTTAGTATAATCGTCATAAAATAAGCCTAATATCATTTATAACTAGTTAACAGGCTAACAACATGTCACGTATGGATCAGCCACATTTTACTCACCCGATAACCTACTAACCTAACCTAACATAAAATCACACGTCGTAATTAATAAGAATATTTTTCTTTGGAGAAACAATATGTAATAAAAAATACGAACAACAAAGAGATACTTTGTTGATTGCGCACCGCGGGTCTAAGACCTTCACCAAGGAGGAGTTTTGGCCGAAGACTGTCAAGTTCCGGCGGTTCCGACGCCGGCTCCCTGATACTGCGGGGTTGCGAACTACATCGCAGCCATAATTGTGTTTTTAATTTTTTAGATATATTTTATAAAAAAAAAATTATTTACAATAACAATATATATATATATATAATGAATATATATACAGATGATTACTATAACTAGCTTATATCTAAAATAGGCCCTAGAGGCAATGTACCAAGGATGCTGGCGGCATTTCCTCGTTGTATCGCAATATCAGCACGTATCAGCGTTATGCGAGGAAGCCGCCAGCTCTTCGGTCACCAGTTACGTCAACCAGACGTTTCGCGAATTCTCCAAAAAACTTGTAATAATAATATGTTTTTTTTAATAATAATATGTATGCTAGTTTATAAGGTATTTCTTCTATCTATCTCTCTATGGGCCAATAGTTGCCTGAAAATATTTTCATTCATTCATTCATAGACAACACTCAACAAATAAAGTTCGCTCTCTCACTAACAGACTAAAGCCTTATATCGCATTAATCACCTTCATAATGGGAGCGCTGATGTCGGGGAACGTGCCCCAGCACTGCACCAACGCACTGTACTCCATGTGCAGCAATATGCAGTTAGTCGACGTCAACACAGTGTACACCTGGGCGCAGTGAACAATGGGGTTAAATTAAGATATGTAGGTATATTCGACAAAATGGAGTCCTTTATTTTTATTTTATTTTTATTTTTATTGGTATTCAGGACAACAACAGCCGTAGATATACAATTTACATAGGTATTTTTACATAGTATTAGGCCAATAACAGTTATCCGTTGGGTGTAAAATAATATACAAATATAATTAGTTAAACAAAGTAATAATCAAAGTGAAACTGTGCAAGCCCTAACTTTGCTAACATTAAAGTCAGTTAAAAGCGTGTTGCTGTCAGTACTTGACAGGGTTACCATAGTACTCTTTACGTATATTCACTTACATTATTAGTACATTAGTTAACATTACTATAGAAGCCGGGACGAAAGGGGTTGCCGGCCGAAGACATATAGACCGGATAGGCCTGAGGCGGGCAACCCCATTTTCCCGCCAAGGTATGTAATAGTGCTTTTCTCAAACATGCAATGAAATAAACAACACAAAAATCACAGTTTTATTTTTAAAGAAGTTATCAGTAAACAAGACAAAAACTAAAACTAACGTGTGTATATAACTATTTCGCTATATTTTAACTCGGTTTTAATAGAAACAGATACTTCATACATTTATTTTTATTATCATGTTACTTCAAAAAAGTACGAAAGCACGTTTCTGAACGAACCTTTAGAATTGACACTTGTCATTGTTGTAAAAAAAAAATAATGCGCATAGTGGCAGAATGTCATGATGCCTGTGCCACAAATTTATAATAACGGGACTCCGCCGGCCTAGGCCGACAAGATTTGTATGACATTACATTAACGACCTCTTGTCCTAGCCACACCTGAAACGTCATACTTCGCAGCCTATTATAAGGAACATAACATCAATATTTCATTGCATGTTTGAGAAAACAAATGTTACTTACTTTCGGTAATCCATAAAGCATCTCGATCATTCCAAATTGGCTTCCAGGGCCCACGCACGTTACTACTTTTCCCTGATTATTAACAATATTGCAGTGACCCTAGAAATATAAACAATATTTTGTTAAAATAATGGTTTAACCACTTATTTCGGTAAGTGTTTCCTTGGGCTTGATCATAGATAAGCATAGGATAAATTTCATACTTGTCCCTTTCAGAACATGATATCCTCTTGAGTACCGAAAAAATCATAGGAGCCCTGTTTTCTTTAACATAATAGCTTAACCCTGTTAAGGCTGCTCCAACCTAAGACATTTTTACAAATACGAAAGACAAATCCAATACAGTTATTTTTGGTAATCAATTTTTACAATAGATAGTTTGAACTTTAAATCAGACTGCTAAGGTTGTATTTTTATGGTGGTCGGTAAATCAGACTAAGTATGCCTAAAAAAGGGTTTTATGCCATAGACGTTATAAACTTATAAACGGACTGACTAGCTCGTCTACTTAAAACAAATACTCAGCCAGAGCATGCCTGATACATACTGTGCCAATGTTATGGTATTTACAATTAAATAGGATATTTATATAATTGGACTTTCTTTCATTTCGCTATACTTACCTAGGTACGTTAATTTAACTGTTCTAAATTCTACAAAACCAGGCTATTGAATATGATTTACCTTTCAAATTATAAAATAACCTGACCTTTTGTACTATATACATATCGCGGCCTATGTCCGCTGCGTGCTGGACGACCTCGTCGTCGGGCAACACTATAGTCCTACTGTTGGCCGCAACCGTTTGCAGTAGATCTCGGCTACAATCCTAAAAATAGGTACATAACCTTAAGATAATATATCTTATCATAGTATTTTGTTGGTGGGGCTTTTACCAACGACTCCGCGTCGAAAATTTGTCAAAGGAGTAAGTATTTTCCCCGGGAGTTATGAATTCAATATTAACAGTGAATCAGCATTTCAATATGTACTACTTATTATCGTTTAACCAATTTATTGTATTTAATAAAGTCTGTTCTCTATGAAATACGGCCATGCATGATATGGTAAGTCTTTTTACTGAATGCAGATTTTCAAGCATTTCTTTCATTTTTCATATTCTTCAGATATAATGATATTACAATTTGGATTATCCAATTGAAAGTACGAGTAAACAAATATTTTTAACAAGAAAACTTGGTAGGTACAAACCATGGACGAAAAAATAAAGGTACGGTGGAATAAATAATGCTAAAAGTCGCAGACACCCTAACGTTACATTGTGTTGAAAATACACATTCATCTAAACGAATTGCCATATCATGACCAGATTTCATCGTGTACAGGCTTTAGGATTGATTTTTTTAGCTGCTAAAGACTAACTTTACAGGTTAGCTAATATTTATGACTATATCACTACTGGCAAATGAGAAAATTGCGTCATTCAAAAGTTTCAACAGTCATAGAAAGATTTAACTTGTAACATCCCGAAGTATAAAACAATAATGTAGAGTTATGACCTAGATATCACCTTCTTAATCGAACAGATAATAGGTATTTCAGTTTCAGACGGTACGGAACCAGTCCTAAAAGTTTGAAGGAAGTTCGACTCGTCATAATTCAGAAACTCGGAAGAGTTCATCTACTTACAAATTCTGGTGCGCGTCAAAAGTTAATTCATTTATTTACAATGAGGAGAACTAGTTTGATAAAATGATAATTTATATCATAGACGAAAGACAAACTTACCTACCGTTGAAGGATCGTAGATAGGAATGGTTTTAACATCTGAATTATTTAGGCGGAATTATTAGCCTACATTTTGTTATGGTAATACATAAACTGTAAACCTGTTGTGGTACTTAACTGTATAATGACCTGATAGATGAGTGCGAGTGAGGAGCACTAAAAATGATGTCATATCAAAACTTATTTGAAAAGAAGGCTTTTAAAAGAACAAAAACGTGAACGATGATAAATGGATAAATTGCTAAACTAAAATTAAAACGCCAAGGGCCCATTGCTAGACAAAGATACGTGAACAAGTAATTTATACCTATAAAACTTTAATTTTAATTTAAATGAGCACCTACTTTAATGTGAACGCAGGCTATAAAGGCATGTATTCTCCCTATAGCTAGCAAGTAATTTTAGTTTTTATATAAGCAAAGAGATAGGTACGGGCTGAAAAACAGCGCTGTGCAGTCACCAGACTCGCGGCAAAAGCTGAGTCCCGAGCCCATTGTCGCACTTAAGAGTTTGAATGTAAACAATAGTTCTATATGGTATATTATCATAGTTCTTAAAAGCTGTATACTTATTGCTACTGTGCTGTAATTAATGCTTATAGAGTGGTTGATTGTTTTAGTCGAATCAAGTTGCTCAGTCAAAACGATTAGTCAATAATGTTTGCTGCTGCTTGCTGTATGTACTATTTATTTATTTTTTGCGACAATAAATGACTTTTTATTTTTGTATTTTTTATATAAAATACATTTTATATTGATATGATAAAATACATTTTTTTAAATATAAGCTAGCTATAGTAATCATCTGTATATATCCATTATGTATATTGTTATTGTAAATAAAGACAATTGTATAATAGTACATTACGATACAAGTGCGAAAAATAGGAAATTCGAAACGAGTGGCGATAAATTAAAACACGACCGAAGGGAGTGTTTTAAATCGACACGAGTTGCGAATTACCTATTCGCACATGTATCGTACAACGTTTTACAGTACATATGGCCCTTTAAATGTTCGACACAGTAACATAATATGCTACTTCTCGCACTAGTGCTATAAAGTAGCCCCATATGTACTGTAAATACATTTTAGAATTTGAAAGTTCGAATCAAATAGGCATAACGTATAAAGTGTAACCTCCAAATACACGGCAGCCGCTACATGCAACATCTACTACACCTAGTTTATTTTGTCAATACTTCACTAGACAAATCGACCGGGATATGAACCGTGATTACCTTTTGTATTGTTTTCAAGCGTCCATATCCCGGTCGATTGAAGTCTAGTGAAACTAACCTTGAATCATACAAAACGGTTATTGTCAATACATTCTGAAAGTATACTTAATAAGATACCTGAAACAGCGGACAGTATAATAATGTCTCCACGGTCTCGATGGACAGCACTTCTTGTTGAATGTTGGCGGACATGTCTTCAAATAGATCTTTGACACATACAGCGTTATTGTAATACCTGTTTAGATTATTTTGTCATTGTTTATCCGTTGAAGGTACTTAACTTAAAAAATCAAAGGAGTTTTATTAAGATTTTTTTTTATTCAACCCGTAAAGAGATGAAAATAGGATTAAGTCAGAGGCGTATGTACATGTATACATAGTTAATAAAAACAGTTTACAAGCGTAAATATTTACGACTCCCTCGTCAGCACCAACAAATCCGTAGACGAAGTTTAACCATACTAATTATATCTCAACTACATAGATAAAATTGTTCAATTCTTGATCTTATTATATTGCAATAAAGTACACTTTCAAATAATGCTCGAATGTCGTTACGGCTCTCTTTAGCGGCTGAGTTTTTAATCTGCTAATGGCCAAATCTGAACACGACGTGATGGGACAAGTCAACCTTTACAATATTATTTTATTTAACCAAATGAAAAAAACTTACCACTGTACGCAGAAAAACTTCTTCACTCGAGCCTTGATTTTCTCGCTAACCTGATTTACCGATAGAAAGCAGAAAAGTTCCCGCATTGATTCCTGTTAAAAATTAATTTAGATGTCGCGAAATTGCAAACTTTTATATGGCTTATTATTAATTTTATTAATTAAGTATATAATGTTATTATTACAAGACTTTTGTTCGAAACTTAATTTTTTGTTTATTTATTTAATCTTTATTACATGAACAATACATGTAATAAGGTTACTCGTATTGTAAGGTTAAATTCATGGTGGCGTGTGTCTGCCGCATGCACCCGGAAAGGTGGGCCAAAATGGTTACTGATAGATAGATAATAACCTTGAATTTACATCTCCTCTGTGCTGCAAGCATAAAGTGACTGCACATAGTCGCCGTATAGAAACAGCTTAGATAAAACCCGAGAACAAAGATTACAATCACCTGAAACAGTAAATCTTTGTTATTTTGTTATTATATTTCAATACACATTGATAATGAATAAAAAAAGAATTGTTTAGAAGATCGGTATTATTTTTATTTTTTGTAACTGTTAAAACTAAGAAAGCCACATTTTTCGTATTTAAACGCTTCACTCATCTTTATATACCAGAACTCCTGACCAAAACTCCTCCACTCCAGATCCAGTGAACGCCACGGCGCCGAACATGGGCGACGACACCATCAGCTTCTCGTATATAGTATATATCACCTATATCTCCCAGTATGCCAGAACAGCTCACCACAAACAGGTCATCGACCCCTGGGGCTATGTCGGCTATTCCGGCGCCGGTGAACGCCGAGGCGCCGAACATGAGCGATGACACCATCAGCTTCTCATGCTTCGCGTTCATCGTCGAGAACACCTTCGTCTCCCAGTATATGAGGTGCTTTACCCATGAGTTCTATAAGCAAATAGACCATTAATTTAGTATGACTGGATCAGGCATGAGCGGTGGGGGGAAATTACCGAACGGGATAGTCTTATGTTTCTTTCTGTAGGAGTAGCAGAGAAAGCACTATTATTGTTTGTACTCGTCTCAGTCTTATTTTTTTTATTCCCCACCGTAAATATTAGTATGTTTTATGGTGGGCAACAAATAACCCGACCAAATTACGTAGGTCGGTTTTGGTATGTTGTTAGTAATTTTAAAACGTGTTTTTAATTTTGTCGCATTGCGTATGCTCTGTCCCTAACGAGCGCATGCGAATAGCGCAGCTGAGCTGTAGGATCCTACCATCTATGAAATGAACATTCATTCAGTAACAAGAATTCATTATGGTTGGTTTTAAACAGTTTTAAAAATTAAAACGAAGGAATTTCTATTTTTCTGAAATATGAGTGGAAATAACGAATATTACTAATTAAGTAACAAACAAACAAATTATAAAGTAAAAAATACATATTTTCTTTAATTATAGCATGGATATTTAAAAAGTTTTTTTTAGGTACTTAGATACGAAAGACATTTCTGGATTCTTTTATTTATTATAAAATACTTTGCAAACTACGTCTTAATTTACAAATGCCATCACCATGATATTAATAATTGTATACATACGTACCGGACGGCATAACTGATTGGGACAAGAGATCAAGCATAGAAAGCAACCCGCCCAGTAACAGAATATGCAAAACATTAGAGCGAACTTCAGAAGGCAAATAACCTGAAAACATAAAATTTTTTATTGCAATTAACTAGTAAATTCTGGTTGGAATTCTCTAGTTGGAAAGTAAACAACAAGTAGTAGGTAGGTAGGTAGAATTTCGTTGACATGGTGTCAATTTGTCTAAGTCTATCAAGACTACCCTTGTCCGCGACTTCATCCGCTTAGAAGTCTTTAATTTGCATGATAACTTTCACATTTATAATAATTAGTAGGATATATTATTTGAATTATTTCTTACGAAGCTAACTATAGATTCTGTTTTGAATCATCTGCGATACAACATCATAGACATACCCTGACGTTACTTTTAAAATTCCTTTCCATTTTGTCCATGTACTCCCAAATATGCCACACTTGCAGAACGGGACAGAGTGCCGCCACTTGATTGGCCACTGAACTCCCTTGAGGGTCCAGGGTGTCCGTGAAAATGTAGAAAGGGAACACTGACAGTATGTCCAAGTAGAAACCAATCGTTGCCATTTTTACCTCTGATATATCCTTCACTGTATTTCTTATCACATTCTGTAAACAAAAGTCACGAACAAAGTGGAGAGCAGTACTCCTAGTGTAAATAAATTCGATTTCCAAACGTGACGTACGCGTTTGCGTTTAGTCTCATTTTGTATTGGATTTCGAAAGAGCGCGCCAAGCGGGACGTTTTGGAACCTCAAAATCCTATACAAAATGAGACTTAACGCAAACGCGTTCGTCACGTTATGATGTCGATCAAAGTTACACTAGGGGTACAGGCCTATGTCAGTTTTTTTTTTTTTTTAAGTTATAGTATTGCGCGTACATTTCGTATGTCTTCTCCATTTTATAATATATAAATATGAAATCTGATGACTAAATATACAACACTAATGACTGACTTCAAATCATTGTACACAGTGAGTCGTTTCCATTTGTCTTTTAGATGCAATTTAGCACTAAATAAGGTTTGGGAAGAAAATATTTATTGCTACAAACTTTAATCGCTGACTGTACTTTTCCTTCTACAGGTAATAAATACTTATCGAGACAATTCTAACAACCCCAAACACAATTGTGTTGCATTATTCAGATTATCACAAGAGTTCGTTACTAACTAACTAAATTTAACTTGCAAGACTTTATTACAGACACACAGACAGATAACGGGACAGGTGAAGCTAAATACTTAAAAGCTTGTACAATAGACACTTAATATAATGTCGTTAACCGTAACGGTGACTTTGGCTTCATTTTAACAATTTAACAAACCTTATCATAAATGGCAGTAGTGAGCTGAATATAGATGTGCAGAACCAGCCCGGTGGTGATCACAGTGTTGAGCACCTTCTCCACGTCGGACTGCGAGGTCTGAATGATATTCGAGTACGGCACCATTGCGCATAAGTACAGGATCATAAAGAAGTGAATAACATGCAACATGCGCATCTGAAATGTCAATCTGCTTCATTATTTTCTACCTATTTAACATAAAATCACGGTTTAGATGTTCGTTCAAAAGTACAATAAAAAAGATTAAAAGTGGCTCCAAATGGTTCGTGTAACAGTATAATATAACACACGGCCGCTGCGTTACCAAGTCTCTTCTTTTTAACTTGGCTTAACACGCTGCCGCTAGATATCTTATTTGATTTTGTTATGTGATGTAAGTACTTAAGCGACAACTTGACATAAATAATTCAATAGGTGCGCACATTTATTAATAGTATATGGCTTGTTACTTACGAAATCAGTGTCAGGTTCTAAAATCCAAGGGAATGATGCCCTGAGACAAATCCTTGGAGCCTTAATACTGGTCACTTTCGGAGACATCTGATACAGTTCTAGGAACTCCTCCGTAAATTTCGGCCGACGCACGTTATTAGAATCTTTAAAATGTTTTGATACGTATGTACGTTAACAAACTATAGAAGACTTTAAGTTATATGTCCATAAGCACCATAACTCTTACCTCTGTAATACATGTGTGAATCATCCACGAACGTGGGATCCTCGTCTTCTATACCCGCTAACCGGTTTTTGAGCACTTTCATTGGTCTGTACCGCGTCCTGATTTGTCTCGAATCATTTTCTTCGTACGCCTCTATGGCCTCCTGAAGATATATTACGGAAGTTATTCATATCTCTCTTAGTTTTTTCTTAACTGAAGTTTTACAAAAATAAGTTAGTTTCTAATGTGTTAATTCGTTTTTACGAATTTACGAACCAAATTGATTTACCATTCAAAAGTGTGTGTTTGATCGCCTATTACTGTATGATTCCCATTGGATATAAGTAACGAATCTTTCAAGGCTAGGTGGCACATTGTGTTTCAAGATCGGACAGACAGAGTAATATAGATATTTTTTTTATCATTAATGACTGAATTAATGTCTCCCATGTTATTCTATTTTGAATCTTTATTTTAACAAATCATGTAGGGTATATTCTTAGTAGCAATTGTAGCAACCATGCGTGGTGTTGAACCACGGAATTTTCACTAAGCCGATCCGTCCTTTTCCAATGCAGCAGTGAACTAACTTGTTTCTAGTAGACTAAGTTTTATGTCTAATACCAAAGAGAATTTGAAATAGAGGTGTAGGTATTGTCAAAGAAAACTTTGTAGCCACAATTGACATTTAACAAATTTAACACACATCAGTGAAAGAATAAGGATCAAAGTCAAATGGCGTTCTAAAAGTTTTAATCATGTGTCGAAAAATGGCAGTAAATTGACTGTGGCTACAAAGTTTTCTTTGAAAATCCACCTCAATTTCAAATTCTCTTTGCTAATACTTACAACTTATCACACTGATGTGGATCGGCACGCCGCTCCGGTGGGCGAGCAAGACATCGCTATTACTTGCATAGCACTGGATTGCTCGTACATCAGATCAAATGTGAATACCACCTTACTTGCTTTGTCCTAGCACTACGGAGCCGTCGTTCTATCTTGTCGCGAATTTCGTACAATAAAGCCGGCTGCTCGGACATAGCGCGCATGAAATCAGTTCGTCGCAACACCTAACAAGAGAGAAATGAACCTTAAAACTTAGGCATATGCAAAGCTTTATATTATCATCATGCAATGCTCGATATTTAGGTTTAGAGTTTTATTATAATCAAATGTGATTAGCTGTTCCAACTGTGTGTTACCTCTTTACGCTACTGCTGAACCGATTTAGTAAAAATTTGGTATTGAGAGAGTTCGAGTCCCGGAGAAGGACCTAGAATAGTTTTTATCCCAGAAGTCATTCCTTAGAGAGTGAAAGGGGGGATGGAAATTTTTATGGGAAATCTATAACCGCTTTAGCTGTATTTTTTATGGAGATATTTTGACGCCCCAGGATGGACTTAGGAAGTTTTTATCAATCATCAATATCATCATAATCATGCGTCGCATACGAAATTGCGGACAGCCGCTAGTAAAGTCGCGGACTTTAATTGTTGAGCCAGAGTTTACTTTACATTAGACATTTCATACAGTTATTATTGACCGAACCAAATTAGCTTGAACCCCCAATTATTAATGTCTGTGACTGAACGTTGATATAATTAAAACGAAGTAGCTGAACGCATGAAATATTAATCATTGGTTTTTGTGTAAAAGCCATTATAAATAATTTCCATTTTCCATAAATTTATTATGGTAAAATAAAATTCAATATCGTTATGAAATCAGAAAATGAAATTGGCTATAATTAACAGAAGCCGTTAATCACCACGCCGAGGACGGCTTAAAAATGGAGTGCAGCAGCCATTTTAATGGTTTTTCATAAAATAATATCAAATATTTATATTTAAAGTTAAGCTACAGCAGTCGATCTAAAAGGTTTTTTATAATGCCGTATACCTAGTTAAAAACGTAATAATATACCTATTAAAGAATACATACATACATAAACTAAAACCTTTATGTTCAACATATGTTCATTTATAAACATCGAGTTATTTCATCACTGGTGATAAATCGTAAAGTGGTTTTATTAACACATTCACCACTGAGCTACGGTCGTAGCCGATAACATAGGTTTCCCGGTATGTAGAGGAAATGCTTCGTAGAGGCAAAACGACGACGTGACGTGATTAGCACTGAATAGGTTATTAAGAGAGATATTCTGAGGAATGCGACAGCTAGGGCTGTCAACCACGCGGGCTACTGGGCATCCCTAGAATAAAAAGAAACTTGGACACGTGAAGAATAAGAAGAAGAAGAGAGACGTATCATGATTATCTGTCTGTTGATCTGTCTGTCTGTCTGTCTGAGGTATTTTTCCGTGACTGTTAGTGCTAGAATTCTGCAATTTGGCGTTAGCACAATCAGAATAGAACAATTTAGAATATTTAAGGTCTTTATAAGTTGTTGTGGTGAAAAAAATGTATACTAGTAACCTTGTTAATATGATATCTTGTAATATATATATGAGATGCACTGAGAGGACTACATATAACTTTAGTGTCATGTAGGTATTTTTGATTACTTTTAAGATACAGGAATCGACGACAATCTTTAGTAACAACCCGTTTCTGCTAATATAGTCGAAAAGTTAAAAGCCTTATACTTGCCTGTAGCTCCACGTACGTAGCAGCTGTGACGGTAACTTTGGCCGGAATCGAGTAGAACAAACTCAGCTCTCCAAGAACCTGGGAAATCAAAAAACTTTTCTATCATAAATCGACTTTGATTGCGTTATACCTAAAGTTTTTGTTTTAAAATTGTATTTGAAAAGTAATGAAATGTTTTATTCAAGAGAATACTCAAATTACACATCGTTCACTTTACTGAGAGAACAGTAACTAAAATTAGACTAAATATTTTTAAATTTAATCTTATGAGACCCCGCGTACAATTTTTAGTACATATTCAACAATCAATCCAATGAATATTCATTGAGTAACTAAGGCTAAGGTAATTATATGGTTTAACTTATGTATGTATTTTTAGTCACTCGCGCGACATGTTTCGGAGAAACTAGATTAGCTTAGTGCAGGGGTTCCCAAAGTGTGCGCCGCGGCGCCCTGGTGCGCCGTAGAAAGTAAAGAGGGGCGCCGTTCTATCATTATCCGAAACCACAAATATTCGCGGGTACCTATTTGAGCGCTCGCATCGGTAACTAATATAGCGTCGTGTCACTCTTTTCGACCGTGATTTTAAATTTACAAGGGCGCCGTTGCAAAATACTAAACTTGTAACTGCGCCGCATGTTGAAAAAGATTGGGAACCCCTGGCTTAGTGTTAGTATGACTCAGGACAGTTAAAATTCGAATAACTAAGGGTTCCAAATCTTCTAAATTAAAAGAAAAACAACTACTTCTCGGTCTCAGGAGGCTAAGAATGGCGAGACGGTTTTACTACTTAAGATTTTGTATATTATAATTCGATTTATATACATACATAAAATATTGATCACATCAACTAGGTAAAAGCAGGTTATTTTAGAAAGCAGCAGAAAGTAAAAAAAAAAAATTAAGTACTGAACGAATGCGGCTGACATTGTCAGTTAAAAATAGCCATCATTGGATCCTAAATTCGAAGGTATTATTTATTTACCTTATACATGGTTTCGCCATTACACGATTAGTCCAGTCATTTTACAGGGAAGTATGGTAAATTAGAAATTAATTATAATAGCTGATGTTTCCAGTTGAAAGTATAAGAACGTATAGGAACGTATATTCTAGTAATATTATACGAACTCGAATCCTAATAAATATCGTTATATGCGTTCCAGTACATGTATGTATATGTTATGGACCAAGTGATTAATGTATAATTTACAATGCCCGGGCATTTAATATTTAAGAAATCTTCATAAAATATTATTAAAAAGGAGGAAATTTTCAATCAAAAAGTCTTGACTTGCAGAGCTGTATCCCCATTATTTGTATTTTTTATTCAACGCTGAACATAGCCGGGATTTTCGGGATACGTGCGCGGCGTGAAAAAGCGAGTAGGTACGTACGAGTAACATTAATTATTATTTTAAAGGTATTAAATACACATTTAAAAATTTGGAAACTATATGGTGTATTTTAAACATGTTAGAAAATTTAATACTGTTAGAAAAAGTTTTTGGCAAAAATTTCATTTTTGGTACAAGCTTTTATCGCTAACTGTACTTTTCTTTCCACACGCAACTAATACTCATTTAGTCAATTCTTAAAACCTCAAACACAATTCGGTTGTGTTGTTTTATCACAGAGTTCCTATGTCCACCTCTTGTCTCCATCATCAGATCAGCTCGATGGTACCGTACCATAATATTGCATTGTCACACCCGGCTTACATATGTATGCAAATTTTCAGCTCAATCGAAAACCGGGAAGTGGATCAAATTTTACTTGCAAGATTTGATTACAGACCGACAGACAACGGGACAGGTGAAACTAAATAAAAGCTTGTAAAAATATCTTAAAGTTATTTTTTCAACAAGTTACGAAATTATTTAATAACACATTTTTCTCAAACATTTGTCTTTATTGTAAATGTATTTTTTTTTTTAAGTTGGCGTAAAAGTATGTCACCTTGTGGCTTGTGGAGCTCTTCTTATACGCATACATACTTAACAAGATCACTTCATAAAAGTATTAATAAATTAATACTTAATTTAAAATAAATTTTACAATAATGGTACAAAATAAAACTATATTATAACCAAACTATTAATTATTAAATAACTTTTATAACGTAATCTTGTTTAGCATGTATATAAAAAGAGCTCCATAAAGCAAAAATATATTAAGATAATTAATTTTTTTTTGTTGATTACAATGAAGAAGGAAGAACCTTCAATAAAATTTTTGTAAATAATCTTTTAGTATTTATTAGTTTTTAAAATACACCATAAGTTATAAAAAAATTACATAGACAATTAATACCTTTAAAAAAATATTCAATGTGAGGTACATACTTGTTTTTGAAGCCACCGATACCTACCTCACCTTACCTTTTCAGCGTTAAATAAAAAGTACAAATAATGAAGATACAGTTCTGCAAGTACGGACTTTGCTATAGGGTATATCCTCCTCTTTTATAATATTAATTTTGATTTCTTAATTATTAATACTTTTTTAAATATTAATACTTACAAGCACCCGTACATAAGGAGATCCAAACGCGCAAATGGCATTGGATAGGGCATATCCTCAGGATGCCTGACACCCACCTATCCAAGGTGGCCCTGACCTGGAAGATGCCCGGAAAACGGAAACATGGTCGCCCTAAATTTACTTGGCGCCGTTCCGTGGAGCAAGAGTTGGGTGTGTTGGGGATGGGGTGGGAGGAGGTTACCCAAGCTGCCCAGGACCGGAGTCAGTGGAAGAAAATGGTTCGAGCCCTACACCCCAGCAGGGGGTAACAGGATGAAAAGAAGAAGAAGAAGAATACTTTTTCCCCTTTTTAGGGTTCCGTAGTCAACTAGTTTTTTAATAATTTTGATATTTATTTTTTGATATTTTTATTTAATAAATGATTCTAATACATTTTTCTACACATCGTTACGAATTGAATGAGGTATCACACGGATTTTTAGTAGGAGTATCTCTATTTTTCACCGGTTTCAGTTTGTCAATATAAATTCTTGGATATTAGTGCCACCTCATTCTATTTTTAGTTTTATAGTTCTAGTTTTACGCGCTAGCCACGGCATTGCGCGACTGGCTTCGGCTAAGACGACAACCATAGGTCCCATAGGTTCTATCCAGCGAGACACAGCGATCGGACCTTTCGTTCCCACCTATGGTTGTTGCCTTAGCCGAAGCCATTCGCGCAATGTCGTGGCCAGGCCGTTAGTCTTACTAGGGCGCGTAGCCAACGTTACCATCGTTAACGCTCCGTAACGTAGCGTAGTCATCTCTCTCTATCACTCTTCCATATTAGTGCGACTGTGACAGTTGCGTTTCGTTCGCCACGGAACGATAGGCACGTTGGCTACGCGGGCAGGCTTCACTGGAAATCAGCGTCACGTAGTGTATCCTAGGATTCTTAGGACTGATCTGACTAGAACATCAAGCTGAGAGTGAAGACCTATTAGCACAATTTTCTGTTCCATTAAATAATAATTTTTGAATACATAATAATGGTTAATGTTCTTTTTGTGCTAATAAAATCTCATCTAAACTCATTAATTTCAACTCATCTCAACTCAACTCAACTCATCTCACCTCAGCTCTTCTTCTGCGCCCTTAAATAAATTTGATCGAAATTTTTTTTTCAAAGGTGTATGTGAAGTCCCCAATCCGCATTGGGCTAGCGTGGAGACTACAGCCCGAGCCCTCTCGCACATGAGAGGAGGCCTGTGCCCAGCAGTGGGACGTATATAGGCTGAATTATTATTTATTATTATTATTATTTGTATGTCTCTTACAAATTCTCGGGACCAATGGGGTCCCGGGCATTTTGAAGGCGTGCGTGGGGCCGAAGCCAACACGTAGAGGCCCCTTGTAATAAGACAATTTACTCTAAAAGTAATGTGACACCAACCGACGATTATCCCTGTTCACACTATAGCAGTGCACCCAAGGACAAGCCCCGGTTAGTGTAGGACTATTGTAAGAAAAAGGTACAAAAAGAAACCGGGCTATTGGGTTGAGTTGCTAGTGGACTGGTAACCGAGACTATGGAGGTGACTATGGCACCTGCCCTGATCATATGTTAAAAAACACGAAAAAATGGACAGGTGGTGAGGTGACTCGCCAACTCACAATATGGGTCCCCGAAAACGGCCGCTCGCACAGAGCGACAAGGGGACAACATTGCGTGAGCGGCTCAGGGTGTGGAGAGGTGTGCGCCGCTTTCTACCCAGTGGCTGTCAGCAGCCACTGTGCCAACTCGCGTCTTATGCATATTTCACTTCCACCCTGCGAGCATATAGCTCTGACACCCCACTCTGGACGGCCGGTAAAGGCAAGCCAGAGGTGAGAGTCCTGCGGCCCCTGCTCAGTGTTCACTCCAGCCGGCCAATCAAGGCAAGCCGGAGAGAGGGGCCTGACCGACTCTCGGGGGCATGGGACCCAAGGGACGTCACTTCCCATTCAGCTCGCCACAAGCTGCCCTGGGGGTTTTATTATTATTATTATTTACTTTTAATTTATCCATACATCAGAAGACACTCATTCACCTTTACGCCACCACGTCAATGAAGTAATAAGTGTCATCACCGCCTGACCAAAACCACGACTTGATATGAAGTCGTACCGTGTGGTGCACGAAATGTACTGGCTTTATATCAAGTCAATGGCGGCGAAAAGGTTAAGTACGAACTGTATTTACCGTTCCTTCCGTGAATGCTATCATCGGACTCTCATTGTCCTCGTCCGACAGCATCTCCACGACGCCCTTCTTCAAGCAGATCATCCCGTTTTTCACCACACCTTGGTTCCATATATGCTGGCCAGCCATAAAGATCTCGTGGCGCATGAGCAGAGAAATCTGGCGCAAAAACGCCTCCGCTACAAGATAATGACAAGAAAATCTATAAGATTAGTAAGCAAAACTTCACGTCTTCAACTAAAAACATTATTTTTGATACTGACAGATCAGATCAATATCTAATCCAAAACTAATTCACAACCTCTTACTAAAATTAGAATACCCCCGTAAGTAATGTTCCGATACCGAAGTTCGGAAATAGCGGACACCTTTCTCTGTCACTTCTATTTCTATACATGATATTTTACTATTAATACTGTTAGGAAAAGTGTTACGCAGTCATGAATAGCAATGTGTCAAAGAGAATTTTGAAAAATTGCAAAGATCCCATGAAATGTACTCGGCATTTTTTCTGGACGTGTATTACATGTATAACCATCTTACAGTTACTTTTGATTTCTATGACACTCGAAATAGACGCCAGTGGGTGATTTAAATTTTAAATGAAAAGTCGTCAACAGTTAAGAACATTGAATTGAATCTGAAGGGAATTTTTATGAATGGAAACTTCTTACGCAAGTTCCCAGCTGCAATTTTGAGAATACTCTGAAACTTGCATATCGCTAGTCATGAAGAATCACCAAGACCAAGCATTAGTAGACATTGTGTCCGGAGCGAGTGCGTCTGTTATTGGGCTGGGAAATGAATACAAACTGGATCAAATAATTTAGCGCCTGATCCTAAAACAAGACGACGACAGGTCTGGCCTAGTGGGTAGTGACCTTGCATGTGAAGCCGATGAACCCGGATTCAATTCCCGGTAAGGGCATTTATTTTTGTGATGAACACTGTTATTTGTTCTGAGCCTAGGATATTATATACGAGAAAATCGTTGTATAAATACCTGCAACAAGCCTTATTGAGCTTACTGTGCGACTTAGTCAATTTGTGTAATAATGTCCTATAAAAAACGATGCTAGAAAACCTTACTTACACGAATCTCGAAATATCAGAGTATCATGGAAGTGGGCTATGTTAATGTCAAAAATGAGTTCCATCTGCAGCGGCAACGGTAGCTTTTGAAGATGATCAGACGTCAAGACTCCGTCTTTCATGCGCCAAAGCTGCATCTTGTATGTATAGGCGAGCTCAACCAGCGTCTCTGGGGCACCGGACTTTTGTAGATAGTCTAACATGTGGTGGAACTGAAAGTAAAATTTTAAATTAAAATCGTCAAACTTCATAAAATTTGCAAACATATCTTACCTAAATTTTGTCCCTTTTTAACAAACACAAATGTCCAAATAACGGATACGAACAAACATTTTCAAGGGCTTGTCAGACATAACAGGCGTTTATGAATTACGCCATATGTAGGTATTTATATATCCTTTGCCAATAAAAAACGAACGAAGTGATTTTGTCTGTTATTTATATCATCACGGAAAGAAGACCATTTTATAACTTTGGATATTGCTCAGCAATCCTGAACACCAGACTTACTTCGTCTTCAATTCAAATTTAGCATAACAAAAAGCAATTTTTAGCCAGATGAAATGCTCAGATTCACGAAGAATACACAATATCCTAGCCACGCGAACAAAAGCCAGTTATCCAATAAAAGTTCCAATCGTAATATTCATATTCGGTTCAACACTGACAAGATTTCTATAGAAACTTTAAACTTGTGTTAAGTTTCTTGGAAGATGAAATTTTAAACTTTCTTTGTAACTACCACGAACGCCTGTACACGTTCTGTAAAATACTTTAAACATAACTAATATAGCTAATGTTTTTTAGGGTAGTTTTCTATTGAACAATACTATGGGCGGACACGCCATAGTTAGGAAATCTTTAGAGTGCATATGTGCACACTACTTCATGTATGTATTCACATCAATGTGTGTAAGTGCCTTAGGGCAGTAAGTTATAAATATTTTGACGTGGCCTACCATGGCAACGTGGTACAATGAAAAGTTGTTATTTATTGAAATTGACAGGCACCCAAAATGGACACAAAACTTTCTGACGCCGCGTTCTAACTGAACTGAGATTATGTTATTAGTATTACCAAACCTGTGATAACTCGGGGCACATTCTAGGGATTTGATATCGATAAAATAGATGTCGATAAACAGTCTATTTAGTCACCTGCAATAATTTACAGGGTGAATATGTAGGTCATGAGCAACCTTTACTATGAGACCAACCCCGAAATCGCGAAAAAATAATGTACTCTCTCATAGAAAATGTTAAGGTCAGACAGCCAAAATGTATGAAACAGCCAATTTTTTTTACAGTAACATCCATATATTTAACTGTCGGCAGAATATTTTATATTTTGCTATGTCACTTTAGTGTAAGTGCCCCGAGTTAACCCAGGTTTGGTTATTACTTGGGTGAATTCCAAAAAAACCGTACATAACTAAGCGTAGTTAAGATGCTGTGATTAGTCTTAAGTTAATTAATTCATATGTGTTACGACAATTAAACATAAAATTATATTGTATTGTGCTTAATTCGTCCATACCTGTATATGTATATCTATCATACACTTACACACTTTGATGCACATAACTGAGATAGAAATGGCTTAATTTTCGGAACACAATGGAATCATGTAACTTTTGACTAATTAAATGTATTTTTGCAATTCACTCATTACAACAACTATACAGTGTGTAAACTCAATACGGGCGAATTTTTAAACAGTGGTTAGCATTAGATTATCGAGATATGTTGCTAAGAAATACAATGTAAAATATTAGCCATACTAAATAATTCGGCCCGCAATGTAAAGCAACACACAAGTTACATACGAGCTTTTTATAGTAACTGTCAACAGTGTCAACGCTTTCCAGTACGTAGCTGCTCGGTACATTTTCAAAAATTAATTACGGGGTCAAAATTAAGTGTAACTTTAAAAAAACTTCTTAATGATTACACGGATAAACTCCATGTCTGATTTAATTTATCGCCCGTATGGGAACTACTCACTGTGTAGTATGTATTGTTTCAATTACTAGTTTATAATTTTCAAGAATAACGTACTTGGTCGACGAACAGCAGACGTCGGCTATTTATCACAACCAAATCCCAAGTGAGCTTTCCAATGAAACGATATCGCACGATACTGTGTCCCATTATCATCACGGCTGATGTCAGCCACATCTCTAAGGGGAACTATGTAAAAAGAAATACCAACATTAAATTAAAAATCACACATATACATCTTTACACTATCATTTTCATCCGAGGGACATAATTATGTATGCAAATTTTCAGCTTCATTGGAAACCGACTACTTACAAATTAAATTTTGAATTTGAAGTGTGGATCAAATTTTACTTGCAAAATTTAATTATAGACCCTCAGACGACGTGACAGGTGAAACTAAATAAAAGCTTGTAATTATGGAGGGTAGAGGTAAGGAGAACAATTATGTGTATGAGAAGTGTCCATCAAAATACCTTAAATAGGTGGCGCCACAATACATCGCGAACAAATGTTTGATTTTGAAAAAAAAATCAAATCACTGACAGCGCACTTCACTCTGTCAATGTCTATGTTCATGTTATGTCCTTGTGCTACCTTAACGCCACCGGAGAGATTTCTAACTATTATTTACAGCTGCCAGCTGGACACTTAGCAACAGTTCTCCCATAAGACATTGTCCTCCTTACCTCTACCCTTCATACTTGTAACATTATGTAAAGTCTAGGACTATCGGTCGACCGTAACTAGTAGTAGAGTATAAGTCATTATAACTAAATAAAATTTTAAATATACTTACAACAGGAAAAGAATCGCCAAATATGACATTTAAAAGGCGACAGGCACAGTAATAGAAGCAAGCTATATAACTGTGAAACAAATAAAACATAATTTTATCATACGTATGAATTTAATTTACTGTGGTAACATGTACAGTCAAGGAATTTTATTTATGCGCCACTTAATACAGTCAGCATCTAATAGAAAGTGACCAGATACGATAGTGACATACCTTTGTTAATATATAAATTAAATAAATTAATATTGGACAGCAATAAGTATAATATATCTTATACCTTTAAACGAGCAATTCTTGTATATATATTTATATATATATATATTTCTGTGATCTCGGAAACGGCTCTAACGATTTGGTATATGGGGGTTTTTGGGGGTATACAATCTATCTAGATTATTCTTATGTTTGGGAAAACGCGTGTTTTCGAGTTTTCATGCGTTTTTCTTTCGACGCAGAATATGGTCGCTAATTTCGTGTTGCCGGCCACTGTCCGTCTGGTCCAGCGGGTTAAGACGCGGACTGCTAAACGAGTGTTACGGGTTTGAATCTCGCCCGGTGACTAACTTTTTTTTTATATGTTCAAGTTTATATATAATTTTTTAATTTTTATTGTTTTACACAAGTTTTATTTAGTAAAAAAATGTAGTTAAGATTATCACCTATACACCACCATATTACAATAAATAGTTATAACCGAGCAAAGCTCGGTCGCCCAGGTACTAATTACTTAAATAAGTACTGACTGATGTACCTTGCCATAGTAAATATCGCTAATGATGTCATATTGTCACTGACAAGATATGAAGTGGCACGGTAGTACCAATTGTCCGAGACTGAAATTGTGCCTTTCACCCGAGTTAAACACTTCTTTTCATTTTGAATACGAGGAAAGTAAAATAGATGCGCATTTAAAAAACACGGCTAAGTATAAACTTCAGTAGGATTTCTTGAGGGTACTTTCAAATAACAATTTAAGTAAAAATATCATTTTTATGCAATGGGGAGTCAAATATCAGAATACAAATTGTCCAACAAATCTATTTAAAACCAAAATTATAATTGCTTATCGTAAAAAAGAAAATAAAGTACTACTTAAAAAGAACACTGTGGCCCTAGTGAAAAAGGGTACAAGTCTCTGGCAGCGCAGGTGTAAAGGGGTGTAAGTTCCACGTAACACTTATGCCCTTATACACCTAAACTGCCAGAGACTTGTACCCTTTTTCACTAGGGCCAAATTATTTATTTATTTTACAGTGCTCTAGAGCAGAAACGTATCATTTTCTGCACACTTTTTAGAACAACAACGACCCAATTTCAGAGCATGAAAAATGAAAATTAAATTCCTTGACTGTATCTGTTTTATACATAATCCTTAGATTATCAGAATTCTTACTATTAAAATGATAGGGCTATAGGGACCTAGGCATATGGACACAACCTAAAAGTTTGAATTAAATGAGGTTAAACGCGCAAAGCAGACGGCGCTGGGATCGTTTAAAAAACCTATTTCTAAGACAGAACCTCTAAAATCTGTGGGCGTTTTAACCTTATTTTGCGATCTTTTAGTACGCATAAGCACAACATATCATGATATCATTTACATTAAGATTTCCCGGCAAGCTCGGCCGAATTTCACCTTCCCATACAAACGAAGTTTCGTTCTCATTTTAAAACAACGTGTTGGATTGTAATTAAACTTTACACATAAAATAGCATGAGGTATATCTAGAAATTAGTTTATATTGCACCACTTTATAAAACAAACGAAATAGAGCAAAAACAAGTTTTGTATGAAAATCTTAAATTCGCTGTATTTTTTAAGTATAGTATCGGAGGCTACATAAACTAATTACAGCACTAGATATACCTTATCCTATTGTAAGTACAAAGATTCAGAGCAATCTAGTTAGTCGTTTTAAAATGAGAGCGTAACTACATTTGTGTGGAGAACCGAGCTTGCTGGGGACCCTTAAACTTACTTGTTAAACCTTAGCTGATCAGCTCCGACTTGCGGCGGATATCCCAGGTTGTAATGTTCAGATGAATCAAATGTCACTTTGTGAATGTGGTACCAAACGCATGTCGCACCATGCAAGAACAGCACTATCAATACGAAGTGTTGCGAGAGTAAAATCAGTCGCCTCGTCTTGTGCATCTGGAACAGTAAGAGCCTGAAAACCTACCGCGAACACGGGCAACTTTCTCTGTCACTCTAATTACGCATTAATTGGAGTAAAAGAGAAAGATGCCCGCAATTTGCGAACTTCGGCGTTAGCGGTAGCCCGGTAGGCCCTTCTTTTTACAGTGCTTACACAGTGATATGTGTTTGTCAAACATTTGCTACTTGAGTTTTTTATTTTATAAATATTCATGTTTATATCTAGTGAAAAAAATTCTTTCTCTGAAGGCGAAGTAAATGGTGGCTGCTTATTATCGAAACAGAACAAGGTAAATCAATATAGGGCACATATTGGCTCGTTCTAATGAGTTTTTCGGAACTTATGTATGAAATATCATTTGAAATTTACCGCTAGCTTATCGGTAAAGGAAAAACATCTTGAGGAAACCTGAATATATAATAACATATGAACTACTTAAAAAAAATTACGTGTGGATGTCTGCCGTTTCTCCACCCACCAACAGAGCTGCAGCTGACGTTCATGAAGGTTTATTGTGCATCACCCTTAATCACGTTACGAGTTATCTCCCGGGACGCGATAACAGACGAAATTAGCGCCGAGCCCGCGGTTATTGAAGAGTTTTTTACTTGCGATTTTTTTTACTTAATTTATTTGAAATATAAATAGGTACTTACATACTCATTAACTTGCATAAAGAAAATTAGCAGCCTGTATATACGGCCTATACAAAACCAACAGCCCATGTTAGCCAAGAAGCGGTAGTTCACGCTGTTTTGAACTAAAAGAAAATACCTACAGTTAGTGACCAATTGACCGTTCAGTGCATCGATAAGCACAAAATGGCTGACATTTGTAATTAATTGTATTTGAGGAGTGTCTTTTCAAAGGGGCTCATTTCTTCTACAATTTTTTTTCGAAAATCGAGAAAAAGAAGTCCACGGTTTTCATTTGGTAATTATTATTTCATTTTCGATATTGTACTAACGTATGTTGACATACATACTATGGTACTGTATACGTCTCTTTATCTATATAAAAAATTATTTAAATTAAAAATTACTAAACAATTTCAGAATTGAACACTTCAAGGAGGCCTACCGCAAAAACCAAAATTCACAAATTGCGGGGATCTTTCTCTTTTACTCTCACTAAGACGTAATTAGAGTGACAGAGAAAAATGCCCGCAATTGACGAACTTCGATTTTCGCGGTTATAGCCATGATGCGAACTTCAGGAATTAAGTCGTTTTGGAGTGACCTTGTGATAGCTATAGAAATAGATACTTATAAAAACATTAATAGAAATTAAAGATTATTTCAAATAAACAATAAAAGAAGTGACACTCTTATCGAGGAACGTTTATATGTACCTATGGGATCAAAATGTAGCAGTAAAAAAATGATAAAATTTTGGTAATGTATTACGAAAATCAAAATAAAATACTTTAAGAAATAAATACTGATGTAATAATTGAATACAATGGTGACTATTATTATTCAAGTTGAAACGTTTCATCATAGATCAGCGTTTACATAGTGAAATACGAGTTTCATTGACCTTTTCCAACGAAAACTTCATGCCAGATATGCACACCCATTAGAGGCTTAGAATGTGTAGGCAGAATATTTCGTTTATACAAAACAGAGCCCCTTTTCCAACGAAATCTTCATGCCAGATATGCACACCCATTAGAGGCTTAGAATGTGTAGGCAGAATATTTCGTTTATACAAAACAGAGCCCCTAGTGTAAATTTATTCGATTTCGAAACGTGACGTACGCGTTTGCGTTAAGTCTCATTTAATATGGGATTTAGACACAGCGCGCATAGCGGAACGTTTTGGAGACTCCAAATCCCATACAAAATGAGACTTAACGCAAACGCGTACGTCACGTTACGCCATCGAATAACTTTACACTAGAAGTACAGGTATACTCGTATATTTTGTTACGTGTATTTTTGACAGGCTTGTTTTTGTTACCGCGATAACGATGTATGTAATAAATTAAATGTAAAAAAAAGCCTTGGAGGATTTAACAACCGGAGCCTTTAAGAGCTGACCCCTCTGTCGAAAACCTCGGCCAATGGTCATATCTATCGTATGGACTGGCGTTTATCTTCATTCATACATCGACATTTGACGTGCCCCTCCCCCGAAAAAAACGGCAGACAGTTTTGTACAAATAATTACACACAAGGTGTCTCCAGTTGTTAAATCCTTCAAGTTATAAGTAGAACTGCATTGATAGTAAAAAAAAATGGAAATTAAGCCTTTTGAAAAGTCACTCCTAGATTATATAACTACCACAATTCAACATACTTACATATCAAGCGCAATGGTATAAGACTGACCACGTCGTAGATTAGTAATATGACACTTCTCCTGTAAACTCTTATATGAAGTCTAGCCAAAGTCCAAAAAGCGTGTAACAGATATACACTGACATCGGCCGCGAAAATCAAATCGCAGATGGTTGTGTCGAGCCAGAAGAAAAAGACTTCAGTACGAGTTAAGTAATATTCAGTCATTAGAAGTATAATATACTGGTATATATTCGTTACTTGTACAAGAACCTGTAATAATTAAAATTAAAATTAAATAGCGCTCCATGGGATTTAATGATACTTATGGTAAGTTTATGTGAAAATCGAAAAATGTGTCAAATTTAAATTGTAAAAGACTTTACGAGTATAATAAAGAAGCAGAAAGAACCGCAAAGGAAACTTACTAAGAGCCTGTCCATTAATTAGGTCATAAATTTTTGGCTGGTTTTTTGTGTGGTGTGCTATCCATACTTTAGTACAACTAATCACCCTAAACTCTTTTTTGGATATATCACCTAAGTATGTGTTCTACAAAGCATTTAGAGCCTAAAAACGATTTTCACACAACACATTCTGAATGTTAATTTACACTTACGGCTTGCCCCAATTTAAGAAGTAACACGTGATATTTATTAAGAGTTTAACTCTTCCGGTGTTTTTTTCCAGACCCCCTCCCCCCTTACTTTGTATGACGTGATTAATGGACAGCCCGTAAGGACCTTTCCAGATTTGCCAGGTATTAGTGCGACATCAGTATCGCTACCCTGCCTGATCCCCTAGAATGACTTGCGACCCAACGCCATAATGTCAAGCGCAACTACAAAATATGCAGTCGCGTGCGATCAGATAAGTCATGCTCCGTTCACATTTATTCCAGTAGCATTCCAGTTCAGTATATAATAGATTTGAATGGACACTACTGACCTGCCACCACATAAGCCAGGGTAGAAGGATGACGGCCATGGTGACGCGGTACAGCCGCCCCTCAAAGAACCGCTGTCCTCGGAGCCCCAGCTTGTCCAGCTTGCTCTGGTCATGGTGGATGTTGATGCGGCTCGACCTTATTGTTACGTCGGTGTTGGTTGTTCTGAACCAATTCAAAACTTGCAATAAATATAATTTATGGATTATATTAACATCCAAAAACTATGAAACTCGATAGAATTGAACTAGAATCGATCCGTTTGAAAACTGCTCACAAAGAAAACCTTGTTTTTATATCTCAACGTTATTTTTTAATTTTTATTTAAAGTAATTAATATTTTTATATGAGAATTGAAGGTTATTTTACCGATATCATTTTATTACGTTTACGTTAAGACTTTAATTACCGCGAGCAACGAACAGCGGGCAATGTATAAAAGCGGCCATAATTATTAGTAACATTGAATATTTAAAATAAATTCCAACTGCAATACAATTACTTACCCGATGGTCCCCAGGGAAGGTTCACTAAGACTCCTCAACATAATTACTAAATTACCCTTTATACACTAATAGTAATTGTTGCAACCATGATGGTTTCATAACCATCTAGTATTTCAGCAATAATTTTAGTTACAAATGTAGGCGCTAGACGTCACAAGTCTACTAAACAAGTTGTTTAATACATCTGGGTGCGTAGCCAACATGAAAATCGTTACGGAGCGTAGCGGACGAAACGCAACTGTCACTGTCGCACTAATATGGAAGAGTGATAGAGAAATGACTATGCTACACTACGATGCGTTAACGACCGGCATGTTGGCTAAGCATCCTGAGAGAAAAGCCATGATTCGTGACCGTTAACTACCAAACATCTTTATTTTTAGATGATCTATTATGTGAATTCACATCATTATCAGTGCATTGATTGAAGATGGATCGATCGGTCAAGACCGCATTTCCTTCCACAGCGCTATTACCGCTGCCCACGTGCCATTCAAACACCACAGCTCATTGCACATATGACGCAGATTACATATTATTTAGGAAAGATACACCACTGTCAAACAGCAATCATTTAAAATAAAATTTACGTCACACACTAGAAAAAAAAGTCGACTAAGATAAGTCGGCAGCGATTTTGATAGCTCAGACGTCAAGTGTCAAGTAAACGTCATAATTTCATCGAAGTTTGACGTTTATAATAAACCGTGCACCGTCTGGGCTGTCACAAATTCGCACATCGGTCTAATTTATGAGCGTGACAGCGCTATGCGTTCATATTGAGCAAAAACTAGTTGGAAATTCCCTTTTTGCGAGTGTATACAACGTTCTCCACTCTTGTATCACTTGTAACTATTTTCGCGCATGTGGTTGGCAGCCTAAAACCAGTTTACGTGGTGGCGCGACGAATCCGTGCATAAATAATGGTACTAGGAGCATAGAAACGTATGTTATAATGGTACTAGGAGGCCAAATCTAAGTTTAAAATCTCAATTGATTTGTTATCGTGATACGGCCTTACCGCGACTTGCAGTGAATATAGAATGTTAACGGCACCAATCATAGGATATTTAAAAGAAAAATTGGAGTATTTTTGATATTTCACCGACATCTGTAAAATTTCTACCGCGTTATGATTTAGAAGTTGAATGTCCTATTCGTCCTATATGTTTTTTATGTATTTAATTAAAGCTACTGCAATTAGTTTCAGTATTATTAACAAATTAGAACTATGGTTTCTTGCTCCAGTCATGGGATGTATGGCACCATTAATTTTGAAACTAACAAATATCAATGAAAAATTAAACTTAAGCAGCTCTTTGACTCTTGTTTATGGTAAAATGTTGTCAGCGTTTAAAAACCGATGGTAAATACTTGTTTTACAGGATTTGTCTCTACCAAACCATTACAAAACCTCGAGAGTCACACCAATCCTAAAGTCGGGTGACAAGTCGCGAGTCGAAAACTACCGTCCCATCGCCATCCTGAGCTCTTCTGCTAAGGTATTCGCGAGTGTTTTGCACTCTAAATTGTACACTATAGTTGATCCTTATTTAAATGATGCGCAGCATGGGTTCAGGAAAGGCCGCTTCGTTAAAACAAACCTTTTCTCCCTCGTAAACCACGTCTCGGATAAACTGGACGAAGGATGCCAAGTTGATGTTGCATACCTTGATTTCAGGAAAGCATTTAACCAGGTTGACAACGATATCCTTTTAGAAAAGCTGTCCGCAGTAGGTTTTGACCCATCACTCCTTCAATCGGTTGTTTTGACTCCGATCTGTACGCAACAAGATCTGGTGTACAAGTCGGGGATCCTTGCTTGGGCACTTTCTCTTCACTATTATGGTGAATGATTTTTCGACCTGTCAGCAAAATCAACACATTAGTGCATTGAATTTTTAATTTGATCATAATACTAAGTCGGTTCTGGTTATTTGGTCATGGTTAACCTAACACGCTCCTCATCGTTTCGCTCAGCGTCGTACCTATATCTCAACTCTGGCAGAATACCGTTAAAACTAGTTTTATCTAAAATTAATTTTGAATAATTAGTGAAAACTAGATTTCAACCGGCGGCTTTACGAAAACCAGTTTTGACTGAAAAAGTCCCAGTCAAAACTAGTTTTCACCGGGGCCTCACAGAAAACTAGTTTAGTAGCAGTTGCAGTATAGTACCTAAAAACGCGTGAGGCGATACGGTAAACTAGTTTTAATTAGGGAAAACACGTTTTCACTATAAACTGGTTTTTACGGTGACATAGGAACACTAATGCCAGTAATGCCGCTAAATGACGCATGTTTGTTTACGTCATCCTAGCTAATCAACACATAATACTGTAATAATACTTGCTAGCTGCTATAGTCTGTGCGGAAAAAGAAAAGTCGTTGTATGTAAGGGATCCCATCTACCGTTTGATTGACCGTACGATTGTTTGATTTTTCTACGGCTCTTCTCTTTGCGCACAGACGCTAACGAGGATTTATTAAGGAACGGTTAAAATAGTAAGTTTTACATTAAAATATTTAAAGCCGATAACAATCACCACGGCAGAACATTCGCTGTTTTAATTGGGCTATCAAGATGCCAAAAATTAAATATAGTAAGGAGAACAGGGGATGATGAAAAGAAAAAAAAGGTATTTTATACGAAGATAAATTTTAGCAGACTCAAGAAATTAGGCTGTTGGGAGCTTAAATACCATGAATTGTAAAATAATATTTAACTCATGCAACGCAAAGTAGACTCTTATTAAGTCGAGCAACATTTTAATATGGTGAGATGTAGCATTTTTATCTTGAGGCCCAGTTTAACACTGATTTTCAAATGCACATGACATAGCAAACGTGATCTATAAAAACCCCTATCTGGCTCTTATGATTATCCCATGTTAGGGTGTGAAGTAAATATTCCGGTGATACCCAATTTTTGTTTGGCTATTTGCCATGGAAAAATACAAATTCGTATGCAAGAATTGAATTTAATATATATCTTTTTTAAAGGAATGACTGCACATCCACTTACATTAAACTATTATACACTTATGACGGAGAGGGGTAAAATAGGATTGGGTATCGGTTCCGGAAAACAATGAAAATAACAAAAGGGTTTAAAGAAAACCAAATACCAGTATTACAGTCGAATACTTAGACGCTGGTAAAAGTTAAGTCAAACATTTTTAGGGTTCCGTATCCAAATGGCAAAAAACGGAACCCTTATAGATTCGTCATGTCCGTCTGTCCGTTTTTTAGAGTTGTTATTTTCACGAATGTAACTTACTTATGTACGAAATATCATTTGATATTTACCAGTCGCTTTTCGGTGAAAGAAAACATCGTAAGGAAATCGGACTAATGCCAATAAAGTCTAGTTACCTACTGGCTTGGAAGGTAGTCGCTTTCGTAAAAACTAGTACCTACGCCAATTCTTGGGATTAGTTGCAAAGCGGACCCCAAGTTCTTATGAGCCGTCGCAAAAAGCCGGAACAACACGAGGAAGATGACGATTCTCACGAATCTAATAACCTAAATTAATATTAAAATAATCCTGGAATCTACCTCACATTATCCAACTTTTTTTACGACAGGAATGAAACTAAACTAGTCGAATGTCTCCTGTACGTTCACGTGCAAAATGACACCCAACGGGTCCATTATAAGAGAAATCTAATACAGTTTTATGTTTCATTTCGGCTGTATCACTAAGCAGCCGAAATGAAATGCCATATTTGGGCGGATATTGAAATTTTACTGCGCTCGGCTCACGAGAGCGTCGGTCGTAAAGCGTGCAAAACGGACGAGGGCGCAGCCCCGCGGCACACTGGGAGATCATTATTAATATATTGAAGATATAACTTCGTCTGTAAGGTAAGGTGGGATAAGACTATTACCGGGTCAAGACAAAAGCTGTATGGAATCATACTATTTGTCTTGTTCTGAGCTAAATAAACTATGTTCTTCTTACCCCACCTTACCTTAACCACATTTATTACCTAACTCCGACAGAATAATCAATTACAGCATTTCTTTCAAGTAACCGTTATTGATAGGTATAGGTTTTACATTTTTCTTTATCGAAGAAATGGATATTTTTAAACTGAAAAATATTTCCAATGAGATAAAAGTACCAAACATCTAACAAAAATCATAATCACCATAAATCCACCTTGTCATCGCTAATCCGTTCGTTTATAATAAATCAACTGTCACACAAGCAGCATCTCGAATGTTTGAGATTCAATAGACCCGTTCTAAAATTGTACGGCCACCCAGTGTAATCACACCCTCGGCATGTGCGATGGACGCCAAGCGCGGTGCTAAACTGCAAAATATCTCCAATGAGGTGAAAGTGCCAAAATCCTAACATTACTCCATAAACCCACCTTATTACCGCGTCAATCCGTACGTGTATATTAGCTCATTAGCCACATTCAATTCAACAGTGTTCTGTTAAAGTCTTGGCAATGGGGTTGCCGACTTTTCAAAGTAAAATACCACCCAGTGTAAGCGCACCCTTAGCGTGTGCGACCGACGGCGAGCGCGGGGCTAAATTGGAAAATATCACCAAAGAGGTGAAAGTGCCAAACTCCTAGTAGTGACCGTCATAAGCCCCCTAGTCATCGCTTCGTTCAGTTTGTTTATAATAAGTAGGTCATCAGTCACATTAGCAGTATTCAACATTCGAGAATTGCCTGTTAAAATCTTGGTGTGCTGTGTTACCAGCTATCAAACTCATTCATAAGACCGCTCAGTGTAAACGCGTCCTTAGCGTGTGCGACGGACGGCGAGCGCGGTGCTAAACTGGAAAATATCCCCAATGAGGTGAAAGTGCCAAACTCCTAGCAATGAGCGTCATAAACCCCCCTTGTCATCGCTCCGATCGGTTCGCAAAATGGTGCTATGAAATATTCCGTCGGGGCTGTTCACGTACTTCAATAAAGTTGTATATTAATCATTACAATAATTTACTTGAATTTATTGGTTTGAAACATTATACTTTGCCTTTTTTAGGTAATTTGACAATAAATTACTTACTGCAAAATTTCTATAAGGGGTCGGGGGTTGGGAGTTGAAGTTCTTTGTCACCTTTTCACGGCTAAACAACAGAACTGATTTTGGTGAAATTTGGCATGTAGGTAAGTTTGCCTTGTAGATGTAAATTGCTTATATTTCCTTAATGGTTTGGTAATCAAGTTCTCTGGATGAGGGACGGGAAATAACTCTGTCCCAATCCCACGCCTGTGCGTTATGCCGGCTCAAAATTTTGTAAAATTGTTCTTTAAAAAACTCGGCAATGTAAAAGTTTTTTTCGATTTCGAGGATAAAGCCATTGGCAACAGAAGCAACGGCTACGCAGTTTCACGCTGTAGCAACTCATATAAAATGAAAATACGGGCCAAGCTGTAGCAACGAAAGAATAATTCATATTCAGGAGGGTGGAGGGAGGCCATCCACTTTGCATAGGTAGGTAGTTATTTTGGTGAAATCCGTGCAGCCAGCTCTCACGTAATTAAGAGATTAAAGATCAGCGGGTACGTGGAGCGAGCTCGAACAGCTTTTTACAAAAATCAACATGGCGTGCATATCCAGCGTTAACCGTTGAAGCATATTTTTTACATGAATTGTTTTGCTCTAGTTTATAAGTGATAGAGGTTTTGATTGGATTTGTTCATTTATGCTTATCTGATGGGCGAAGTTTTTCTCGTTATAGTGATTTAGTGGCACATTAGAGGAACGAAGTTTTGAAGGTGAGGTATATTGTGATAGTAGTTGCATACATTCTCGTAATGTGCATGTAATATGCTGTGCCTGTAAAATATACTACAGGTTTACGTACAACTGAGGGGATGGTGAGATGTTATTAGGGTTTACTATGATGCCTTTATGCTGTGTGCGGCTGATTTGTATTATTCTCAGTGGGTAAAAAAGCTACGGTATTAGCAGATTTGGGTTATTCATATAACCCCATACTTACAAATTTACATTCCCTTTTTAATGAATTTCTCAAAATAGCTTCTTTTATCTTGTACACATTATAAATGTAGTTTCGGCTCTGCGTTAATGAGTCATTCAGTAACCAGGACACACGCATTTATATATATATATATATATATATATATATATATATATATAGGTATATTTACAAAATGATTTTACGAGACCCTTTTTTTGAATTGACATATCCCACGACATCCCACACTATAAGGTTGAGGCGAAGAAAAATCATTCCCACTTTGCGTGTGCGGTAACCCTAAAAAGCGGCCAAGTGCGAGTCGGACTCGCACATGAAGGGTTCCGTACAATTTAAGACGTATTAAAAAAAAATCTACTTACTAGATCTTGTTCAACATTTTACAACTTTGGACACACATTTTACCACTTTGGAAGTGTCTCTCGCGCAAACTATTCAGTTTAGAAAAAAATGATATTAGGAACCTAAATATCATTTTTGAAGACCTATCCATAGATACCCCACACGTATATGTTTGTTGAAAAAAATTTTTTTTTTAAATTTTATGACATATTAAAAAAAAACTACTCACTAGATCTCGTTCAAACCAATTTTCGGTGGAAGTTTGCATAGTAATGTATATCATATATTTTTTTTAGATTTTTCATTCTGTTATTTTAGAAGTTACAGGGGGGGGGGGACACTTTTTTTCACTTTGGAAGGTTCTCTCGCGCAAACTATTCAGTTTAGAAAAAAATGATATTAGAAACCTTAATATCATTTTTGAAGACCTATCCATAGATACCCCACACGTATGGGTATGATGAAAAAAAAAATTTTTTAATTTCATGACATATTAAAAAAAACTACTTACTAGATCTCGTTCAAACCAATTTTCGGTGGAAGTTTACATGTTAATGTATATCATATATTTTTTTTAGATTTTTCATTCTGTTATTTTAGAAGTTACGGGGGGGGGGGGAGGCACACATTTTACCACTTTGGAAGTGTCTCTCGCGCAAACTATTCATTTTAGAAAAAAATTATATTAGAAACCTCAATATCATTTTTGAAGACCTATCCATAGATACCCCACACGTATGGGTTTGATAAAAAAATATTTTTTGAGTTTCAGTTCTAAGTAAGGGGAACCCCCAAAATTTATTGTTTTTTTTCTATTTTTGTGTGAAAATCTTAATGCGGTTCCTAGAATACATCCACTTACTAAGTTTGAACAGTACAGCTCTTATAGTTTCGGAAAAAAGTGGCTGTGACAGAATCGGACAGACAGACGGACATGACGAATCTATAAGGGTTCCGTTTTTTGCCATATGGCTACGGAACCCTAAAAATGGTAGCTTCTATTTACCATTTTGTCGACGTGATATTATACCAATGCCAAATGGCACTTTTCTAATGCTAACAATCACTGAACTAACTCATCGATGAACAAAGCAGGCGGACATCGCAAAATAGTATAGGATGTATAATAAAAAATAATATAATAAAATATATTTTACAGTACATATGGGGCTACTTTATAGCACTAGTGCGAGAAGTAGCATATTACGTTACTGTGTCGAACATTTAAAGGGCCATATGTACTGTAAAACGTTGTACGATACATGTGCGAATAGGTAATTCGCAACTCGTGTCGATTTAAAACACTCCCTTCGGTCGTGTTTTAATTTATCGCCACTCGTTTCGAATTTCCTATTTTTCGCACTTGTATCGTAATGTACTATTATGAACCCTAAAATTTGTCGGTATGAAATTAGTCGGTATGGAGAAAGAAAGTAAAAACTGAACATTTTTATAATAGAGTTGGAGGATTTAAATGCGAATCCCTCGTTTCGGAATCTTTTTATTTATTTTGCCGAGCTTTGTTAATTGGTTAACGTATTAAAATATTAGTATTGATGTCTGAATAAAGCGATTGTTTCTAAATACTACACATTTGATACTTATACTTCACTTAGACTGTCTATATTTAAATTTGACGCTACAATTTAACATAGAACTCATTATGATTAACAGACATACACACGCAGACAATAGACATACACGTAGAGCGACCTTACTGCTACAAACAATAATCTGTCAGTTGGAACCTATTTCAAGCGCCCTCTATGCTGAGAGATTGCAAGTTTTTAACCCCTTTTAGTAATAGTAACCCGTTCTGAAACCTTTCATTGTCACTCAGATAATCCTCTCCGTGTTGAATGCTAAGTTCTACGTTCTTACAAAAGTCTCTTCTACTTAAGCACCTTTATCTAAGCTAAAGCGAATACTCTAATAATCACTAAAATTCGCTAGCTGAAGACTATTTACTAGTTTCGAGAGAGCGTTGAAAAATTACTTTTTTGTGCAATATAATTATGTATGTTTATCCTATACATTTTGCATGTATTTATATCCTCTACTTTCTGGTACCTTGTTGTACATGTTGTACAACAAGGTACCAGTATACTACTGTCTCCTCACCAACTCAAAGGTTAACTGGAAGGGATCCCTTCAAGGGATAACTTCACCTTTGTACTTAGTTTTTCCTAATTTTAAGTTACTTTTATTATGTATTTTTGTACAATAAAGAGTTTACTACTACTACTTACTGAAGAGATGAAAAAGCAGTAAAGTAAAAAAATATATTTTTCACCACACCAGCTCGTAGTGACTCCCTTTATACCTACTTAAAAATTTATGAGAAAGTTGCATTTTATCCACAAGAGTGGCAAAGTAATCTAATACAAGTTTTGAGTATTTTCTACTTTATACTTTAAAAAAACTAACTTTGCCATTCAGTTTCCTTAAATGTACTCGTACTTAGCCATATCCTAAAGTTAGCGGAGTTAAAAAAACCTGGTGACCGAAGAGCTGGGAGCTTCCTCTCACAACGTAACAGCATTGCGATATTTGCGTAACATCGAGGAAATGCCGACTCTACCGCCAGCATCCTTGGTACAATTATATATATTTGTAGTATTTTAGATTTAATCTAGCTATTAATTTAGTTTAGTACTAGGGATCCGGCTTCGCACGGGTGACACAAAACCGTAACAAATTATACATCTAAACCTTCCTCAAGAATCACTCTATTGATAGGTCAAAACCGCATGAAAATCCATTCAGTAGTTTTTGAGTTTATCGAGAATATACATACATACAGACAGACGCGGCGGGGGACTTTTTTTATATAAGGTGTAGTGATTTGTACAGTTACTTTAATACCTCTGTGTATATCTATTATGTATATAAATGTACAGGGGCGGCCTTTGGGGGTGTCGAACGGGGCAACCACCCGGGGCGTCGCGCTTGCGGGGGCCTCGCGCAAGAGGCTGAGTAGTTTTTTTTTACGTGAAACATGAGTAGAGTCAAAATCGATGCAGAAGTTATTAAAGACGGACTCTTAAACGTCTGTAAAAAGACGTAAGAGGGTTTAATTGCAAAAAACAGTTATAAATAAAGTGTCACGGCACGCTAATGTTTAATGAAGTTTAAATTCTTTTTTGCCGCGCCACCGTATGCAATTTGGTATATCTGATACAAAACTGGCATGCTAAAATCGGACAGGGGGAGGGAGAGTCCAGCCCTCGAGAACCCACCACCATGGTGCCAGGCCCCAGGCAGAGCTACAGGAGGGTTGAATTCGGAAATGACAATGGTTAATTGTTTAGTAATTAACCGAAAGGCCGAAGGGCAATATGCAGGACAGCAGAGCCGGACACGAACAAAAGATGATGTGTTTGACGGATCACAAGAATGAGCTTAAAGGCTCTAGGTGGCCGACGAGCGCGCTCCACGTCTAAAGCCCGAAATGTGCAGCCCGAGGCCAAATGCCGGTTTACTGCACAGCCGTGATCGTATGACTCAAATATGAAATTAAAAAAACTGCATATGGCTGCAGGCCCAAAACATCCAAGCAAGTCGAACTTTCATGGTTGAGTAGCAAGAGAATCAATATCATATTGATTAAAATCCAGGCTATACTCTCCAGTAGCTTGGCCTTGCATGGAAACGCTCTTCGATTGGACGGTTCGGCCTTCGGCCGTTTGTCCGATTCCAAGCTCTGATCTCTCGTAGCTCGAGCTTTGGCCTCACACGGAAGTCCTTAGGTCATTCGTGGAGCTTGGCCTGCGGCCTTGCATTTTCATCATCATCATCGCCATACAAACGATGCCCCCATTTTCCTCCCTGGATATTCACATTATGGAATTATACGCTCTTAACTCTTAAAATAATTACAAATTTTAAAAAATCAAACTTAGGAGCATAGCTGTGGTCGATAAGAGTCAATAAGTCAATAATGTATAAGTATAATATATATCCAGAGGGGAAAATTAAGACTACGTTTGTATGAAAAGGCGATTTCGCTCAGGTCCTCCACTTTCGTCTAAGCGGTTACCGTAGCCTATACCGGCAACTCCAGGTATCGTCACATAACATTATCAATACTGTAAAATTTTGTACCTACACTCCTTTTCTGAAGAACCCCATACAGCCCCTCGAGAAAACCTCGACAGTATTTCCACTTTAAAATGTAGAATTCCCAGTCGCTATGTCCTTTTTTTAGAACTGTCCTAACAATGCGGGTGCATATGTTGTTATCATCGTTTGCAACACAGAAAAAACATGTTATACAATATCGAGGATCACAAACAGGAACAATATCAATGCAGAGAGAAAAGTTCCAGGTAAAAGGTGTTACGTGTGCGTGCGTGTGAGGTACCTTTAAATGTGTGTGTAGATGTCACAGTACTCGTCAGAGGCATACTTGGATTGAAATCGTCGAATATTGAGCCATTGTTAGGGCACTTAAGGTGTGATGTGGTGAGACGATATGTTCAGTTAGCAAACTTTATACAATCGTGTAGTAATGTCACTAGTTTGGGGCTAGCAATTTGTGCTATATATAGATACACTTTGCTATATGCAATATAGAAATGAAATGACAATGTCAGTAGATATTAGATAACTCATTCGATTATGAAGCTAGAAAATCACCTTAGACTCTTTGTACTCGTATTAAAACCACGCAGAATGCATACAATTTAGAGTTTTAGACTGGTTCAAATAAATCCCATGCAATGAATATTACAATGCAATAATAAACTTTTTTCACAGCATCATGCTTGACGTATCTTGTAGTTATGTATGTCCGTACGTGATATGTTTACCATACAGTGTGCTCGTGTGTCTCAAGCCTCAAATAGCTCAACAAAAGCCGGTGCAAGCCGGCACGCCGCAGCCGCCATGTAAAAATGCTTGCCATTCCCGGGTAAAGTGCAGCAATATGAAAGGTGGTAACTTTGTGCAGTAACTGTGCATTCCGGCACGCTGCAGTAACTGCACTTCTAATTAGTAATGTTCGAGCTTTGTGCCCGACATCAAAGCAGTGCGTACCGACGCTCTCTACCCTATTGTAATAACTAGTGAATTTTTCATATCTTTTGTAGGGAACCAATTGCGCTTTTTTAAATTATGTATTTACAGAAGCACTACTTTGTTTGTCGTTTTTTAATATTTTAGAGAAATAAAAGAGTAGTGCTTTTGACTTATACTAATGGTTGAAGAAAGAATTCTCAGTTTTAGTTTTTTATCTGGCTGTTTGCGAACAAGCGGCCAGCGTAGATCGGGTATGTTTTTGATGCGTCTGTTTTATGTTACGTTATGTTTTCAAAGGTTAGAGCTTGACAACCAAGTATAATGTACAAAGTTGTACAAACAGACCACCTTCACTCCTCCTAGTCTTTGCCAAACATACATAATGTTTAGTGTTTATTCTAGAAAAAATGGTGTCTTTATACACAGCGCCAGCCGTATGTAGAATGTTTCATAGTCTACTTATATTTTTCCTCCCGTATATCGGGAACACGCATTTCGAATTGTATCATTACGACCGGTCTGGCCTAGCCCTGCCTATAAAGCCGATGGTCCCGGGTTCGAATCCCGGTAAGGGCATTTATTTGTGTGCTGAATACAGATATTAAATTTATTCCTGGGTCATGGGTGTTTTTTGTATGTAGGTCGATTTGTATAAGATTGTATATATATATTATTTTTTTCTCATGCTCTGAAAGTGGTTGAAGCGCTGGTGGCCTAGCAGTAAGAGCGTGCGACTTGCAATCCAGAGGTCGCGGGTTCGAACCCTGGCTGGTACCAATGAGTTTTTCGGAACTTATGTACGAAATACCATTTAATATTTACCAGTTGCTTTTCGGTGAAGGAAAACATCGTGAGGAAACCGGACTAATCCCAACAAGGCCTAGTTTATCCTCTGGGTTGGAAGGTCAGATGGCAGTCGCTTTCGCAAAAACTAGTGCCTAGGACACATCTTGGGATTAGTTGTCAAGCGGACCCCAGGCTCCCATGAGCCGTGGCAAAAATGCCCGGACAACGCGAGGAAGAAGATTCTCTGAAAGTGGGTCGCTGTTGTTCTAAAAAGTGTGCAAACGTCTGCTCTAGAGCACTGTACTTTCTTAGTACGTTTTTAGGGTTCCGTACCCAAAGGGTAAAAGGGACCCTATTATTCATATTCATATTCCTTTATTGATAAAATTACAAATTTTACATGTCAAAAGGTAATACAATATATAATTAGGTCGATGTCAATGTTAAGTACAGTTAAGATAATAAATAATAATAATCAAATTCAATTATAGTAAAATAAAACAGTATAAAAATAATCAAAACAATTCAAATATCCAATAAATTAAATTAAATCATTATTATAATATTCTGACATGTCATAATTTTCAAATTAAATAATATAAAATATAACAATATATTGCCATTGCCAAAGCCATTTTTTTAATAGAGTGTAGAATATCAGATCATTTTCAATATTCTTTATGTTGTCGGGTAGTTTATTATATTATATTACTAAAACTCCGCTGTCCGTCCGTCCGTCCGTCCGTCTGTCAGCAGGCTCAATCTCATGAACCATGATAGCTAGACAGTTGACATTTTCACAAATGTAGACTATAACAACAACTATTAAAAAGTACGGCACCCTCGGTGGGCGAGTCCGAATCGCACTTGTCCGATTTTTTTTTTTGCGATAAGCAAGTACAATTGGACAGTGTTATGAAATAAGCGATCAAGCGACAATTAGTTGAAATCGAGAAAATGAGCTCGAAAGATTTGAAATTTGAATCAGTTATTGCAAGTCCATTTTTAAAGCAAAAAAAGTTAATTTTGACATTAAACCTATAAAAGTGTTCATAATTTAAATAAATTAAAATAATACCTATTCAAGTTTCGAAATTATTAACGTTTTTCCGCTTGATTATTTATTGCACTAATACTGCGATGAGGTTAATTTATTTCGTCGTAGCGTACTATGAGACATAATTTGTCGCTTGATTCTTTAATGCAAATTGTTAGAGGTGAAGTGAATAATGGAATAAAATAAAATTCCATATATTTGAGTAAATAGTTATATTGTAAATAAATCAACAACAATGTTTTCCTCCACAATGATTAGGACTAATCCGTCTAACAATTTAGTTTTGTACTGCAATCAACTTTTTTTATAAATGTCAAAAAAAACAGCGTAAATGGCAGAACTAATAATAATTCTTTAATACTAGCCAGGATTACACACATAAGATATTATAATATAACAACTTACTACTTAGTACGTAACAACGTACTTAGTTCTCATTAAGCGAAATATCCTGTAATTTAAAATATGTAACAACGAATTAAACGACACCACGGGCGGTTAAATCGATATTGCGTTTATAAATCATTAAAACTTTAAACCAAAACGAATTAACAACATCTTTATGGCGTTTAACTCGTTTTTGCGATTTAGAATATACGCTTATTATAATTTGTAAAAGTAAATTTGGCGTTCAATTCGTTTTTACGTAACGAGTTAGTGCATAGGGCCATACATATTTTAACGTGTCGCTTGATTCTACCCCTTAAAATAAGGCTGTAAGCATGATTTTTCAACAAAGAAATAATCAATACTATAGATTATCACATTTATATCCGACCTGCATTGACAACATTTTTTTCGGATTTTGGCTCTTATTTCGCTATTCCATAACACTGTCCAATTTTGGTTTTAAATGGATTTTTTGTACAATTTCAATTCTTATAATCAACTCCCTATTCCATAAATAACGATATTTTTACCTAAATATTTAATTGAAAGTACCTTCAAGAAATACAATTGATGTTTATACTTAGCCGTGTTTTTATTTTACTTTCCTTGCATTCGAAATGAAAAGAAGAGTGTTTAACTCGAGTCAAAGGCACCATTTCATCCCTTGGTTAACAATCTGCTATTATTACATTTATTATATATTCTTATCAATTTGGTGGTTTGGTGGTTGGCCTGAATGTAGTTATATGTGTTCCTTCTGAGGCCATGTTATTGATATTATTTCGACGGCAGGCGTGATTGAAAAAACATCTGTTACTGCTTTGGGTTCGCGCAAAAACAAATTAAGTAGGCGCGTTAATCGAAAACATTTCTTTGATGTTTCCTCACAATATCCCAAAATAAACGCGATTGTTATTTTACAATAACGGTGCCTGCTACTTGTTTAAATAGCGACTTATTGAATTGAATATTCCAATAAGCATTTTATTAAAACTTGGATAATTATAGCCATTCTCTTAAATTTACTGTGTGTTTAATGAACTTCGCCTAAAACGAATCCTAATAAAATGTCATAGGAACTGCCGAAGTGTGAAGAGCTCCGATGTTGAATAAATAAAAATTAAAACATTTAATTTTCCACATTTTGGGACTAATTTGATAAAGACAATGGCATTATGAATAGTCCTATGCGTGAAAATAGTCCCAAAACCAACATAATTGAGAATTAGGTAATTAGATAGGTATTTCTATGTACTTCATTTCGTTCTATTGGCCGGGTGAACGATGGCAGCGCCGCCTAGCGTTGGCAACTGGGTAGGCGCTCAAGTATAATGAGCGCAACAAAATAAAGATTATCTCCTTCAAAAACATTTTTTTATAATGAAAAATCTATTCGTTTCTAAGGTTAAACACATTTGGTTTTTAGCTTTACTGAAGATAGTAAGAATTATTTGTGCATTTAATACTAGGTATTATGTCAATATTATTCGTTGATCTTTCGTTACAAATTATAGAAAAAAAAAGTATGTTTTGTGGTGTTTTGATAGCATACCTTGTGATGTTCTTTTAGGGAATACGTAACTTTCTTCTTCGTTCTTTTTATGGATTTTAAACAGCAACTTACACCTACAGTACGATTATGTTACCTCGTTCGTCATCGTTCTCGGCCATACGCTTGACTTGACAGACGACAGACAGAATGAAGATGAGGAGATAATTGATAATATCATAGAAGATTGACGTTGAAAATAACACTTGGACAGTCTGTGCTATCAAAATCGCTGCCAACTTAGCTTGGTCTAAGCAAGCATTAATTCTGTGTTGACATAAGCTACATAAAATGTTTAGCCGTTACGTTTATTTTTTTATTCTCGTAACGTATTAAATTTTTTTTAAAAGCCCTACTACAAAGATCAGAAGTCAAACTGCGGTCTAATAATTATGCATAGGACACAGTTCTAGAGACTCTCCACTAAAACTTTTAACGTAAATAAATATTTATGTCACTTTCACCCTGTGCCGTATTAAACAGACAACGAACGTAGGTAGGTACAACTCATAAGACAAGAAATTCACGCTCTGTCACGGAATCGATGCTAAAAGCGACCTACTTTTAGAGTAGACGAATGATAGAATTCGACATTTTAGTTTTTAAATGGTTCGATCGAATACGCAAATGGCTTTGAAAAAACTTAAATAGTTAAAAAATAATAAACGAGTCGGAAACTACAGCGTTCATGTATTTTGCGATACAACATAGGTACTTAGATTACTTTCATAACCAACATAATTCTAATGACATCTCATAAGTTAAAATCAAGAGAACTTTCAATAACAATAGAATTTTTGAACCATATGAATAACCGTTGAAATGAGAACTACCTCTTTATAAAACTTGGATAACATTTAATAAAAGACGAAAACATTCATTGCAAAGCTCACAATTACCTAAAGCACCCAATATGTACACTCTTAGCAGGAAAACAAATAAACCACTGCCAAAATCCGTCTAAAGCAAATAGCTGAAAGGTCCACTCAGGGACAAAGCAAAGGGAAAATACCAGGGAACTTTGTTAGGGTGACATCAGACAGTCCGGTCCTTCGGTCACGTTTCTCGCTGTGTTAACAGACGAATTCGTCGGGAGGAAAAATCCTGTAAAGCGGTGATTGAGTTAGCGCCCGCCCCGAGGAAATGGACGTCCGCTGTCGCCTCTGTAACGTAATACCGCGGCTAGAGCTCGAGGCGGCCATTTGTACGGGATTGAGTTAAGGGCACAGGGAACTAAATAGCTTGGAAGTGGTAACTCATTTTTTACGGTGGAGTGGCACTAATGTAATTCATGGTCATACAATTTACCACACTCTATAAATATATACAAATAAAATATTGTATAAAACGGAGAGCTACAAATTCTAAACGTCAATTGATACTATTTTTATATTAACTGTTATTAGGCCTCCCTTGCCTTATCAGGTATTGGTCAGTGTTTCATATAGGTAAGTATGCATAAATAAATTCGTAAATTAAAATATACTCGACTTTAACTTAAACATATACGGGGTATAATATTACAGGTAACACATTACATATCTACGCGACTGTACTGATTAGGTACTATGAGCAACATTTGTTATGAGAGCAACCCTGAAATCTTAACGAATTGACAATAGAGATTTGCTGAGATATTAGTGAAATCCTTAGCTACCCCTATACAGGGTGGACTTGTTATGATTGACCATACGCTGAGGGGTGAATATGTGGGTCATACTAAACAACTTTAATATGGGGCCAACATTGACTTATATGTACTACGTATGGGGACCAACCCCGAAATAACAAAAAAAAACCGCAATTTCGAGGTTAGCCCCATAACAAAAGATGTTCAGTAAGACATACATATCCACTCCTCAGTGTATGGTCAAACATAACAATTTCACCCTGTAGGGTAATCCCGGGGTAAGGGAGGCCATAAGGGATAGATAGCCCATTGAAAAGTCATGGAACCGTTGACTATGTCTCACAAGTTGTACTGTAACTATAACTGTTCTTTGCGTCATCCTATATATGGATGCTGAGTTAAGACCAAAACTTTGGCGAAAAGAACTCAAAAGTAAGGTATGTAACATCCTTGTTATGGTCATCACACCTGGACATTCCGGAAAAGATGGCCTGTTGTGTGTAAAACCTTTGACCTCGGGAGAGATGGCCAGTCGTAGTACGTTTTAAAATATTTTTTTAAGTGGGACCTTATCGAGTTAAGTGTTCCAAGTCTAATAATAAGCTTAAATTTTTATGATAAATTATCATTAATAATATGTCAGTTATTTTTGTATAGCGTTAAGAAAAAACTATGGCCAACTACCCCGGAACTACCCTATTTTAACTTGTACCGACTGCACTTCGTTACCAGCGCACTGTAGTCAAATCACAATAGGCTTTACTAAAATACAAAGAACCTAAAGGTCTCATCAGTCATCACGCTAACGCAAGGCTTCATTAATATGTGGCTTATTAGCCTCTTATATTCTGTTTGCAGTTTCCAATCGTACAGTTCGTACAGGTATATATGAGGGGTATAGAATCAAAGTCAGCTAAATCCATATCAAATCAAACTATAAGTTATGAATGCCATTGTAATCATCGATCAAATTCGAAGTACAATTCCAAAGTTATTCAGTATCAAGCTCAACGAATTACTAAAAAATCTACTTCAAAATATTGTATTAGTATCAAAGATAGCTATATCCCGTATGGTTGGAAACGAAAACAGCTAAAATCGTGATCAGCCAATCACAGCGTCCTTTTTCTTAAAAATGGCGGTAACTTCAAAATGGCGACTTCTATAGTAAATAGCGTTTGCGTGTCTGCTGTTTTCGTTAAACTTTTATGGCAATTAAGCTGATTTGAAGTTAAAAAATCGTGATAAGTTAAAGTAAAAAATATAATGGAAGTGCCTGATGTGATGGAATCTTCGCAAGGGAAAGGGAGGAAACGCAAGAAAAACCCAGAAAATTGGAAGGCAAACAAAGCCAAAATTGATAGGTAAGTTTCAGACTAGTGATGTACTTACTATGAAATGATGGCTCATAATTTCGTTAAAAGTATGACGCGAAACCCTGCTTTCCGTTATAAATAAGAAGTCTGTGATAAAACTACTAATTAGTAAATATAAAAGTTTTAGTCTTTTTTTTTACAGATACTCAGCAAAGTCGTTGCCTGAACCAATTACATGTAATCATGATAGTAAAACATACGCATGTAAAAAATTAAAAGTACGCGATTTGCTAAACTTACATCGTTCGTTTTACGCAAAACCGTTAAAAAATAACCAAGATGCATTAATACTAAAATGTTGTAAGGTAAAAAAAGCCAGCGAAAGCGACCTACTAAGAATACAAGAAAAAGTAGAGATTTTACTATAAAATATAATATATATGTAAAAAAAGAATTGATTCCAGTTTGCCAGAAACTATTTTTGAGCACGCTTGCTACTTTGGGTTTTTGTTACTTCCCTGATATTCTTCTTCACGCACATCACTAGTCATAGTATGTCATCACTTTATTATTGGGATCAAATACAGCTATATCCATTCGTCTTAGAAACAAAGTCAGCTAAATCCAAAAGTTGGTATCAAAAGCAGCTAAATGAAATAAATTAAATTCAATTAAAAATTAATCGTAACTTTGATCAGTTAGTGTGTAGTTCCTGGAGATATCATTCTTAGCCAGGTTTTTGGAGTTTTCTTCATACAGCGATCCAAAAATAAAAAATAAAAATAAAAGTTTTATTCCTTTCATGAAAAATTTACCAAAATGGATTTAGCTGACTTTGATTCTATACCCCTCATATTCAGAATTCGGAATCCAATCACAGTATACATAGGGACTCTTAAAACCAACTAATGAATATAATTACATTGCACTCTCACACATGTAGTCTATGGTTTAAATCAACCGAGCGCACGCTTCAATTAGTTTTCGATGTAATTCTGATAAGTACGTTAAATTTACGGGAATTAAGCCCCAGTAATCTGTTGCTACGTGAAAGGACTTTGCTCTCCACCGAAATCCTCGGGGCGAATACTAGTAGGTGATTCAATTATCGGCCATACACAAGCGTGGGGTTTGCATTTGCACTAGCTATCTTTTTAATTAAATGAAATAAAACGACTCACATTTGACGACCGGTCTGGCCTAGTTGGTAGTGACCCTGCTTATGAAGCCGATGGTCCTGGGTTCGAATCCCTGTAAGGGCATTTATTTGTGTGATGAGCACAGATACTTGTTCCTGAGCCTTGGGTGTTTTCTATTATATTCTATATTTAAGTATTTATTTATTATGTATATCGTTGTCTGAGTACCCAAAAGTCCCATAACACAAGCCTTCTTGACCTTACTGTGGGACCAATTTGTGTAAGAATGTCCAATATTTATTTATTTAAAAAACTGAATTACTGACTAGACTAAACTGAATACTGAGTACCGTCGAGTAGAGATTTGGACAGTATTTTTGTTCCTAATATAACAATTAATTTAAAATTCTTGGGCTTAAAGCGCGTGTGAATTGCAAACCTTATATTCATTTCCAAATAGCTCCATTCGACGATCTAATGACATTTTGACATTTGCCTCCTCTAATCTCTATCATAAAAAAAAATTAAATTCCTATCGTCCTGATCAACTTTTGGTGTTTAGTGCGGCTCCTTAGCCTCAACTTAGGTTTATAATAAATAGAAGTAGAAACATGCCGAGAAGTTATTGGTTCCCGCCCTTCCCCCACTTTTATATCACCATTTTTAGTTAGGTATTATGAATTTTCATGAAAACTGTGAAAGCTACAATAAAAATATCTAATAGAAGTATATTCTTCATAAATTTTTCTACAATATTGTATATGGAAGTATATTGTTTTCAAAAAGACTTATAGTTTTGAAGTTATACGTAATTAATCCTTATAATATTTGCATCCGACGACTAGTGGGGCAAGTAATTGGAGTGAGTATGCGATGCCCCTTGACACGATTAGGGCAAGCTCCTTCCATACAAAATTTGTGCGAGTTTTTCTTTGTTTGTGTTTACGCTACAGTTATTATTTTTATTTTTAGTCTTATTGTATGATTTTTTTTTAATTTAATTATTTTTGTATTTTTTTTAATAAAAAAATAATTCTACTTCAAGTTCTGCGTATATACAATATACAAGCAAAAAATTAAATTAAATGCTATGGTGGAGAATGCCTTGCCCTACCCTGCGCCTTAAATCAAACAAAGATGATTTAGCCTGCTAGCCATGAGAACGTTCGTCTCTACCCCCCAATCTATGATATATTTCTTCCTGCTCTTAGCAAAACTTGGGCAAGTTGTATATCATTTTGGTATAATTGAGGGACGAGGTATTCATTTTTGAAATAATTGTTATAATACCTTTTCATACAAAAACAAAAATTGAATTCGGCACAAAAAATTAAAATTCATGCAACATTTTGTGACAATTTTGTGTCAGACAGTTTTCACTAAATATTTTTTTTTTAATATTGAGCCCAATTATACTTTATTCTTAAAAGTATCAGTTCAAAGTTCAAAGCAGGTACTTTTACATTTTTTTGTGAAAAAATAATAATTTGTAGTGCATGGCGGTGACGATATTCATATAATGGCCAAAGTCAAATATTAAAAATATTAGAAAGACACTGAATTTGGCTTTTTATAATATGAATACACTGTTATAATGCATGTTCCATGCGTTTTTGCCCTTAATTTTTTGTTACAAATTTGTCATTTGTTTTTCATACAAGTTTTCAAAATCGCAAGTTTTCAAAATAAGGAGAAATTAATTTGAAAACTGACTACTAACAATATACATCCAAAGAATTTTATGTAAAACCCTTCATTCTCGATAGATCCAGTCCATAGATCCAAAATGGATCTAGTGAGAAATGTTTTTCTTGTTAGATCCAAATATTTATGTTGACAGTTAAAACTGGATCTATAGGGAAAATTCTTTATATCATTAGATCCATTAAATTATACTATTATCAAAATGGATCTAAAGAGAATTTTTTAATCTCAATAGATCCAACATGCAATACACACAATATGTTTTTTGATTTACTTAATAGATATGTTTCTAGTATTTTATGTATGTAGTTGGTATTTATGTATATTATTTACTCGTGGACAATATGTTGGTTTATTTTTAAACTGTTAGGTATTGTAGGTACATTCTTTTAGCTTGTGTGTAAGAGAATATTTATTACAATAAATAAATTCAAATATATATATTTGAATTTTTATTTATTGTAAAAGTAACAGATATGCGGTCTGTCAGAGTGCTTAAGGATTTACGTAACATTTATTTTAACTGTTAGTATTGTTAGCAGATCTATAACTTAGATAAGCTTTGAGTTGTATATTTTTTTTTGTATTTTTTAAATTGTATAAGTCGTGATAGCATTGTGTGAACTTGCGCGCAAAGTTTGTTATATTGTTATTCCATTTCTATCTGTATGTATTGTTACCTAAATCTGCATAATGTTTTTATAGCTGTTGGTCCTCCTATAAATAAATAAATAATAAATAAATAAATAACGCAAATACGGTTGGACCGATAATGTTGGATATAGTTTTCATGGAAAGTATTGATTAAGCTTTTGATTCACGATTTTTTTTATTTATGGACCCATGGTTCAAAAGTTGGAGGGTGGAGGCCCATGTTTTTTTCTTTCGGAGCGATTATTTCCGAAAATATTAACTGTATCAAAAATGGTTATTGGTGACCCTTATTCGTTTCGAAAGACCTGTCCAACGATACCACACACCATTGGGTTAAAGCGAAAAATTACGGAGAAAAGCCGAGGACGGACGGACAGAAGGACATGGCGAAACTATAAGGGTTTCTAGGTAACTACGAAACCCTAAAATAAAATTGAAGGTTTGCCAATGATGCGATATGCTTTAAAGAATGAATCTGATCTCGGTGCTGGGGACCTTATCACCTTGCGGTAGAGAAATTAAGTTTCTAGCAAACGAAAACCTATGGTACTTTATGGTACTGGCTTTACAAATTTCCTTTATAAGTTATAAATTATAACAATATCCGAAAAAATAGCTTATTAATGCTTGCTTACTGGTAACGCATATACATGAAGACCATGAATGTTTATGATAAACTATCTCAAGTAGGTATCAATAAGCGACATCTCGTAGGCAATAGGATACATTTTTGAAGTGGGCAGTAGCGGAACTAACCATCCCCACGTCACACAAATATGTCAATAAAGCCGGCACCACATAGTCGCTCTTACACGCTTGAATGATGATTTTGAAAAGTTATAGGTAATTATAATAAGTATAGTCTGTCAAGCAAAGTCTGTCAGTAGCAATGTAAAGCAAACTGAAGTATGGCAACACTCACAGAGCAGTATTGCGCTAAGAAAAGCAGCAATGTACATCGAACCGAAACATTTTTTTTCCGCTGAGCGCGCTCTTCGTACGTCAACTAAAACTGCCGCTCGCGGTTTATTGAAGCATTTGGAAATTGTTATTATTATGAGAGGGACAATTTAAACTGGAGTAAAAACGATGTCAATCAATATGATAAACGAGATCAAAAAATACCTATTTGCAAACGGACTATGCTGGAGAAAATAATGTTTGAATCAAGTCATTGCTTCCGCAGGTAGCTGGATTTTAATATATTATCAGATTTCTCGGTTGGAATTCAATATTAAAGATATATCACGATAAAATGCAATACAAATGCTCCTTTATGCAACCTTCAAAAGCTAATTAGACATATTTAGGTAGGTACAATCGAAAAATATATCAATAGGTTGAATTAAAATAAAGGTTTGTATGCTTAGTAAAAGGTGGACGCAAAAGGCGAGCGCTCGCATTCTTAACCTTTGGTATGCTTAGGAGCAGATCTGCTACATATATATTCAACTTAAACAAAATAATTAATTGTTGGTGCAATAAAGAATATTTACTTACTTACTTACTTAAACATGAAGATGTCATAGCTAAATAAATGTAAAGGTTAAGGCATTTGCACTTGAGTACTTTTTACCAAACGATCTGTTAGTAGGTACCTAGACTACTGAATTTAACTAGAATAAAACAATCCATTGTTTTATATAGGTAAATATTAAAACCTAGGTAAGTAACCCCTGAGCCATCACTGGCAGCGGTAGCCCTGGTAGGGTATCACTGTAACTATTCTTGTCACAATTGCAGGGCTTATTAAATATCAAATATGTGGACTATTTACATCATTTTGATATGGTTTTATTCTGTTTTAGCTAACTTAGAAGACAAATAGGGAGCAAAGAGAACATGAGCACCACGGTAGAAAGCTGTTTTTAACATCAGTTCAGAAACTGAAGAAGCCCAAAGAAAATAATTATGCCACTTGTTAATTGTAAATTAGTGTATTTCTCTTGAACAATGTCACATTCACATACCAGTGTAATTTTGAAATGGTTTTACAATATATTTATATAAATATACAGATTAAAAATAAATAAAACAACTGCAGATATTTTGGTGTTCATTTAATTTCAAGGCAATTAAGATACGGGTCACTTTAGCTTACTTACACTTAATTCAGGCCATTCATTGAAAAAATATCATTAAGTTACCAATGTTACTGGTCCACTCCAAGCATCAGAATACTTTGTACCTAGTCACTTATTGCATCTTAAGCATAAAACAGATCTGTTTGAAAATTTGTAATTTCAAGTTTAAAGTTTCCATTCCAAGTTTCAAAATGTATTCCTATAGTAGTAGTTACACATAAAACTTAGTCTAAAGCAATTTGCCTAATTTATAGTACAGAGATATTCCAATATCTCTGAGACCACTCTTACATGCTAGCTTGGTAAGGTTTTGCTCACACTACTGTTTTTATACAGGTATATGTATTGGCTAGATCATATTTTATATGTAGATATTTAAAAAAGTCATTTAGATATCAGGAGAATGCTGTTAAGAAATTTTATTAACTTTCACATTAGTCTATTCAAGACTTGTCAGGAACTGACACAATTTCAGGTACTCAAAATATTAATCAAAGATACCTTGACAATGGAAACTTAACAACTTCCACTCATGTGAGTAATATGGAGTTATATTGTTTCTGGATAAAAGAAGGTATGATTTAAATGTTAAAATATTTTTCTAAAATTATGCACACTGAATAAATTATTTTAATTTATTGAACAAACAGGTAAAGCGACTTAAAACTTCTTTTAAATAGGTACATACCAACTTCAGAAAGTATAAACTAGGATTTTCCATAGGTATACATGTGCAATAGCTGAGTGCATGAAACAAATCAGCCTAAATAATATATTTTCGTGATGATTAACAAACGGACAACTTTTACAATAATAATCTAAACTATTGTCCCAATTTTTTTAGTTTTTTTAATTAACAAGTTTATTTTTCGTCTTGTTTGCGTTGTACATGTACACGTATGTACGTAAACCGCCGTAGGTAAGTTTTGTATGAAGAGAAACTTTTACGAACGCCTTATATTGGGCGAGTTTTAATCCTGCAACAAACATATGGAAGTATTAGGTTGATGTTGCGAAAGAAAGTAGGTATAATCAAGGTTCTTAAACGTCTTAAGATTGTTTAAAAAAGTTACCTTTGAAAATATTTGAGGACTTCGTCTGTTGATATTGGGAACAATCGAATCAGTTGCGGTTTCGAGGGCACAATTCGTGGTCTTATTGGATATATTTAGGCATACGTTTTATCTTTATTTAAGCCTTTTAACCCTGAAACAGAAAAAACTGCACATTATCTTAAAAATTCTCCGGGATCTTGAAGTAATTATCATAACCTCAAAATTTTCTAATGGTTAAGATCAACGAGCATGATTTTACTTACATTGTAGGCATCTTGACTTTGCTTATGGTCATGCACAATATTATTTAATATATTGATATTTATTTTAATGCTGGGAGCAGAAATTTCTCTTGAATTAGCACCGATTCGGAATGTAAACAAACAAGATGGACGATCCACATTCTACAGATAAAACACAGATTACACGCGATTTTGGAATTATTCGAACACAGTGTTGCTAGCCCGCGATTTTTCAAATTTGCCGCGTTTTTCTACTGACAAGATTTGCTTGACCAACTATAGGTTAGTTATTGAAGGTCGAATGTTCAAGAGCGACAGAGAGGCAAATAACTTTTTTTTGTGGCGTTAATAATCGAGAGCTTCCTCGATTATTCGAGATTATGAAAATCCCACAGGATCTTCAAGCACTGTATTATAGATAGGCGTACCGGACCACGAACTTAGTGCTGTTCCAGGCCTGTTTGATCGAGTGGAAGGTAATTCGCCGTTAGTCCGTTAAGAACACAGCAAGATAGATGTTACGCAGACCTTGGTGTGGCCCTTTCAATACGCTCGTCTATTGGTGTTATAATATAGGGAATAAATTATCATAACCCTGTGAGTTTATTCTGTTATCATGTGTATTCCGATGCTTATAAATACCTACTATATAGGTGTACGTAGGTTCAATACGTGTACTAAGCATTAGAGTCAGTCTAACCTATTATCTTGGCACCAAATTGAACAGAACAAAGTGAGGAGTGTCATTATAAACGTCAGTTTTATAGAAATTTGACATTAATGATGTTATTGTTACATTTGTTATTGCAAATAATAAAACAAAAAAAAACTTTTTAAACTTGCTTTATTACTTAAAAACTATTTCAGTGTGATGAAAAATGTAAATTGTTTAAAGCCTTATACACACGAGCGCTTTTACAAAACGTTTGAATTATAAAAATGGATACCCGTGTATTTATCATGCGCGTTTTTTCCATCGTTTTTCATTGTTTATCATGATCTGTTGGATTTTCGACTTTGAGCGTTGGCTATTTAATCGAATATAGCGTATGGAACTTGTAACGTCAGTTAAGGCAACGCTTTTTAAGCTCTCGTGCGAATGAGGCCTAACCTATCTAGACTACGTAACAAGACCACAGAATAAAGAATAGTACTATCATAAAGAAATGACATTTCCATAAAATGAATTATGCTGTCCCTTTCTAATGTATGGCACTGTCCCTTTCGGCCATTTAGGGTTGTCAAAATTCAAGTCACATCTTATCTGTGGTCGTGCACGTGTAAGGACGTCAAGTTGTGGCAACCCTAATAATCGCTCGGAACAATGCTGAGCCGAACGGAGCCGGGAATAGCCGAAAGGAGGAGTGTCGCCCCATTGACAGGACCTAGATTCAGATCAAGCTAAAGAGCTTTTTGCACTGCACATCTTTCTGAATTTAGTAAGCGATGACTGCGACGCAGCAACAAGTAGAAGTAAGACGGAGATATCTTAATAGTGTCTCACGTATTGAGGCGTCTCCGTCATCAATTACCACCAAGTTCTCGAACAGAACTAGAATAGAAGTCGATGAGCAAGAAGATGCAGTTCAACACTGCATTTCATTTTGGTTACGGATGTTACGGTTATTTTACCATGTTAATTTGATAGTATTACCCCTGGTCCCACCAACATGTCACCCTGGTAGCTCCACGGGTATTTTTTACCCGTTATCCTGCCGTTCCAAACAGTGTTTGCCAGTGGGTCTACGGGCAATTTATTTTTACCATAATACCACCGCACTAAGTATCAAATTAACAAGCATTGGCGTATTTTCATAGTACAGTCAGCATCAATAGTATTGGATGAAATAACAGGCCAAAAGTATCTGACATCCCAGATAACTTTTCCAAATACAGATAAATTTCTGAAATTCACGTTCAAATGTATATCTCTTACAGTCTTATTTGTACTATATTAAAGACATCACTTTTTGTTAAGCTGTTACAGCATGGTAGATACTTATGAAGCGTTATTTGATCCGCTACTTTTGATGATGACTGTACTACGTTTTATTACACGTGTCCCAGTCGCTTTTTCCCCTTACTGATATGTTTTCACGGTAGTCACACTAAACCAATATAATAAGTAGGTAGATAGATAGATAGAATACTCTTTATTGGCACACCTCAGTAAAAAGATACAAGAAAAATAAACATTTGATTAAATGTAGTGGCAGACAACAGGCGGTCTTATCGCTAAAAAGCGATCTCTTCCAGACAACCACACACACACACACACAGGTAGGTTAGGTTCGTTAGGTAGCTTCAGATCCCCGAAGAGCAAATTGCCCAGAAATAGTCCCGCCTGGGCTCTGTCTAGTTAAGTTATTATCTCCTTAATATTTTTTTTTAATTGGAAAAGAAACGATTGGGATAAAAATCTATTACCTAGCTATAGTTTTTAATGAATGTTTACCACTTAGTGCGGTGGGATCATGGTAATTTTTTTTACCCGTAGTAGATCCACTGGCGAACACTGTTAAGAACGGCAGGACAACGGGGTAACAAGTAACATACCCGTGGACACCCTGCGGGTCAAAGCAGTGGGACCACGGTTAAAACGCGGTAATACCAACATAACTTTACTCTTCCGGAGAGTTTCTTATGATCAACTGTCCTACTTGGTGATAAAGATCAATTTATGGTTCAGAAATAGCTTTTCTATAGTTGTTTAGAGTTCGTTTAACCCTTTGAACGCTTTATATCATAAAAACAAACATCACTCAAACGCCAACTTTCCAGGCGCATGGGAGTTAATATAAATAAATAAGTTGTCCTTGGCGCTGTGGCCATGACTAGTAACGACGCCTTTAGGTGTTCTTGGCGTTCAATAGGTTAAACTGGTGTTCCAAGGATTTGAATAGAACATAGGGAGGGAGTCATTATAAACGTCATATATTCATAGTAAATTGAGATAAACATTTGAGACATACAGAAGTCGTCGTAACTAGTCGGACCCAAATCGCCACGGATACGCGTACAAGTGTTATGGCATACGCTCTTCAAATAATCTTCACCCTTCAAGTAAGGTTTAAATTGGCTGCGCCCGTGATCTTGGCCTATGACGTGTTTATGACGTAAAGCGTTTAAAGGGTTAACCTTTTGAATGCTTTAAAATCATAATCAAAAACGTCACTTATACGCCAAGGTAAAACGCGCTAGCGAGCTAAAGTACCTAAACCGTACTTGAAAGTGTAAAGGTGACTATCACAGCGTCCGCCATAACACCTACTGTTGTCCGTGGTGCTGTGGGCACAACTAGTAAGAACTTCAGGTGATCTTGGCGTTCAAAAGGTCAACTTTGACAACGGATGCCATAGCACTTATAAGCGTTCTTGGCGCTACGGGTACTGCTGCTTACGACGCTTTTTAAGGGTCTTGGTGTTCAAAAGGTTAATAATTCCGGACTTTGTCATTGCAAATGCCATTCAGAGTAGCTTGCTCCAATACAACACTAATACTAAAGTACTTGGGAACATTTCCTCTCTTACAAATACCTACATTTCTTTCGCGTTTGGTTTGTTCAAACTTACTCTCCGGACTATCCGCATATTGATATGCGGGGTTTTTCAAGCTGGCACCACAGATTTGTTTAAGATGCATAAGGCCACCGCAGATTCATTTGAATAGCTACCGCGAAAATCAAAGCCGTGCTTTCAATGATAGCTAAACAAGATGGCACTGTATGCTATGCAGTAACTTTCGTTGTTAAGAAAATTTACGTTTGAAAAGTCAGTGAACACAAAACTTATAAGGCATATTTTATTGTTATCCGCTTATACATAAAACTAACACATTCACTGCAAACGCGAGTCACGTGCCACGGGCGTAGCTGATAACACGTGAAAAACCATTTGTAGTTAAAAACACCTACAAACAGACAACCCCCCTAGCGGGCGCTAGCACTGACTGCATTAACAGCCTAACTTCCTAAATGTATGTTTTTCCCTTTCTTACAAATACATAAGTTAAAAGACAGCGTGTATCTCTACAATAATGTTTTATGCTCATGTAGAATAAACAGTATATATATCTGAACGTAAAGCAATTACGTATAACCACCAACATACAAATCCACGCGTACGAAGTCGCGGGCAACAGCTAGTAATCAATAACTCTCTGAGTGGAGTGACATGAACGCTCTAGTAAACTATTTTTGAATACTGGAGTTCGCGGTAGCCCCTTGAAATTGTTCCGTGCATCAATAGTTATAAATAATCGAAATGACTAAACACATCACAAAAGTACAAAGCTTGGCGTAAATTAAACAGTGCTGCAATCATTCACATTCCAGCTTCCGTTTGTACGAGTTCCAAGTTTATTAAAAACAAATTGAAGACTACTTATATCCTTACATAGTTCTATACATATATACCATTAAAAACCATTATTACTACGTACAGAGTCGGCACCGAGAACCATTATTTTGTGCCATGAGTTGTTGTTTGTTTTGGCAACAAACCATAGAAGCAGAGTGTGAAACTCGCGATCTAAACGAGTAAGCGCCATGAATTGCCTCCACGCATTCCAGAGATAAAGGGCCATGACAGACAGACGGACGGGCAATAAAGTGATCCTATAAGGGTCCGTTTTTTCCTTTTGGAGTACGGGACCCTAAAAACCGACGGCAAACTTTATATATTGCTTATAGATACCTATTAAATAAAATAAAAATTACCAAAATAACTTACCTACCAAAGATGTTCAAATCCCTAACTAATAGCTCACTTGCACTAGATGCAATTGTACTTTTAACACTAGTACTTACGTTTATTTTATTTTTATACTATTTTTTAATAAGTATGGTTTTTGATTGTCGCTATCGCTAATATTTGTAGGTAATCTCTATCGTGAGACTGCGACAATTAAAACAAATCGGTTACATAAGAATCATTAAAATCGGTCCACAAAGAAACAAACGTACTTACAATAAAATGCTAACGTAATGTATATGCCTAGACTGAGACGACAGTAATAATTATACCCGATAAAAGTGACGGGCGTCTAGAGTCGGGCTAAGCTTATTATGTTCAGCCTTTGCAATGACAAAGTGTGTACATATCATCAAAAATATAAAATTACTATGTATATATGATGTTTGTAATGCCAATTCACATTTTGTCACGTCAAAATCAATGCAGAGTATGCATATGCATAGATGCGCTCTACCGTGGTGGAACTAAGTGCCACAACAGACACTATTATTATTTTTATATTATTTTATAATTATATTTATTTATGATTATAACCGCACTTTTCTTATACCAAATATGAGGTCATGAGTCATGTCTAAAGAACGTGTCTAAATTCAAAGCCTATGGTTATAAAGATTTGTTTTTTTTAAGTATACTGGGATCACATATACGTGCGAGCGGCGAGGAAAATGACATGGATCTGGCGATATATTTATCTAATTATAAATAATGTGAATATTAAAATATTTGTACCTATCCAGCAGCAATATAAAAAGACCGGCTAAGTGCGAGTCGGACTCGCGCACGAAGGGTTCCGTACCATTATTTATAAAAAAACCGGACAAGTGCGAGTCGGACTCGCCCACCGAGGATTCCGTACTTTTTAGTATTTGTTATTAAAGCGGCAACAGAAATACATCATCTGTGAAAATTTCAACTGTCTAACTATCACGGTTCATGAGATACAGCCTGGTGACGGACGGACGGACGGACAGCGGAGTCTTAGTAATAGGGTCCCGTTTGAACTTTTGGGTACGGAACCCTAAAAATATCTTATAGACTAATGACGTAAAGACTAAACTTAAAACTATGTTTAAGCGACAAAATACCGTGGCTTCGTTGAGGGGTCTGCTCTTGTGTGAGATTCGGCAGTTTGCCACGACACCTCCGAAATACGACACCGTAAGTCTGAAGTTCGATTCGCATCCGCATTCGATATTAGACCAAAGTCGACCTATCCAAGGGACATAGTTGAGCAACCAGTATTGCTTCTCGGTCTGCAGATTCTTAATATCTGATTCTGGTTCTCCCGGACAAAAACTTAAACTGTGTCACTATCAAAGTTTCATATTAGGGTACCTATATCAAACTATGAGCCTACAGAACCAATAACATCTTGAAAAACAAATATTTTCGGTACTAGTCTAAAATAAGTGTAATTACACGCGTCACTGTCAAACTCAAAATTGCTAGAAATATAATAAATTTATTTAAATAAAGTTATCGCATTCGTATCAAAACCAAACCAACTTACAGTGCAGTATAGGTAGAAAACAAACCACAATATGCTTGTTACTGATATACTAGTTCCTTGTCGAAACGCTATGCGTGGCTAGGGGCCACATATAATATATGTTTTCCTATATCCAGTCCTGACTAACAATAACACTTAATTATTTGTTTAAGTAGACAGTTAGCAGTATTTTATGAAAAAAAAGAAGGTAAATAGTTTCTGGGTCTTGTGGCTCGTTGCCATTTGTAGGTACCACAAAATAGTTTTAAACATAGAGCGCCTGACTGCCCTAGTATCTTACTCGTACTTTGCAACTTTATCCACTCGCACATTGATGCATAACATATGTACAATACATACAAATATGACGTGCGCACATAGATGCTAAAAGGGTTCCCGTACTGTACATACATATAGGTATAGTGTGTTCGCATCATGTCAGTACATACATCGTTCACACTGTATACTGAGAATTTGTAAAACTTAATGCTAATACATACCTAAGTACAGTATAACCGATGGCTCGTCATTGGTAAATAATACTGCGGCTTATCATAACCTTAACACTACATATTTACTTCTATAGGTAGATACAAACACCTGATCAAGATACAATGATGTTCTGTTTCACTACAAACCCTTTTTCGAAATCGATAAATTATTTTCTCATACATCTTCACCAAATTGATAATTCATGATTACATGCGCGTATAATAATTGAGAAGAGTCTCACCATCAGTTCAGAATCAGGAACCTATTCCTCTACTACCACTTTGGTGGTTTATAATTATTCTACTTAATCGTACAATGGTTCTTAAAATCATCGGTGAACATACATAAAAAAATACTAGTAAACTGTACCTAACCTATTCCTCATTACAAGTCAGATAACATATAAGAATATCACACTAGATATGTACATGGCGTAGTAGGGATCACAGTAGTACTAGACAACGATCACAAAATAAAAGATAAATCTCGGAAATTTGTAGGTAAATTAGCCAACAACTTCGTTCACCGGTTTGCCAGTGTTAATCCAGAAAGTGATGCAGTGCAATAATCTAATCATAGGAAAAAACTGACATCTCCGTATCGCCTCGTCATTCGCACGCATAATGCACTCCGTGTTAAGTTAAGACTGATCTAAGTATACAACAAACCTATAACGTACCTACTGATATGATATTATTGGGGGTCTATATTAAAATGCATAACTTTGTCCTGCCTATTTTCACTTCGCATAACAAAGTTTGGTGTAACTAGTGATCCAAATAAATTGACTAATATCCTAATATTTTTACGCATAAGCTTATCCATCTCATGGATTAAATTTTTTTTTAATGTCGAATCTCTATACGCATAATCGGTACATCCTAAATTTTAATAGGTATAAAAATCAAACTTCAGTCGACTTATATACGGCTAAAGAATATATGCGAAAAATATATTAGGAAAACTGGTTGTAGGCGAATTGAAATATTAAAATAATGACTTTTATGCGAAGTATATGACAATCAACTTTATGCGAAAAAGAGGGCACACATGATAGTGGACATAGAAACTTTTTACTAAATCTGATGGCGTAGTTCATCGTTTCGGATGCCTAATGCCTCTTAGACTGCCCCCTGTTTCAAACCGTTAGCCCGACACATACATACCTCCCCTTTATTACATATGTGTCCGTAACATGCTTACTTAGGTCTAAATCACTTACTTGTTCAGTTGCATTTATCCGCCCTTACTGGCACGTCGGTGAATTGCGATCATTGTGGGCGTACCGGTATGATCCGCAAACTTGACAACCCTAGATGTCGAAACAGATCGAGTCGTGACCTTCATTTATCTTATACTACATATTAGATATTATCAGATTTGAATCAACATCTTAAATCAAACCTACTTATCCTGCCTCCTAATAAATAATTATATTAAAAGTTATTTTATAAAGATCTTATGCAATTTACAACTATTACTTCACTAACTTAACCACTTTGACATGTCCATCTGTAGATTTATGGCCAATAACCACACAAAAATAATTCATGTACATTAGAATACACAATACAGAACATGCTTAGAATACACATAAGATAAGCTTAATATTATCAGTCACAAGTTTAGGAAAGAGTATACATACCAAAACTAGCTCTGTTCTGTATTTTATTTTCTTATGTACAGTTTATAGTTTATTAAACGATATTTTATCTTCATTCAGCAGTGCGAACTTCTACGAAGGACGTTCTTTGCAGTAGTCACGCATGAAAATGCTTGTATTTTACGTGTATCTCTGAAATTAAAATAGGGATAAGCTTAGACTTTTGACTACTTAGTCGCGATTTCAAGCGAACATACTCATTTCCGTTATTAAGACTAGACACCTATCGAACAGTCGAACAGATTATTTGTTTCGTCCAATATTATGTTTTTTGTTTCGGATTTCGCTTGTAGGCAAGCACCTATCTGCTGTTGTAACCACAGAACAAACATAAGTAAGACATGTATAGGTGTTTTATTTTTATAGGCATTCCTGTAAAATTTGCTCTTGGCCAAAATAAATGACTGTAATATGCACAAAAGTAAAATTAAAACATAATAAACGCACCTAATAATATTTTTATACATGAAGGTTACGGTGGCAGGTGTCATCTTCATACAATTTATAACCTTAAAATTCGTCTTTGGTAACAGTATAGGCGTAAACATGCTTGCATATTTCAGGGCACCTTCTAGTTTTAAGATTATTGAACCTTTTCTAAGGGATCAAAATGCTTTCTTTATGTTTGAATCTACCTACCTAATTTAGAGACTATAACAGCGGTCAGTCACGTCCAATTTTAATGTTTAGAAATTATAAATAGCAGCGGGGTAGCAGTTGACACATGCAAATAACTAAAATTTAAAAATAAACCTTAATCTAATCTACAACATTGACAATCTCGCGGCGTTGTATGGGGGCTGTCAGTCTTCTAACTATATTTACTAGTCTTGTCAATACTAACACCGTATGTGTTGGCGTGAGCGTGGCATGGTTCGTGTTCGTTCTTGCGCTAGGCATTTCTCGATTCGGTAACGACGCCGGTGACGCCGCCGCCGCTTCAATGATATTTGGCTAGCAACGGAGCTGGAGGTAGTAAACTTCGTCTCGCCAATGAAAAGAAAAACATTTAAACACATTAAGGGAAAGTTTTAAGTTATTGTGAATAATAAATTGATTTTACTTTAGAACTGTCCAATGTCCATAACTTGGTTATCTCTATTTATTGTGAAATGGAAAAAATATTTCTAAGTTATTTGTTAAAAACAATCAAATGCGTTTTCTTAGCAGGGTTCTAACCTGGAGCCGTTTACTTTATTCGTATTAAGTACAATCAAAAACATATATTTTTCAATAAACTGTGTTACCCAAGAGTCAAAAAAGACACATGTTTACATGGAAATACGAGTAGAAGTACCTTGTAAGGAAAAATCACAATAATATCAGAATTTCAAAGAATTGTTTTAGAAATCATAATTAATATAAAACTAAACTAAATCTAATAAATATTGCAGTGCACTTGGGGAGCCATTAGGTAGTACTAATCAAATAAGTTCCAGGATTCGAACCCGTTACTTCTTATACAAATACAATATCAACAAACTGAACCCATCGGCCTAGTCCAAATTTACGCAATGCATGTCTGTAATAGGCAACGCGGGTAAACCGGCAACGCCGGTAAACCAAGTAAATGCAACAACCACTTAAGTTTCTTCACTGGGCCTCGAACCCAGAACAAATTTTCTCAGTCGAAGTCACCACCAATAGGCTAATATTATATATATAATATTAGTATCGATTGTTATAATTTATGATCCAATAAGTTAGTCGAAACAAAAATGATTCAATTTAATTTAATTTAATACCGAACCTTAGTCTTAATTTTGTTACTCTTTTTTATATAGTACAAGGCAGCGCAGGCTCTGTTGATGCAACAATGGATCGAGCACCTTTTCTTTCCAGGATTCGAACCTGGAGCCGCTTGATTAGTTCACATCACAATAATAATCATAGGTAAATAATCAAGCTAATAAGCTAATAAGTTCCTTTACCCTATTTTATTGCATTGCACCAAAAACTATTCGGTAGCACTAATCAGACAATTACCAGGATTCGAACCCGGATCCCACTGAAGTACAACAAGTAAATCAATCAATCAATCAATACCAATAAGCCAACCAATCAATAAAGTGCTCTCACCGGGGCTCGAACCCAGGTCCACTAACTTCTCAAACCGAATCATAACCAATAGGCTAGGACTGTCGTCCTAGTCTCAGTTTTAATCTAAAGTATTCGTGATGCAGTGAGGACTGTGTGGAATCAATACTGATTATAGTCAACAAATCCGTGATCACGTTAAGCCTCCATGTACTTGAAAGTTAGTATTCTTCCAAATTGTGAGGCTCTGTCCACGCTACATGATATTTAACTAATCAGAATAGTATGGTAGAAATCGTGAGGTCAAAATAAAACTTGTCATGGTCATTGTATCAACTATATATATGTTCTTACATTTTATATAAAATATTCTAATACTATAAATAGATAAGTAAAGTGGCAGGTACCTATATACAGGTATAATCGAACCTTCAGGGACAAGTTCGATGATACAAAAAATTACTTTGTCCTTGCCTGGGACTCAAAGCATTTCCGCAACATGTTTTAGCTAAATCGGTTCAGTGTATTAAGCTTGAAAAACTAACGGACAAACGGACGGATGGACGGACGGGCAGATAGACAGACGGACTAACATACAGACACATGGACGGACGGATGGATGGACAGACGGACAGACGAACTGACGAACGGACTGACGAACGGACTGACGGACGGACGGATGGACAGACGGACGGGCAGACAGACAGACAGACACATAGACATACCATTTAAAATATTAGTAGGGAAATAGGTATAAGTGTTTTAAATAAAGCAACCTATCTCTATGCAGGTAACAGCAATATAAAATTACACACAGACACACACACACACACATAAACCATTAAAATTTACGCATATAACGCCAAAAGAATAGGTTTCCATTTTTGCCACTTTGACTACGGATCCCAAATCACCAAACCAACATTCTGAGTATCTTAATCTACTTGTAATGTAGAGCTACGTTCCTAGGGCAAAGCGGAGACATACAGCGATTACAGGTTACTGACCTTAAAACGCAACCCTCTGGATACACTATTGGTGGTGAAGCACATCGATCTCCTGCTTAGAGCAGCCCGCCGCTGTTGTCTGTAGTCGCTTACATATAACTTCTGGAGTAACATGCAGTGCCTGCCTGCACCACAATCATATATCTGGACTATAACATTTTTTTCAAGTACAAACGTCGCATTCATATATATCTTGTGTATGGATTCGAAGCCGCAACACTACCTAGATTTATATAACGGGAAACTTAGCTGTACTTATATGTTTTTTAAATATAATTTACAGTTATTGTAAATAGATTCTAGATATTTAATTTGAATAAAATTGCTTTTTGTAAATGACATCGAATCGAATCGAATATGACAAATGTCAATTTTTTTCTTATACCCAAGTCATAGACAATCATTATACCTTAAGGCCAGTCTAGACGGGAAGATCGAATCGAAACTTACCTAAATAACTATATGTAAAATTACTATACGTATTCCTATAATATTTGAGGTGCTCCGGTGTTCCCTCGATTCCTCATAGTATCCATCATCAGAACTGGACCTTGACATAAATGTTTCTTAAGAACTTACTTGCTACAAACTTAACAAAGAAGAATCGCGTGCGTAGAAAAGTTCCAATCTAGTCAAAGTATTATATGCCTATAAGATTTGAGGAATTCTTTCGATTTCTCATGGAACTCATCCACCTCATGGAACTCTACCTTATGACACAAATGTCTCTTAAGAACTTTACTTGCTACAAAATTAATAAATAAACCAAAACGGGCGCGAGTTGGCAAATCTCATTCTGATCAACATCAGCAGTTGCACTTCGTCAAATGTCACTTTATTTTATTAAAAATGTTTGTGAGTTGATGAAAATCCAAAAATGACTCAGCTATATCTATAAGAATTTAGGAATTCCTTCGATTCTTCATGAAATCAGTCATCAGAACAGGACTTTGACACAAATGTACCCTAAGAACTTACACAACATCAGCAGTTCCACTTCATCAAATGTACTTACTTACACCCAGTTCTTTGAAACAGTACGTACTCCATTTTGATGCCGCCAGTCCAAGTTGGAGTGTTTTCTTGAAGGTCCAAACCTTCATTAGCCTCAGTGTCCTAAGAACAACTTAAAAACTGCTGAAAAATTGCTTTGGAAACGTTAACCGTCACTTGAAAACACTTGGATACCTGGTTCACAGCATATATTTGGTGCTGGTGCAACTGCAACATTACCCGAGTACATTAAAATATAAATAAATTGTAATAATTTAGAAAAATGGTTAGGTAGGACAGTCCACTTCAAGGTCGCGTAGATCAGAAGTAGATATGAATTTGTTCGACAATACGATATAGGTACCTAAGCATTTACATTGGCGCATTTTTTTATGGAATACTATCTAAATTGCACTTTGTATATATGCTACATTTTTAATTTAATTTGGAGCCTTTATTTTCCATGGAGTCGAACGCTATAGCAGCTATACGAGAATAAATAATAGATTTTTCTGACCTACCCAATGAATAGTGAAGGTCATCAAGAGCATACTCGCTGAGATCAATGGAATGGAGAGTCTTTCGATTGGACACAATTCTAACGCATTACAAATACGCTATTTTGTAATTACCATGTTGAATATTTTAAATTGCGTATTTTGACAATTAATGTTGACAAACAGTTGACAATGTTACATTAAGAGTCATTTTGACATTACTTTAGAAATCCATAAACAATGGTCATCTGTCTATACTTTTTAAAATGATGGAGTAAGACTGACGAGATTAGCGCAATTTATAAATGTTTTACGTCAAGTAGAATTTTGCTCTAGAGCGACATCTAGCGTTGAGTAGAAAAGTTAAAGCGTAATTAACTACAATTAATTAACTCATTTAATGTTTTTATTTCGATTCCTGCAACCGTTTGATATCAGCTATATTATACGAAAAATAGCTTAAGTATACAAATACTTTTCACGTGATATACATGATATATTTTTTTTTAACTGTAAATTGTGTCTCTTTAAATACTTTACTTTTAATACTTTTATTGGTGTTGATACAAGAAGAATAAAGTATATTTTATATTCTTTCTAATAAAATACGTTACAACTTATTATATCTCGCGTTTAAGGAAATATAACTGCTTATATGCGCGACTTCTTTTTTTTGTATAGCTCTGTCCCTGCAAGTTGTCTAAGGTTAGTGCCATACATTAAAATAAAACTAAGATTAATAGCTTTTAATCGACATATGTTTCAACAGTATACATCCATGGGACACTGCCCATTGTCCATGTCCCATATGTATGTAAGTCTATAAGGTATTTATAATATGGGCCTTTAGCCTTAATCAAATTTTAAAATAAATAAATAAAAATATTGTCCAAGTAAAGAACTGCATATACGCATCTTTTTATAAATAGCTACTTTAGCTAAAAGAACTAGAAATGCGTTACAACAAGCAATCTAGTAAAATGTATCTTTGCAGCTGGAATTCAGCTCGGCTAAAATTATTTTACAACTAGTGGTTCTGTGAGCTGCTGTAGACAGCCTTTGTGACAAGCTTAAAACTTCACGAGAACCAGTTGAGAATTACGACCTGTAAAGGAGACAGACATTTTTCATACAAAAGTGCATGTTCTCTTTTATGTAGATACAATTAACAAACTTTCAGATTTTGGACCGGGTATGGAGGAAAGAAAAGAGAGGTAAGGGCACTGTGAATGTCATCTCGCTTTGTGTGGTAGGGTAGGGATGTCATTCCAGATCTAGAACAGAGCCCAACTGGGAAAGTGCCTCCAACTTACAGAAAACCGCACACAAATAACTAGAACCTACTCATAGTGTTGTGTTCCTGCCGGGCTCAACGAGAGTATTAAGTTAACGGGACATATGCTTGATTGCACCAACGTAGTATAAAAACATAAACTATTATTTATTCGTATTAAAAATAATAATTTATTATTTATTTACAATTAGTATATACATATTGCTATATACAGATGATTACTATAACTAGCTTATATCTAAAATAGGCCCTTGAGGCATTGTACCAAGGATGCTGGCGGCATTTCCTCGTTGTATCGCAATACTGATACGTTGTGTGAGGAAGCTGCCAGCTCTTCGGTCACCAGTTACGTCAACCAGACGTTTCGCAATTTCTCCAAAAAAAACTTGTGCGCGCTGGGACCCCATGGACCTAGAGTTTCAACGCCAAATGATACAAAATGGTACTCTCTACCGAGGCTCTTATATTTATTACGTTTCAAAATTTCGGCGTTTTCAAAATAATTATGCATCTACTCCTCATCTTAGCGATTGGCGGTTTCATTTTAAGTTGGCGGTTGCTTCCCAAAAAATACCGAACTAAAGGAACCCGAGGGTTGCATCCCGAAGGAACCTCCAGTTTCGTCACCGGACGCGAAAATGCTAAGCCACGAGCGCTCACAATGATATTGGATCTATCGTTTAATTCAAGTAGAATTAACAAGGTACAGATTTATTGATTGATACAAGATTGGATCTTGCGATAAAAAGAATTCCCACTAGATCCATTTGTCATTTAAACTGGATCTATTACTAAAAGAAGTTCTCGTTAGATCCATTGGCCGGAAGTTGGATCTAACGAACAAAAAAATTCTCACTAGATCCATCTTGGATCTACTGGTTGGATCTATCGAGAATGAAGGTGTAAAACATACTTCTGCTAAACACTTTTATACTAAACCGAGCCAAGGAGCCGCACTAGTTAGGGTGTCAAACACTAGAATGCTTACCTTATTTGATTATTAGTGACACGTGGCTCTTGCTTATTTTTTTGCTAAATGTTCCAATATCTCATTAGCCAATACCACAAGATGCGTGATACTACCACACAGTTCTCAGTCCACTTTTCAACGCTATACGAGTATACTACGAGTACATATATCGCTAAGATTAAACTTCCGCCACATCGCTTTAGTGCCGTGTCAGACTTCCCGCTACAATAAAAGGACAGTCTGGACAACCCTTAGGCGCGAAATTAAACCCGACTTCCTGAACCACGGAACTAGACATAAAGTAGCATTTTACGTCGCACGACTTAGAAAGACTTCATAAGTACGCCGTAAAGTTCATATTATTCACTTTACTGTAGAAAAGTTGAGTATAAAATATTGTGGATTATATTATAAGTACTTATTCATTGTATAACGGGAATCTGGTTTTACCGGGAGTTTGGAATTGTTTTAGGATACTCAGAAAATGATGATAGAATGTAATAGTTATAAAAACATTTTTAAAACCTTCCACGTTATATAATAAGGGTCTCCCCAAACCAGTCGACGCGGAGTCGGCTTTCGCCGAGTGTTTTACACCACACTATTCGCATTTAGCCGATCGACCGTCTCCGCGGTTGGACACCTGCGTTTAGCAGTCTCATCCTCCTTGCGGCCGTAGAGACGCCCGATCGCCTGCGACTTGCTATCGCAACAGTTGTAAAGCGACGGTCGGCTCTCTCGTGCTCCGTCCTGCCGTCGAGACGTCAGACAGCACACGTACAGCCGTTGAGTCCGACGAACAGATGTAGGACAGGACAGCGGGTGATCGGCAATCGTAAATCTCATTTTTGGAGACTGGTTGTTAGTAACAATCTGAGTTTGAAATTGAACAGACCTGTAAGATTATTTTCCTTGGTAATTGTTACATATTATATAATAACCTGTGATGATGGATATTTTACGTAGACGGGCATAGAAAAAAAGGCTTACCAGCATTTTTATCGTAGCCTACTTGTTGGAAGAGCTAGAACAGCAGAAAAAGCGGAGGCGACCGTGGGTTGATTCTTTGTGGCAATATAGATTAAGTGAAGGTGAATTTAATTTACGATATCCTCGTTTGAGACTCGATCCAAAAATGTTTTACGATTATTATGGCCGTCATCGGCTCTGTTCGGCCGTCGTCAGCTATGTTCGGCCGTCGTCAGCTATGTTCGGCCGTCGAAGACGCTGATCGGCTTCCGCTAGCTCTGACCGGTCCTTATCGTAGGTACTCGGCCGTGATCGGAGCCGTTCAACTCTTTCCGGCACCGTACGGCGGTAAAAGGAGATTTATGAATGCGAACGTGTGCGGTAGGCTGCAAACAGCGTCGTACGAATGCGAACAGCTTTACGGCAAAACGCCGTTTTCCCGTCGAAAGATGTCGTTTCGCGTGGGCCGAGCCGATTTACGACTTATTCGCTCTTATTGCGTTGACATAAAGCTTTTTCCGTACGCGATTTGCCGAAACGGCGTCGACTAGTTTGGGGAGACCCTAAAGGTCTTTAAGGACGAACAACAACAAATGAACCGGCTTTGATTTCGTGTTTTGATTGAAAGTTTTAGTAGTATACCTAACTAAAGCAGAAATATATAATTAAATATGCTGAACAGGGATATCTAGGAACTATTAAACAATCATTTTGTCAATTTTTAACATGACCGTGGAAAAACTTGATTTTGAGGATTTTTAACACGCTTTTATTAGGTCGACCTGTATGTAACTATGTAATGGAATCTAAGGTAACTAATTTAACCATCTTCCAAGGATCGTAGCGTCATGAAAATTGGCAGCTGTATGTAATTCTGATGACAATACAATAATATGGTACTGTCGAACTGATCTGATGATGGAGCCGGAAGATATGAACTGGAACTTCATGATGGAACATCGTATCATAGCTGTGTTTGAATTTGTTAGAAAAGTCTTGTAATGAACTTTGATCACGATTAGGTTTCAAGGTCTGATAATGACTACGATATTCCATCATGGAATGCACTGGCATTCCATGATGGAATATCGTATCATAGTCGTGTTTCCACTTGTGAGCAAGGTGACTTGAACACTATTAGGTTTCACATTTATAATAGCGTGTTTTTCTAGTGTTTTTTTAAACTAAGTATTAATTATTTATTTTTTCTAACCTCACTTAAAGCAATAATTTTCAACCGAAATTTCATCTCAGTATTGTCTCAGTAATTTTAACAATCTTCTACCTCAATTTTTTACAAAAATGCCGAGGCATTTAAATTCTACGCTTCCGTACTTCTATCGGATAACTAAATAAAAATACATATTTAAATCTCCTGAGCAGTGGGGTCAAAAGGTCAATTTAATAAGTTGGAAATTCTGGACACTCCTCGTAAGCCTCCGGGCTTAGGTGTAATAGCACATACAGCCAGACCCGTGAAAGGGTCTACTTAAACATTATAATATTGGTTTAGATGCAAAGATGTGCCCCTGCATTTCAATGAACTGGGCCGTGCTGATTGAACCTTATATAAATTCTTGCCGGCCGTCGGCTCTACATATTTATATACAATCGAAAAAAATATATTTTTGTATCATGCATGGCAAAAGAAAGTAACACAACTAAGTTGTGCTAATATTATATGGGTTAAGAGATCATATCTACGAGTACCTATGTATAATATGATAGTCCTATCTATTGAAAAATATTTTAGTTCGACTTGTTTTATGGGTCATATTGGGAAATGAAATCGATGTTAAGAAAAATTGTTATCCAATTTTTATAAGCCTTTTTATACGGATCATACGGATGATTTATTTGACCGCAATGCCATTTTACCGAAATTCTATACCCAGAAGAACCATTTCTAACCCTAATATTTTACAAACAAATCGTTTATTATCTCCTCATAATTCCAAAGTAAGGTGAAATTGAAGTCACTATTCCTATAATTTCATTTAAGTGGCATGATGGATACATAAACTTTGTATGCCCTGTTTTGAGATTGAGAAGTGGGTCAGGTCAGGATAAAACTGCGCCCCTTACAGAATGGAACTGCAACCACAATAGTGGATTAGGTTAGGTTAGAACTGCGACCCATACAGAACAGAACTGCGACCAGAAAAAATAATTACGTTAAAATTGCGACCCTTACAGAACTCAAATGCTACCAGAAAAGTGGATTAGGCTAGGTTAGAACTGCGACCCTTACAGAACTCAACTGCTACCAGAAAAGTGGATTAGGCTAGGTTAGAACTGCGACCATTACAGAATTCAACTGCTACCAAAAAACTGGGTAAGGTTAGCTTAGAACTGCAACCCTTACAGAACCAAACTGCTGCTGCTGCTGCTGCTGCTGCTGCTGCTGCTGCCGAAAAGTGGGTTAGGTTAGGATAGGATAGGAACAACAATACTACGGAATTTCAAATAGTTGCGTTTTGTATCATTTCCGAAATAAACCTGCAATCAATTAAAGTTCGGACTCTTGAAAATGTAAGCAATGATACTTCGGGCAAACAATATTAAGGTCAACAATAATAAGTTTTTGGCAAAAAAAAATTTTAGGTACAAGATTTTATCGCTGACGGTAATTTTCTTTCCACAGGCAACTACTACTCATCGAGACATTCTCAAAACCTCAAACACAATTAGATTGCGTTGTTTTATCACAGAGTTCCTATGGCCACCTCCTGTCTCCATCATCAGATCAGCTCGATGGTACCATAATATTGCATTGTCACCCGACTAACATATCGAAAACCGGGAAGTCGGTCATATTTTGCTTCCAAAATTTGACCTGCACAAACATAACATAGATTACATAACAAAGTTATTTTTTTGTTTTTAATAATCGGAATGAAAGTATTTAAGTTGAGATAGGTTACCATCATACTGATATAAATTAATAGTTTAAAAAACACTAGAAAAACACGCTTCAAATCAATATATAATAGGTTTGTTATAACCTTGAAACCTGATCGTGTTCAAAGTCCATTACGTGACCTTTCTCACAAGTGCAAACACGACTATGATACGATATTCCATTATGGAATGCCAGTGCCTATCTTCCGGCTTCATCATCAGACTTTGAAACCTAATCGTGGTCAAAGTTCATTACAAGACTTTTCTAACAAATCCAAACACAGCTATGATACGATGATTCCATCATGAAGTTCCAATTCATATCTTCCGGCTCCATCATCAGATCAGTTCGACAGTACCATATTATTGTATTGTCATCAGCACTACATACAGCTGCCAATTTTCATGACGCTACGATCCTTGAAAGATGGTTAAATTAGTTACCTTAGATTCCATTACATAGTTACATATAGGCCCCTGTTTCACCAACCTGACAAGTACGACATATGTCAAGAAAAATTTACATCGACATATTCTTTCTGTTTCACCAAAATCTACAATAGGGTTGTTTCCAATTTTTTGAAACGCTTGTATTACGTTCTATATTAACTAAAAGTTGCCCTAAAATTCAACTCTTGTACTAAAAACGGCTTTAAATATGTTAAATTAACAAAATATATTTTGACAGATGCTTTCGCGCCCAAAACGCTCTTTGAAAATTGTGTGACGTCACAGTTTACGGTTTGACACATAACTACATACACACGTAGAAGATACGAACTGTCAACTGACATTTGTCATTTGTTGTTTATCGCCTAACTGTCAACAGTGTCAATCCGAGAGTTGTGATGTCATCAGAATCTTCAAAGACGTTTCGAGTTTGGTGACGTGACGTGTGCCAAAAGATATTTTAAATTCAATATTTACAAAAATATGGTCATTACAGGCCCCCTAAAAGTAGTTTTACATGTTCTTATAATCCTAAAGAATTTATTAGGATACAATTCTGCCCTAAGATTTGTAGATGGAAACAACCCTATTGTCACACGATGAATTTAGCCCGTAGCTCAGAAGTTGAGAGGCAAAAACCGATCAACTAGGAGCGCGATGCATCTGTCTCGCTCTAATTATATACAACAAGCGCATAATAGTTATTATTAGAGCGAGACACGTGTAGTATGAATGCATCCCGCTCTTATTGCTGTACTATGAATGAAACTAAATATTAAACGTTTACACGGAGCGTAGCCAGACATGCTCTAGACCGGTTTATTTTATTACATATTTAGTAACTGTACGAGTATTAAAGCGGTTTCTTGTAATCAAACAAAATTCATTTCTCACATTTTCTTCTTACTCTCTGTGGGTAGGGCTAGATTACCGTGCGGCCATCTTATTTGTTATCTTGAGTCCGTGACTCTCACACAGTAGTGTACATCTACACACATGTATGAGCGAAATGCACGCACGAATGATAACAAAATTACATCTTCTTGATAGCAAAACTTACAAAATCGAACTGGCTTCCGAGTCCCTTACCCTAGGCAATAAAGAGGTTGATCTCGGCACAAATTCCTGTCAAAAAACTTTACAGTATGATAAAATAGATAATAAATAAAATGTTTTATTGTATTCATGTCGTCAAATCTATCTTAATTTAAATAATTAGAATGTAAATTAACATAAGTGTAAATATAGTTACTTAAGTTTATCGTCTATATTTACAGTTATCGTAAATATGCTTAGTCAAATATTATTATAACAGAAATATTATTTAATTTATCCATAATGAACTAGGTATATATTCTCCTCCATGGTTAAGAATAAGTAATACTTATCTCCGGTATATGAGCGGGTCATTGCTAATAATGTACATGCATGGTATAGCTCTGTAACCAATATGAAGCGACCGCCCATCGCTAAACACGATAATTGTCACGCAAGCCCGACAGTGTTCTTATCTCATGTCAAAAATTACCGACATTTCTACAAATATGTCAACTTAGAAAAATGACCTCTGTTTCACTAAACAATTGTCCGCGACATATGTCACAACTTTTCTATGAACTTGTCGCCTGTCGCTTGACATATGTCGAATTGTCAGCCGACATATGTCGCCGACCTAATAAAAGAGTGTTAAAAAATGTGCAGAACTATTTTAGAAATTAAATTAGTCAGGTAGATAAATAGGTTTTTCTCAAACTTGCAATGAAATGTTGACATAACTTAGTTCAAATTAGATCTAGAAATACTACGTATCCGGTGCGATGAGAGAAGATGATATGTAAACGAATTTCATACAGTCGTACACACCTAAGGCCTGTAAAGCAACCTTCTTTAGTTTTTAAACGTCAAATTGTGACACAATGTCCACAACGTCTGGCATTCAACCATCAAATAGTAGTAGATTCTTAATTTGTTTTTATCTGTGTTTTTGTTTTTTTCATTGCAGGTTTGTGACAAGCACTATACAAATCTCGGCGAGAAACGGCGTCTATATCTACTTGGCCTGCAACCCTTCCTTTCCCGGCCTCTATAGTAATATACTATTGATTACATGTATGAGAGGAGGGATATACCAAATTCTTTACTAAATAGAAACGCGATAAACCTATTTTGTACTTTATCAGTCATTTTCCTCAAAAAAAAAAATAGGTAAGTAACAACACAGAGTTTGCAAATTTGGAGCCTCATTATTTGCTTCTTTAATTAGTGCCTACAAAGAAGTTATAAACAAAAAAGGTAAAAGTTAAGCACTCGCGTTAGATACTTGTGGGTCACAATGTTCAAAGAGAACTCGTTACCGACTGCTATTTGTTTGGGCTGGAAGATAAAAAACACGAGGCTAATTAAAATAACAACAATACTTTGACAAAATATTCATTAGTCGTGACATTTAAAATAGATAGTAGCGTGAAATCATTGAATTTTACTAAGAGCTCTTTACCACTGACATCCAGCTTTTTGCGGAATCCAGTTATCGGTTATCGTGCATTTCGCACGTACTTGTCCGTATATGTATTGGCCTAGGCGAGACGCACGATAACTAAGTAACTTTATTATAATATCATTCTGTACCCCTAGTGTAAATATTTTCGACAGCGAAACGTGACGTACGCGTTTGCGTTAAGTGTCATTTTGTATGAGATTTTTGACTTTCCAAAACGTCCCGCTTGGCGCGCTGTTCAAAAACTCATACAAAATGAGACTTAACGCAAACGCGTACGTCACGTTTCGAAATCGAAATTAATTACACTAGGGGTACTGATGTCAGTGTAACGTTCAAATTGTCTTGACAGTCCCAGTACTTATTATTAAAAAAACTAAATATTATTTATTATCAGGCATCTAAAACCCATAGATACACATTCCTTACAAATAATACAATTTTCAAAGCTGAAAATCTATTTCTAAGACAGTTTTCTGTTGATTAAACTTACGACATTGGCGGTCATCCATTAATTACATCGCATGTTTATTGGGAGGCCCCTTCCCTCAAGGTCAAGAAAATGTGACATGTTGTGACAAGGGGGAGGGGGGATTCACTAAACTTGTGATGTCACTTTAACTTCAACTGTAACTGAACATTGTTATGATTTTTTTTATCTTTTGTACAGTTAAATAATTTAAATTATTGCAATGACAAATCTTTATTATTCGTGAAATTTTTATTCCTGTGGCGGTTTCGTGTCATGAAATTTGTAACAATGCTTTTATTAAAATACGTAATAATACTTACTGCTGATTGCGTTGCAAACAAAATAGCGAAATATGTGACGTCACACCAGGGGGGGAGGGGGTTGCCAAATCTGGTGTGACAAGGAGGGACAAAAAATCATGAATATTATGCGATGAAATTTATGAATGACCCCTTAGCAATAGCGGTAATAACAGGGTCAATTATTGGGCATTAGCATCTTGGGCACTGGGAAAATTACCTTTATAAATTTAAATATTACATAGACAAAACTGACATTAATATTTGTTAATATCACTTCGCTGTGTGAAAACATGCAGTTCAAATTTCTGTGATAACGAATATGCTAAAAATTACCACGATTCGAAAAATAAAAGAACGGAAAAATCGTAACGCGAAATAAAATCAAACGGTTTCCGTAATCGCAGAGCGGTGGTCGATGTTAAAAATGGCATGTCGTGAAATTGTCCGCGTTTCTGGAATCTTCCATCAGCCAATTGCAATAAATGAGTGAGTCTGATTGGAATCCGATGGTACATTTTTTTGCTCGGCAGACGTCGGGCGAAGAAATGGAGGCAATTTTCCGTACTCGGGTCCATTTATCACAAGCCATTAGGTATTGCGATGTTTGGACGGTAATTACGATGGAAATGATTTTGTTAAAAAAGATTAGGGATACAGGTTTTCTAGTTACGAGCGGATAGCAGAGATAAATAAGATACCTGTTCAAATTACATTTAAAAATGTTTTAGCTGTATTTGAGGAATTCATCAATGTATCAAAAATAAGCTCGAGCGCCATCTAACCTATATATAAAGTTATAAATAAAATCAATAAAAGGCAGGCTTTACAGCGGGGCAAAGTTGATGTTTAATTCCTCGTGGTAATATTGATACTCGAGTAATCGAAAGACTCCAAAATTGAACCACGAGCGTAGCGAGTGGTTCGAAAAGTGCATTCTTGAGCGTTGTGCCGGTTTCGAGGCACAGAGGTTAAACAAACTTTGCCACCGGCACCGACATTTTTCACCACGTCAACGTGAGGAAAATATACTAATTGTAAAACATTACAAATTCAATCCAAATGAATGCTATTAAATATATATCATTCAAAATCATCACTTAAAAGTCAATTCTACCAGCCGACATGAGGAAACAACTCAAAATTAAGATAAAATTACTTTACCCCTCTTGGGGAAAAAATCCAACTTACTAATCAGTTTTTAAAGAATAAAGAGAGCCGGGGTGATGCGGCAAAAATTGGTTATTTCTAAAGCCGTAGACCAAAAGATACTGATCACGGCTCAAGAATGAGGGTCTAATTAAGAAGGGTTAAATGCCAATTATATTCCAATGTGGAGATGCCCTCGCAGCGCAAGAGCAGGTTACAGTCAACGTCAGAGATATGATTTCATTTTTCGCCTTATTACAAAGGAGTACGGTGCAGAAGTGTAAACATTTATGACGTCGCGTCGTCTGTACAAAGACTAAATGAACCCCATAGAGTAAATGAAGTTCCTAATTTACTTCTATATATAATCGCATGCCAATTATTTACCGGCAATGATTCGTTACTCGTATTGGATGTTTCCATTAAGGTTAATGGACTTAATCCCCCGGCTCTAATGGGTGATTGGATCCCTCGGCTTTCCCGAATCCTGCGATTATTCGCTGGTCCGGCTACACTTTCTTATACAAACACAATATTCCTTTTAGTCTTGCAAAAACAAATATTTCTAGGGTAAATAAACGGCTTCGGGCCTAGTTAAACCACCAAAGTGGTAAGGTTAGTATTTTGGTATTTTCTAAATACGGTATAGGTTACACAGAAGCTACGAGTATTATAGCGGAGAAATTCAGGTCAGCTCTGATATCATAATTTTCTTATACCACTTCGGTGGCAAACAAGCATACGGCCCGCACGATGGCAAGCGATTACCGTAGCCTATGGACGCCTGCAACACCAGATATTTATTATCATTTGGAATTTTTCACTATTGGTGAACAATAAACATCGTGAGGAAAACTACATTCATCTTCGAAAAAACTCAAAAGGTGTGTGCGAAGCCCCACACTTCACATCATGCCTAAGTGGGAATTAGCCCAAATCCCAATACAATATGAGGCCTATCCCATGAGTGTAAGTATATAAGCTGACGACGATATAAATGTAGTAAGGCAAATGTGGAAAAGATATAGGGGGGGTGAATACTGAACGTAGATAATGCACGTATATGCGAGAGTTCTTGCCCTATTACTGTATAATCTGCAATACATTTTATTTGCCAGTGTTCCCCAAATTGACCCTATATAAATTCCAAACATTGTAAAACCGTATTTGACGTCAAGCAAATGATAATTGCATGCACAAAGACGTTGCGAAACGGGTGACCTGAATTAACTTAGCAAGTGATGCATGTACTCACGTATACTGGGCTGACATCCTTGCTTCATAATTGGGGCTAGGCTGCGCCGGAGAGATTTAATTAAATCTTCCCCGCCCGGCATTATTCCGAGATTGACAGATTGACGTGGATATCCCTGTAATTAAATTTTATAGACAGACCGCTAATTAACATCGTTTTTGGATTATTAATTTTGCTCGTAATTAGTCTACAAACAAACAGTACATTCGTTTTCTAAAAATAAAGATCAAAGTCCTACTTAGACGGTTCAAAAACTCGCATGATTTTCGCTATATTGCGGTATTTGGTCGATCGACTGAATTCATTGTACTCTGTAGTTAGCAATGTATCCAATATTGCATGCAAGTTAAACTTAAGCCGTCTAAATCTGACATACCTAAGTTCTGTTAGATAGGTAAAACAATAAAGGGATTATTTTGTATCTTTGATGATGAACATTGCTTAGATTAGTTTGTATGTCAAGATCAGCCTAAATAGCTCAAAATCTTGGCCCTTAAAATGAGTTGTGGTAGCTATCTTGGACTAATAATTCTGGTAGCTATTAATGAAGTCTGCTAAGAAAACTCACAAATATCCTGAAATACCTTTCAGTCTCATATGAGCTGTATGTATACACACTCACTCCTCTGGCGCAGCAATTCAAAATGTGTCTTGGACTCCAACACGACTGCTCGCCACTGATCCCGGTCCTGTGCAGTTTCTCGCCAGTCTTCAACCTGGAGCTGGCGCAGATCCGTGTCCACCACATACCAAGATCGACCGGCCGGACGACGTGCTGTCGGTGTTCCTTCAAACGCTCGTTTCACTGCCTGATCACCTCCCATTCGCTCTAGATGGCCGAGCCACCTAAGCCTTTGCGCATTTGTGACACCCATGATACTTGGCTCAGCAACTATCTGTTCGACTTCGACGTTTTTGCTGATTCTCCAGATGCCATCGGATCTCTGCGTTGGGTCGAGGATTTTGCGAAGAATGTTTCTCTCAGCCACCAGAAGCTTACTTTCTTCCTTCATAGTTAGTGTGCAGGCTTCACATCCGTATGTCGTATTGTGGTTTTGTAAATTCGGATCTTAGTGTTTCTGCTGAGAAGCCTGGACATCTAGACTTTCTACAGAGCTGACCGCACCGCAAGTCTGAATGCAAATGTCAATTTCTTCGTCACGGGTGTTGTTGTCGTTGATCGTACAGCCTAGGTAGTTATTTAAATGTAGCCACCCCTTTAAGCACAGTATCTCCGACATGTAGATCTGCAGGTTTACCTCGAGCGGTTTTATAACGTCGCGTGTGAAGATACACAGTCTTATTGTGGGTTATACGTCGGCTTACTTTCAAAGCTTCGGTCTCAAGGGTCTTAGTCGCCACCTGGACCTCTGCTCTACTGCTAATAGAGCCAGATCATCTGCATACCACCATTTGCTTTCTTGCTGTGTATGCTATATGTATACACACCCCCATTTTATTTAATACGGTTGATTTCAATAATTCTTAACATTTTTTAAAATACTGATTTGACGATAGGCCTAAGAAGCGCTGGATGGACGTCGTGATAGCGGACATGAAGAGAACAATCTCACATCTGAGGATGCCGAAGACTGGGCGAAGTGGAGAAGATTAAGTAGGAAAGCGGACCCTGGCGCTAGGCCGGGAAAACGCTAGGTTGAAGAAAAAGAAGACTGATTTGACGATAAATTTTACGAAAACTTTTGACAGATAAAAAATATGTATGTCATGAAGTAGTAGTAGAACAGATTAAGTATAGGGACCGTGCGCGTTGGAGGGTCTGCCATCTTGTGGCCTGAATTGGAACCATAAACATACAGCTGTACACGTCACGTGTTTTCTTGTGCATAGTAGGTTCTGCCATCTTGTGGGCTACATCGGAACAAAAAACATCACATTTACGCCTCGCGCCAAAAATCTGACGGCTTCTGTGCTACCTCCTACAGTTCATGCACGCTCCCTATATACTAGTCTTTGTACAGCATAGTCAATATGAGGTTGAATTGCTTTAAATTATTAATGCGTTGCATGAAGGTTTTGCTACCCTTTGTGTTTTTTACTGTTTTAAATGCGGAACACTTGACGTAACTTTCATATGGTGACATTTGTCATCAGTTAAAAAATCACAAAATTTGTATTTATATTTTGATAACACAAACATGTTTTACCCTTTAAAATAAGGTAACTTACTAGTCATTGCATTGTCTATTAGTTGAGATATTAGTGTTTATATAATTAGTTAATTGATGAGTTGTTTGTAGCAGTGCCTAAGATGATTGGGACAGGCAGTGCAGAAAATGCTGCGGCCGAAGCACTGTCGACTACTCCAGTCGAGCAGGTTCAGGAGATGGAATCGGATCTAGAGACCAACATGGTATCAGTTTCATTAAGATCCAACATCACTGTAACGCACTCTTTGCCCTGTTACGCTCCAACAGTACTGTTCGTTATTTTTAGAACCAAAGAGAATTGTACCTACTGTTCTCGAGAATGTTATACTATAGCATCAATTCTTGATTGAAAACTTCACCCATACAGAACGGAAAACGTTCTCGGGAACGGCACAACTCTACCAAAGACAGAGGAAGACCACGCAGCGCCATCTCGTTTGGCGATTAAAACCGACTAAATTATCTACATTACTTTTCACGACCTTAGTACATACGTTTCAGATATATTAGATGCCTAAATCACCTTCTATCCGAAAAATCGTAGCGCTAGCGGATTTTCTTTGATTGGCACAAAATCTTGGATACATCATATTTTTATCAAAGTTTGGATGAGCATCTAATTACGTAATATATTATCCATCTTGTTCTTTAGCCTACCGTTTTCACAGCCTAGCGCCAGGGCGCTTTCCTACTCAATCTTCTCCACTTTGCCCGGTCTTCGGCAACCTCAATATACTATCCATATTTCACAGAAAATAACTGTAGAAGATGAAGATGTAGCCAGGTCAGAAGCCACATTTCGCTACACCATAACCAACATCAGTCAACTTAAAGAACAAGTTCTATCCCCGCCATGCTTCGTAAGATGTCTTCCATGGAAGATCCTCGCCATGGTGCGCCTGACCACGACTCCCGATCGGCAACAGCAGAAAGCACTGGGAGTATTCCTCCAGTGCAATGGAGAGAGCGACTCGCCGGGGTGGTCGTGCTATGGACTCGGAGAACTGAAGTTGCTTACATACAAGCCTGACAAGGAACACCTGTGTAGAAAACTGCATCACATGTATCACTGGTAAGATTTTAGTAGTTTTTACGAAATATGAAAAGGCCTCGTGGCTTACTTTTTTTCCTTTGGTGATAATGACATCGACTTTCGACGTGATGAATTATCGTCGTTTCTAACCCCTAATTTCTTTGTGCACATTTTTGACTAAGGGTGTACATTCTAATGATATTTCTGGTTTGTTTACTACCCAAAACTGACTATTGACTACTGGACCTGTAGTAGACAGCCGAAAATTTAATCTAAATGTCGACACTCACAAATATGTCCAAAAATACTTGGATACTAATTATTGATAGGTTTCGTTTATTCACGTAAAACTCATCCACATCGGGTTGCTTAAAAATCGTGCAATGGCATATGAGTCATCTACGACACACGAAATCTCAAATCAACATTGTCCATCAGATGATGAATTTCAGGATCAACAATGTTAAAATCTTCTAGGTTTTGTTAAGATGTGTAATAGGTTTAAGCCGACTTTTCGGTAATAGTTGTACAGTAAGCTGCAGAGATAACTGACCTCCCCTGCAAACAAGTTTCCACGTAAGGAGGGTCAGCAATCTCTGCAGATTGCTGTACCTACACAAAACAACAAAAGTAACAAAATAATCCCTTAAGCCCAATCATGTTACAAGCTTTGGATTAACTTAAGTAGTCTAGTTTTAAATAGACCTAGGCCTATAAACAATAGGACTTTTAATCTTGGTTACCGTCTTACCCACAAACCCACACATATACAGTCAAGTGTAAAAATATGGGTGTACACATCTTACTCAAAAATATGTCCCATAGCATCTTATTCCAGTGTAATAAGAGCGTAGTACCATATTTATGAGACGATTTATTCGATACTTATTTTTGCACTTGACTGTACAAGCACCTTAAGAGCATAGCATTGAGCTAATATAAAGTCGAAAAGTAACTTTAATCAAACAAATCGACAGCAAAGAAGATGATTGGGGTTTTGGACATTTCATTTCATGGAAAGAATTAATGAATCCCGACAACGGCTTCGTCAAAGACGACGCAGTCACAATAGAAGCTCACGTGATTGCCGAAGCACCTCACGGCGTGTCATGGGACTCCAAAAAACATACCGGCTACATTGGTAAGAAATTACACGCCGGATACATTGGTAAATATTATGGTCATTTTCTTCATCATTGGGGCCGTTCTTTGCAGTGGTCGTCAGGGTGGTTACATTTGTAAACCTAAATATTCACTCGTTTGTAAGATTCATACATACATTACCTTGAAAATAGTCCCTGCCATATTATGGCCCAGTAAGAATCGGTGTGTTTAGAAATGAGCAGGTTTTAAAGAGTCGGCATAACTACTGACTACTACTTACTACGGCGCAAGAAGACGCATAAATTCGTTGTATTCTCATTTTTACTCATCGTGACCGCCGCCATACATGAGGCGGGATACAAATGGGAATGATTCATATGAATGAACTTATTCTCATCTGTGCCCGTCGGGGACAAATGGGAACACAGCATAAATGCAATATTTGCATGAATTATCGGCACGCATTTGGAGAGCGTTCAGTGCATTATTTTTCCAGCCTCCAACTTGCCGAGGGCCTTCCGACAGTGTCTCTTCTCGTGCGTGTTTTTTTCTTTTTATCTCATTTACACCATCAAACAGATAATATATAGATCAGTTCAGTTTAAATTTACGACAGGCGACCAATTTGTGGGACATTAATTTCATTAGAAATGTATTATTTTCCAGGACTGAAAAACCAAGGCGCCACCTGTTACATGAATTCATTATTACAAACCCTTTTCTTCACAAATGTCCTTCGCAAGGCCGTATACCTAATCCCGACGACGGGAGACGACAGTTCCTGCTCCGTGGCCTTTGCTCTTCAGCGAGTGTTCTACGACCTACAGTTTTCTGATAAACCTGTTGCGACCAAGAAACTAACCAAGAGTTTCGGTTGGGAAACGCTAGACTCATTTATGCAACATGATGTCCAAGAATTTCTCCGGGTATATATCCTTCCGATATATATATATATTGTAGTTTTATATAGCCGACATTGTATTCGTACCTATGTACATGTACACTATGAGACTATGACCAACAAAAATTTATTTAAGATAAAGTCGAAAACGCCTAACAAGTTGTATCTAATCTTACAGCAGTTTATAATTTCAGGTATTACTAGATAAGTTAGAAAATAAGATGAAAACGACAGTAGTAGAGGGAACCGTACCTAAATTATTTGAAGGAAAAATGACGTCTTTTATCAAATGCAAAAACGTCAACTGCACAAGCACGCGCGTCGAAAGTTTCTACGACATTCAACTTTGCGTTAAGGGGAAGAGCAACAGTAAGTTTCATGAAATGCAATATCTTGAGAATGCAAAGTTTAGTAATTTTAACTAGAGAACCTTTAAAGTTATTGGTTTCCGTCGAACAAGCAACATGAATTAGATTTATTATTAATATAGGTAAACGAGTGACGGCGGTGGTGGCCGAGTGGATATGACGTCCGACTTTCAATCCGGAGGTCGTGGGTTCAAATCCTGGCTCGTACCAATGAGTTTTTCGGAACTTATGTACGAAATACCATTTGATATTTACCACTAGCTTTTTCGGTGAAGGAAAACATCGTGAGGAAACCTGCATACATCTGCAAAGAAATTCAAAGGTGTATGTAGATGTAAATTAAAATGATTTTTTTTTTCTTTACTTTTGCGTCTGGTCTTGCGGTGTGCTCAATGGCGGTGTGTCCTATAATATATTAACATTGTCATTTGTTTCGTAGAATCAATTGCCACTGACCTGCTTCGTAAAATAGTTTAGCTTGCGCTCAGTCAAGTGAGTGGGCGTGTTTGTTAAAAGTTTTCAAGTCTCCCAAAGGCAAACTTTGCTTACCGAATGTTGTCTTAGACAACATCCTGGGTAAACTACTTTCCCGCCACTATCGGTGTACATTAGATCCCTCCTTCTCTATCCCTATCGCTAAGGCACTAGTTTTCTAATATACATGTACATTCAAGGTAGCAAACCAAGACCTCGCCTGTCACGGAGCATTGAAAGTGTGAATATTGTAGAATACCATATCCTGACTTACAACTTAGAGAAACACAAATTGCAGGTTTATGTATAGTTTACTTACATTTTCAGTCTACGAATCGTTCAAAGACTACATCAGCACGGAGCTCCTCGAGGGCGACAACAAGTACGACGCGGGCGAGCACGGGCTGCAGGAGGCGGAGAAGGGGGTGCGCTTCGACGTTTTTCCTCCTGTGCTGCATTTGCACCTCATGCGCTTCCAGTATGACCCGCTCACGGACGCTTCCGTCAAGTTCAATGATAGGTATTACAATCTAATATGCAGCATAAATGTGTCGCTTAACTTCTAACAGATACATCCATTCGACCCTCTTAGGAAATGTTTACGACCTTATCTTAATACCAAAATCGCAAAATGTGACAGATGGATTTGAAGACGTGAATCACCGTGAATGGATGAACGTGCTATGTCACATTTTTAAGAGTTTGATTTTATGCAATAAATATGGATTTGAAGCTCTTATTGAATAGGTTCATAATTCCAGATTTCATGTTTAGGCCATAAAAGACTTAAACCCAATTGATGAACGTGTTATGTGCACAAAAAAGTTAAACTCCGTGGATGAAGATGCTATGTGCGCAACTTAGCATGTTCTTCCAATTTTACTCCGTTGACATGGAAGACGTTTGTATTTTAATGTCAAAAGAATTTATTACACAAAAAATACATAATAATTAGACTAACTATATATACCTTAAAAAGCTAAAACCCGTTCTGAGCCATGCCGGGTCCAAAGGTATTACAAATGATATTACAAATATCCTATAAGAATTAATTAACACAAATATATTTTATATGACAACGAAAATTACGCGATTGTTTCAATACATCAGTCAGGCAACAGTTTAAACACTTCGAACCTTATTTTAATCATAGCATATTCATCCATGTCGAGGTGTATTTAATTTCGCATAATATAAGAGTAAAAAGTGTCAGTAATGAGATGAGGTTATTCTGTTATTAAAACAGAATTTGTTTATTGAACTTGTAATTGGTATATGACAATTCCTACAATAAGTTTTGAAGTAGTGGAATTTCAGATTCTTAAGCGAAAACAAGAGGATCAACCAATACTTATGCAATTAATTTACTTTATGAGTGAATTATGAACGTGAATGAACATTCACAAAAAAACCGGTTTTACAGCTGATTAATCTTTAACTGCAATTTACTCGAAATTATATTTTTGTAATACCTATAGCACGTTTATCCACTCACGTCTTCATTTATCTGAGTTTGTAGTTAAGCGACCCAAGTATAGGTAAGTACAAAAGAGACTAAAGAATAAGTTAGCATGAAATAGATAGAGCCAGGAGAGGCAGAGAGGGGGGAGAGTGCGTTAACTTTTTATGTCCTTTTGCTTTTCGATCAGGCCCGGTAGAGTCAAGTTCATAAATATGTACACATCTTTTAAACTTATTACAATGATTACACATTTATAAACTCAACTGTAATCAATCAGTCAACACACCTCAAATTTAAAAACAGTTTAGACTATAGCAGCAATGTTTAACGGCGACAGAAAATTGGTGACCTAACGGAAGGACTACAACAGCAATTGATAAAATTCGATACCAGCTCCATGGATAGCGTAAAATATATTTCAGACTGCTAGACTTAAAGTTACCGATTAATTATTAACGTAGCGAACAAATAATAAAAAATAAAAGTACTTAATAATTAAGACAAATAATTAGATTAAGATTATATTTAAATACATAATATAAAAGTATATGGTGCTTCTTTACCGAAAAATTTAAAGGGCCATATGAACTGTAAAATGTTGTACGATATATGTGCAAATAGTCAATTCGCAACTCGTAACGATTTAAAACAGTACCTTGGGTCGTGTTTTAATTTATCCCCGCTCGTTGCGAATTCCCTATTTTTCGCACTTGTACTAGGTATTAATGTAATATTAACGTCAGCATGTTTTGCCTTTATAATGTTTAAAGGTTCGATTTCTACGAGGAGATCAACTTGGACCCGTACCTGCAAGAGACCCCGCCGTCGCCGGCGCACTACACACTGCACGCCGTGCTCGTGCACTCTGGTGACAACCACGGCGGACACTACGTCGTCTTCATCAACCCTAAGGGAGACGGCAAGGTACAAGGCAAATAACATCTAATTCCTATTGACGAAGGTTCGAAGTTTGAACTCAATAAGCAAACCAGTAAGCTCGAGAAGCCTACTAACTACACGCTGCACTACGTGCATTCATGCTACAACCACTACGTCATCTTCATTATGTCATGGCATAATAGCAACGCACAACGTTTAAAAACTTATTTCTCATTGACATATGGTTCGAATTTAACCAGCAAACCAGTAATTAGATTAGATTAGATTATTTTATTTCATGATATAAACAATACAAATTTGCCTTAGCCAAAATTATAAGAATTCACATCACGATCGTCAAAAACTAGAAACTAACATGCATGCATTCCATAAAAACCATAAAATGTGACATTATCTATGAAAAGGGACCTTATTGTCGATGGCGCCTACGCCGCACTGCGTAGCGCGGGCGGCGTTGTTTATAATATGGGAGCATCGTTGTTAATGGCGTAAGCACCACCGACAATAAGGTCCCTTCCCATAGATAATGTCACAAATAATATAATATTTTATCTCCTAAAAAGGATCGTTAGGGTAGAATTAACAAGAAATATAAATATGAAATAAATTAAAAATTTCTAAATTGTAATTTCTTAAATTAGTTAAAAAATGTATAACAAAAATATGTCCGTTGTATAAGGCAATAAAAAAAAATAGCCGAAAAAGCCTCGCGTGATTTGTGCACAAGCCCTAAACATATCTGAATGATATTTTCAAACTGGAATATCTTTTGGTTATTTACTTGGCTTTATTATTTGCTCGAGCATTAAAAGATTTGACTTATTTTTCCGATTTGATTTAACTTCAAAAACTAGCTTAACTACGAACACAATGCATATTTTATAGGTACGCATAAAATTTTAAATATCAACACTAAAATATTTCTAAAAGAAATTCTACATTTTCAAGAAAATATAAGAATATTAAGGTGCCGTAGGATTAATGAGCGGAGTTTTTGTAAATTCGTAGCGCTTTTTTAGATCACAATACGACTGCCAATAAGTTTGAGGCCTTTCTCTAGGGACTTCAAAGATTCAAATCCTGAGTTTTTACAGTCACTTGATTTATAAAAATCACGAACGTAGGTCCATGGAACCTAAAAATTTGTAACAAATTTTGCACAAAACCTAAAAATATGAAAATTGCTTCTAAAAAGGAGCAATATCATGTTTGAGGGAACTTATCGATTGCTTTTTTTATTATTTATTTAATCGTACAATAAATTAAAATTCAAAAACATGATATCTGCGGTCCCGGGCACGCACATACATCGCTCGCGCTTACGCTCCGTGAAAGTGAGAGAAGAACCCGAACTTACGGGGCCTTAATAGTAAAACTGTTTTTACCTACAAATTATACAAAGATAGTAGTAAATAAACGCTTATTCATTTTTACCAGATTGTTGGGTGTCTGTCAATACATATTACTATAATTTCCCTTTTTCTAGTCCAAAAATAGAGTGATGGGTGTCGACATCTGTGCTCCGCACCAAGCTGCATTCAAAATTCAAATCGACGTCAAAATTATCTATCGCCACTTATAGGCATTATATGTAGGTACCTGTTTTATACATAACTTCAAGCTTACATATAATATGGTTTTATTTTTCAGTGGTGCAAATTTGACGACGACGTGGTGTCCCGCTGCACCAAGCGGGAAGCCATCGAGTACAACTTCGGGGGCAAAGAGGACGCACCGCATCTCGCGCGCCGCGCCACAAGCGCCTACATGCTCATCTACATACAGTTCAGTATATCTACAACAAGTTACTATACTTTTGGTTATATTCCGCAACGCGAGCTTCGTCAGGTGACTCAGGTGGATACAAGTGCAAAATTGTAGATCAGCCACAGGATTACGAACCCTGTGATTCTGTGATGACACAAAACAATTACTAACAAAATCCGCAACAGGCTTTGTTAATAATAACTAGGTATAGATAGCTTATAATGTTATTATACTCATACATGAGGAGCAGAAAAAATACTTCCATATTTATTTGTATACCTAGGAAGAAATCTGTTATTTTTTATTAATTTCCGCATTCCCTACATCTTTGTCATACTACTTGTTAACATAAGCTTGTTTTTTTTTTCTCTTTAGATGTGCCCCGAGTACTAAAAATACGTGAATTAAGCCGTAAATATGACTCACGACGATTTAAATTCGTTTAATGGTTGTCAATATGAATTAGGTACCAGACCCCGGATTTTAGCGCGCGTAATTTATTGGCAGGTAGAGAGTGCCTATCGATAAACTGATTGTATAGTGTATATTATTTGTAAGGATTATTTCGGGATAGATGATAAAATTGATAAAGTTTACACAATGTATATTTCATACGATCACTAGGTTAAAAAGCGCTTCGAAACAAAGAAGAAGGAAATTTAGTTATTATATTGTTTCATGACTTTCAACAAAAAAAAATCACAAACCGATGTAGAAAGGTATCGATAGTTAATTTATCGATGTAGGAACTGCCTACCTGGCAATAATTATGCCCGCTAGAATCCGTGGTCTGTAATATAATACAATACAATACAAATACTCTTTATTGCACACCTCAATAAAAAACAATCAGCGAGAAAACAGCATCGGAAGTAGAGGTAAACAACAGGCGGTCTTATCGCTAAAAGCGATCTCTTCCAGACAACCTTTAGGTAGCTGAAATCGATAAATTTACACAATTTATTTAATAATTTACTAATCAAAAACCTACTGATAAACCCTTGACCGTAGCGGAGTCCAACGCCCCCATCTCTGATTCAACGACCGAAATATACAATGGCCACAAATGCTTTAAAAAACTGGTACTGCAGTAAATATTTCAAAACCAATCTAGGCAAAATCCATAACGTAGATTTATTTGTGTTACCCGGTCTCATATAAATTTTCCAATCAGCTTGTTATGAAAATTATCATCTAGAAAGCTTAAGGTGCAGTGAGCATAATACGGTTGCCAAAATGTATGCATAGCAATCTTGAGGCCTTTGCCTAGTAACTTCATTGTTTGGAAACCCGATGAAAGGAAATTCGTTCAAGGAATTTTCGCTCAATGGAAAAATATCACCAAAATAGGTCTAAAGGTGCGACCAGACCGCAGCTTAAAAAACGGTCACGATACGGAATCGCAGTGACGCGTCGTATGCGTACAGTTTTTGACGCATGCTCCCCACACCGCTGCTTAAAAAACGGTGACGGTACGGAATCGCAGTGACGTGCTTCACGCGAATCTTTTTTGTTCGCAAATCTTTGCGTCTTTTACGTCACCGGTGCGGTGTCTGCCATAAGATCTCCTTGTAATATTTTTTGCGATTTTTACGCAGATAAATTTACGGTGCGTCAGCGTATTTTAAGCAGCGGTGTGGGGGGGAGCATGCGTCAAAAACGGTACGCATACGACGCGTCACTGCGATTCCGTATCGTGACCGTTTTTTAAGCTGCGGTCTGGTCGCACCTTTAAACCATTAAGAATTTGTAACTATTTTTACACAAAATAGGTATATTAAATTTTTTTTGTTATTTACATGAAAATTGCTTCTAAAGAGGCGTAATGTTATTTTTGATAGAACTCATCATTTTTTTTTGTTAATAACAAATTCAATAACAATGATATCTGCCACCCGGACATGCACGGCCGTCTCAATCAATACTCAGCGAGCTGCGTTCGGAGAAGGACCTGAACTAACTGCACCTTAAGCCAGAGGGGGTATTGGGAGGAATTTTCTAAATGTTACCAAGAATTACATATTACTTAGTTAGCTCAATTACTCTATTGACCAGGAAATATTTCGTAGGTATACATATATTACAAAATTGGCCATTAATCTGGACTTTTCCACTGCACAAAAAGCTGAAATCACAGCCCATTTCATTTTATTTCCATTTACTTATAAAAATCGTCCGTCGATTGGCAATCGTATATAACCGTGGCAACGGATATGATTGATGACCGCTCTGATTGAACCATAGACTACCCGCGCTCAGACTGCATTATAGCCTTTACGCTAAAACGGGCGCCCTTTTACCACCCTACTTACATCGACGTATAGAAAAATAAGTTAACATAGAGTGCTCATTTCGTACAACTGGCTATTAGCCCGAAAGCCTGAAGTAAGGGGAGTGAGGGAGGAGCGGGCGAGGGTCATCCGTTGTAAGACTTTTGTATTCATGGCCCCCGCCCGCTCCTCCCTCAGTCCCCTTAGTTGTCATGCCTTCATTATGTCAAGCTTTTGGGCTAATAACCAGTTGTATGGGGGAGAAACTAACTCGCTCCTCTATGCGTTGACGTTCCTACAGTTGTATCCTATTTTTTACTATAGAATATATTAACAACTTTTACTTTTGCTAACATACTATTTACTTGAGTTCAGGAAAGGAGAGCCTACAGCGAACAACCAAATCGAAATTTCGTTATCTCTCGAATATGCAAGGCCGATAGAGTGCTGCTCTCAAAAGCGAGAGATATCGCTGTCATACTAAATTAGTTGATGTGTAGTTTAACATGCTCCATCTGAAAAGTGAGTGATCTGTGAACTGACCTAATGTGCTGTGTGCGTCCAGCGTCCACTTCTCAAAACAGAACGGCAATAACATTTCGAGTACAGACTTTTTGAAACTCGAAGGGTAGGCTGACACATGTCATAAAATAAATATAGGGTTGTGACAATGTAAATTAGAAAAGGTTTTTACGATTCTCGATTAAATTTTCAAAAGCTATATAATAGATTCTATTGATGATGATTTATGTTTTTAATTAAACATACCTTCACAATTGGACGCGACTGAAACGATTTGATACGAGCGGAATCGATTCGGTCGATAAATAGAGTCAAGCTTTTTACATAATGATATTCAATGATATTAAAATTTCTCTTTTAATTTTTATAACATATATATGGTGATAAGTGTCTATGATAATGAGATATTTTAAGCTTCGAACGAATATGTATTTTTTGAGTATTGGTCTGAAACGTCAATGGCGTGGAATGAAAAAAAAAGCTATGTCAACCTACCCTTCGCGTTTGAAAAAGACTAATTGACACTTCGATAATTTAATAGCGTAAGCAGAGACTAGTAAATATTCAAAACTGAAAACCTCCATACACCACCGCGTTCCTAGCCTACGTTTTACATTTTAGCTGTATATGTATAAAGTATTTCACCTATTGCTGATGGCTTAACGTAAAAATAACCTTTCGTGACCGCTGTCTTATGCACAAAGTACGATTAAAGCATAATAAAAGCATGTTCATATTCTTATGTATTGACGCCATCTAGTTTAAACATTTTTAAAACTATCTAAGGGCTCAAAATGCTTTAAATCTTTTTTGTGACTATACTGCGGTCAGTTAAGTCCAAATTCACTGTTTGAAATTTTAAATTAGCGGTAGGGAGACTAGGGAGGCAGTTCTCGTACGTAAATTTAAAAAAAAATGTTATCTATAACATTGATGGCTCACGCGGCGTATGAGGGTTGACAGCCTTCTTTATTTAGATACTATAAACCCTGGCGTATAACAGTAAGCGCTAACCGTTTGTACTCGAATTCCAGTACATGAACAATACAATGATTCACCTACTTAATTGTCTCGAGAGTCAATAATCCACGTAGATATTGTCTTGTCTTCAGGACGTCCCAGCTGAAATACGTGCTTCAAGACGTCTCCGAGTCCGACATCCCGGCCGATCTGTGCGAGCGAATCAACGACGAGATGCGATACGAGATGGTAAGAACATGTAAATATCGATTTACCGCTTGCAATCCATTATTTTTCTTTTTTTTCGAACGGATAAGCATTAAGCTTTACGCTTTCAGGCGGCAGAAAAGTAAAATGCAGGAAAATCAAATCTGACACCTCAGTCAGTTCAGCAAAGTACTACGCGAGGATTTTCAACGCACTAAAACAGTTCTTCACTTTGCAGGCCCTAGCTGGCTCAAAGTATAAAGGCAGATAGTGAAGTCGTCAAGTCTTTTGAATGTAGCAATCCTATATTTTATAAAAGTTTACAATACATAGAATGTTTGCTGAAACTGTGCAGTCTACTGAACTTGTAAAATTTTAATGTAGGTTATTATAAATGTATCTATTATTTACCGTGTCTGTTGTTACTATTTTTGTATTGTTGGTAATAAAATTTGTTGCACAATGATTTGTTTACGCTGTTTTAGTATTTAGATATCAATATGATCCAAATGCCGAATAAAATAACTAATCTATTAGTCATCTACCTGACATTCTGTTGGTTACTAAGATTGGTGACATGATCCATTTTGACAAAATTTGTAGTCGAAATATTTTTTGTCACTTGGTTTTCACTTAATCGATCAAATCCAGTCACTCTCATTCAAAGCCGATCACGCCAGCTTTGGTAAATCTTCCTGTAGCATACATTTTCATCTGTCAATAGATCACCCCGAGCATCCTAAGCAATCATAAGCGTCGTTTGGCATACCTAATGCTAGGTATACACACACGCATGAAAGTGAACAGAATGGGCACAAAATATCAATGCCTGTCACGTATGCGGGCAAACCCTTGATGGAAAAGCCATCTGTCCCTCCTACGCGACCTATTCAGCCCACTTTAATACTCTATCATATTTGCTAACGTTATATGACATTTAAATATCTTCTTTCGTTCCTAATAAATATTTGTAGTACCTACGAGCAAACTAAGTACACTATGTCTTACTTAATCTGACGCGATTCACGCGGTTTGTGCGACAGACATATGTGTCGTTCAACTTAAAACTCAGATAAGTCCAATAACGGTCAGATTTTGCGATTTTGGTATTAAGAAAAGGTATTAAGAATAGGGTATTTATTTACTAAGAGGGTAGAATGGATTTACCCGAGTTCCTTATTTTAACATCCAGCCGGATAACGGATAGTGACGTATTATCCGGCCTGATACCGTGACTAAACGTAAATTTGCTGGATCTTGAAGTAAACAAATTGAATCTAACAGTGACGTTAATAATCATATAGATTAACTTGAAATAACTTATATTGTAATTTAATATTATGATTATTATGAAAGAAATAAATCCAAATCTAATCGGACTCGTTTATCATTCTAAAACTATTTTAACTTACCTACTATACATCTAATATTACTTGTGCCGCAGCCGTACTAATTTAATTTGATTAATCATTAAAAGCCCTGCCTCTTCAGACAATCTCACTGTAAACACTGCTAGGTACAAGATGAGGAGAGATATTTGATCAAATTTCACCAAAATTGATAATTTATTTATATCTGCAAATTGTTTTTCATACACAAGGTCCCAGCTTTCTTTTCTTCTCCCCCACGTGAATTTTTTAGTTTGCGGAGTAAACAAACGGTGTAGCCAGGTGTAGCTACTTAGTATCCTCTTTGTTCATCTCAAAATAAGTCTAAAGCGGAGATCTTTTAGTTGTCCTTTTTCCAGAACTACTAATGACACAGTAGGTAAATATCCACACGTAAGAACTATCAGACTATCATACAATACATTTATTATTTACTAGCTGTTGCCTGCGACTCCGTACGCGTGGATTTATATGTTGGTGGTTATATATTCTACATGAGCATTGAACATCATGCAGCAGTAGGGACGTTTAATCAGTTTCAAGACCCTAACCGAAAAAAATGTTTCCGATATAATCCGTCTCAACCCCCTAAACTATAAAAAAAAATCTTCGCTCCCGATGCAAATTTAAACCACTTTTTTAACAATTTAGGGGATTAATACAAACTTTCAATGACAGTCATTTTAACTCCCTTAGGGAATAAATTTCTAAAAACGCTGAAACCACATTTCTTGTTTTATATTATTGTGTCATTTTACGACATTTCAAGTTCACTATTTACAAAAAAATTAATTCCCGATGGAAACTTTCAACCCTTTTTACACCAACTTAGGGAATTAATTTTCACAAAGAGTAATATTAGTTTTCGTGTATTTGAATATTGCCCTTTTACCAAGTTTCAGTTTCAAAAACGCTAAAATGAATTTTCTTTTATTTTAATAAAATTCCTTTTTACAAAGTTTCAAGTTCCTAGCTCAAAATAAAACTTGGACGCCATACAAATTTTCAACCCCTTTTTAACCCCCCTTTATGGGTTGAATTTCCAAAAACTTTCAACCCCACAAGGGATACATTTTTAAGATTTTTTTTTTTATAATTAAAGAAAAGGGTTATTTCACAATTGAATATGTCACCCTTATTTTGGCATAGCAAAACAAATCAACTCTTATTATCTGTGCTTAATACCTTACCTGTTAACAATTTCATATATTTTTATCACCTTTTTTGATTGCGGGAAGGCTAAAATTAAGTTAACTTCACCTATGTCATATAAATTACAATTGTATTTTTGCATGAAATTTATCCTCTCAGCCTCGTTTCGGACACATTCCACTAAGATCTTCTTTCACTCCACATTCGGTACAGTTTGGTGAATGAGGGCCTACCGCGAACCCCGTTCGACGTATTACCTCCTTGTCACACTTACATACGAAGTTACAAGTGCGACAGAGAGGCAACACGTCGAACGGGGTTCGCGGTAGGCCCTCTGGTTCTTACTTCTTACCCATTATGAATTCAAAACTATTAAGTGGTATGTGTCCGGAACGCAGCACGAGAGCAGTAACAACATGAAATGTCTTTTCTTCAATTCTAATAATATGCCTTTATACAATGTTTCAATCCCGCATTTTAAAGAAATGCATGAATTTTTAGTAAGTAAAAAGTACAAATATATATTTTTACCGAGTTTTATTTGAATAAAACGTCAGTAGTGCAACTTTTTGATTTCTGAGCCATATTTCTATGAGATGGCTTCATATTAGGGACATAGTGTTGTGAACATTTATTGTGTGAAATTTAATAAACTTTCACTTCACCTTACACAATATTCATATTAAATCCATAACTAAAGAGAAAAAAAGAAAAATCAAATAAGTCGCATACTTTTTCCTATGCCGTCTTATCCCCATGGTCCCCGAAGCTCAAATTTTTAAGACACGCATACTGGGATCCCAGAAATTGTAGGTGTGAAATTTGATTACTGTCACTATTGTTTGAACCCCATTTAAGACCTAAAATCTGTTTTTGCAATCTCATTATTTAGCCCTAAAAAGTTTTCCTCCGTTAATTTTAGTAACTTTGTATTGCGTAGCACTCGTGTACTAATTATGGATCTACTGATGTCTATTTTATTGAAATCCGCTAAATAGTTTAGGCGCTAGAAGAAAAAATATGGTTTAATATTCGGAGTCCTCTCAAGGCGGTTGGTTTAATTTTTCTGTAATAAAATAAGTGTAAATAAGTTGTGAAGGGTAAGAGGAATCTACTGATACGTCACTTAAAAAATTCCATCCAGTATTCTAAGCTACAGGGTGTACTGAATCATCAGTACTTAAACCCCTTTAATCGAGTAAAATGTTAATATTGGGGTAGATCACGTACAAATGTATAGTTAAAAGTGGAATTCATATTTCTCCGAGTTTTCTATTAAGAGAATGTCACCTGGAAGTGTATAAACGTTAAACTTAGATTCAGCAAGTATGTTCTATAACAAGATGTATTTTTTCCCAAAGGTAGGCAGGACTTATGTGTAGAATTTAATAAGCTTTAATGTTGCCTTACACTATATTTTCATAAAGAATGTCGATTTAGAGTAAAACGCGAATTTCTCCTGGATGGTACACATTTTCCAAGATGGCTGCGATTGCGATTCCTCGAGGTCCCCAAATGTCAAATGGTGTGGGCATGAAAAAGGGGCCTTTAATTTATATACATACCAAATTTCATGACTGTTCTAGAGATTTCGAGGTTGGACTTAATCCGATTGTGCTAACCGAAGTTACTGGTCAATTCAAACGAATGTCAAAGAAACATTATGGATTTAGAAGCGTGTTGTGATCCATCAAATAATATGTTCAGGGATTAATATAATGTAGGAGATTTAGAGCTAAAACCGGATCTCTATTGTTTCCCATAAAGTTTTAAGTCATAATGTATTGTTTGTCCGCATTTTCGTTATCTATAAATAGGTTTTTCTCAGACACCCGTAACTTTTCAGGATTGCCATAAAACAAACCTAACCTAACCTAACCTTTCTATAGGATAACCTAAGGAAATTCCTGAAAAGTTAATGGTTTCTGAGTTATGATTATGACTTATGATTTTATGACTACCATTACATTATGTCTTTCAATAATTATGTCAAACAAAGCGATCCGGCTAAAACCTGATTATAGTAGACAATATATATGTGGGTGGTATATCACCCTTTGCCTGGTAAAAACCTTTTTTAATTTTTTTTGGTTAAATACCTAAATAAAAACTATTCGCTACTATTACCTGGCGCGAATCATAATCACAGTACCTAACCTTATTACCAGACTGCAACCTCGGAGTCTGGTAAAACCTCCGCCATTCCTGCTACCCATCAGTGTCTGTAGTCCCGCGGGAAAGCATTGTTTAGAGCAGTCTTAATTGTACCCGCCGCTTGTTATGAATTTTAAAACGTACAAACAAGACGTGTGATGCTTAGACTTCAGAAAGCTTCCCTGGGCGACTGGTTATAAACAGTTCATACGGAGATTGGATGGGGTACGAACAAAGTGAGGTGAATAAGCTTGTTAATACTTGCAGATAGGGTTTAAGATACAATGCATACATTATCTTCGGAAAACTTACTAAAGTAAAAAAAAAATATTGATGATTTTTTTATTATTATATAAACGTAACACAACACAATTGAAACATCGTTTGCTTTCTGAATAATATTCGCCGTTTATTTATGCCTTGTTTTTTGTCAATTCTTCAAAGATTAACCTTTGCCTTTATTGTTATGTTGTTTCTACTAAGTTTTAACTTGTCTTGTGTACTATCACGGTCACGTCTAAGGATAAAGTGCCAAAAATGTTATTTCAACGACCTTATTGCCCATATATTCAGGTAGCGTATACATATTTTCGGCACCTTGTCCGTATCGATATTTTAAGAAATGAAATGTTTACATACCTACATACAATCTAAAATGAAATTAAATGTGTAGGTATACAAACTTCACATATATCATTCATAATATTAATCTCGTGAAAGCCAAGAAGGACAAGTCGAGTAAGTAGGTCTCACGAGATAACCGCCATGTGGGATGTTGATTCGACAATCATTGTCCCTATAGTACCTAGTTTCAGCGAACGCTCTCATAGCAAAGAGTCTCTTCTTGAGTGACTCTCGCTAGGTGGTTGGATCAAAGGTCAGATGCAAAAGGCGGTGATCTTGGACACGGCGCAGTTAGTCCGAAAGTTCCTCCCTTTGCGGCCCTGACCACCGGCAGCTTGGGCCTTGCCCCGCCGTTGGCGGCACCTTATGTTAGGGATTTGTTTATGTTTTTTTTTTTTAATTTTATTCATATATCCATATTATAAAAAGCAAACTTAAGTAGAGCAATAAGTAAAGATAATATTAATAATCTAAATTTTTGCAATAAGCTAGTCATGCTTAATTAGTAAGTATAACACACTAAGTTCTCAGAGGTCCTTTGATGAATTATTATTCGTATTATTAAGGGATCTGGAATATTAGGTAGATACCTACTTTACTAGAAGGCATGTTAATATCACCTTTGAGTAAGGTTTACAGTTAAGCTCTGGTTTTGCTTTGATTAGTTTTAAGAAGTTGGATCGTCCAAGGGCGTACATTTATAATTATTATTAGAACCACCGAAGCTTTGCTGTTAGCAAAAACTTTTGCCTCATCAACATCATGCCCTCCCTTTGTAATCATGACACATTATAGTTCCAGTCGTTATAGCCCATTTTTATTTTTTATTCATGCGTTTAGGAGAAAATTATAATATTGTTAAAGTTTATACTTCACTATTACACTAATTAAAAACTATGCTTGAAGAGCGATCCTGTTTTCAGCTAGTTAGGCTAGAATTTTAAGCAGCGATGTTCATGCTAGAGCCATAAATCGGGTTGACACGTGATAAATTAGGCGCTATCCGGTGTCCGCGCACAAAATATCAAACCAGCTTATTTATCGTCGGTTCATTTCAGCGACAAACCGCTACCATTAAATACAGTGACCGGGACGATTGCAATTGACTGTGAATCTGGGTGCAGTCGTGGCACGCTGTATATTATCCTTGGCAGTTAAATTATTTTATTAGCACAGTTCGGGTTCGGACGAGGAAGTTTCGAACTAGAGACCGCGAATTTGAATCCGGTTTCGTACTAATAAATGTTCCATTATTGTCTGGTAAAATCCCTTGGTCTGGTTACGTAAACACTAAAGTAATTTACTTACTTGGCAGTCGGCTACCGGCGCTTTTCTAGAACCACTTAGCTACCAGCGCTTTTACGGTTTGTAGGTACTATTTTCACATATACGAGTATTTATCAAATGGTACCTACTACCCACAGATAAATTTGCAATGAATGGATTGAATTCTCAATATCCCACATGTTAGATATCTACAGCAATCCCTTTTCCAAACAAATAGACAAAGTAAATCATAGGCGATGGTTACAAATGCGCCGCCTCTGTCTTCGGTCTTTTTGTCCCAGTAATGAAACGGCTAGGTGGTTCCCATTCCCACAGAGTAACATTATAGGCCATCCAATATAAACCAGGTCTCCGATTGTTTATAGTTGTTATAGAACTAAACGACACAATTACACTGGTTCTCTTCAAGTGGTACGCATAGAAAGCGAAGGATAACAGCCCAGGATGACGCATCAATCAGGCTAATCCAATCATGGGGAGTCGAATCAAAAATAACGACGTTTCTCGAGTAAGTTGGACATTTTTCATTTCTTTTCAGTTTTTATGTCTTATTTGAAGACAGTTCGAGGATTGTTACGTTCTTCGTAAGCCATTCGTGAGCCCGTTGAATGTCAATTGAACAAATCGTAGTAGGTATAGAGAGCATAGGTTATGTAGTAAGTTAATATTTCTTACATTAAATATCTGAGTAGTTAAGTACTTATTCCCGTTTCGGTAAATCAGTCTTGTCTACGGTTTATTTGAATACACCTAGGTACACTTAGTTCTTCCTGGACATTAAACAGTTAAAAAGTGTATTTCTTAAGGTTGGTGATTTATCCGTAGCCACTTATTTGTCCCGAAATACACATAATAATGTGACAGTTTTATATTATAACACAAAAACAAAAATAAAAGTTTTCATCTTCGATCCACTACAAACACACACTGAAAGAAATGTTTGCATAACTGTAACAAACATTTTGGTTACTGTTTACACAAAAATTGGGACTTGCGAACTATGTGTTATATGTTACAAAACCGTGTTTGGCTATCAGTGTTCAGTGGCTGGGTATACACTACAAAAAAAGTTTTGTAAATTTATGCAAAGTTTATTTTCTTATAACCGTAGTTTAGTTATTTAGTAAAGTTACAAAACCAGTTCGGCTATTTATTTTTTTCAGTGCATCCGTCCCGAATATCATTGAACTCGAGTTTAAAGCTGCAACTTTAGTTATAGGTAGGACAATATGCAAATAAAACTAGACCTCGGATTTTCAAATATAAAAAAAAAGGTTAAGTCTCTCCGGACGGCAATTACCGGGAGTCCCGACGGCGTAATCCGGCAGACGACGAAAAACTCTTCCTAATTAATAGTACAGCTTCTGGATTAATTAGTGCCGATCTCCAGCCACTCTTTATTATTTGAATTCAGCCGGCTAACAAACTTATCATTAAAGCTGTAGTTTCCATGCTGTCTAGCCTTAGCGCGGCCTTTTAAGGATTTCATGCTCAGAATGAGCATACCTAATTATCTAAGTTTTATGCAAGATACGCCGCTATGCAAGACAGTTTTGTCTTTGGCTAAGTAAAGTTGCTCAATTAATTCAAAACTTTATTGCATTGCACCAACTTGCATTAGTAATTACTATCCACTTCTTGTTTAAGAATTATTAATTGACCTAACTTTACCCTGCTACGGGGAAATGAGATATTCCCAACGTTACTACTTGAAACGAACTTATGCTTAGAATTCAAGTGGCTGGCAGCCCACATTGATGGAGAAATATCAATTTCGAGATAATATTCCAAGTATTGTATTGCAGCTCGGGCGATTTTCCGCAACTCGATGAACATTCGTAAGTAAAAGAGAAACCAAATAATAATAATATGGAATTTATGTACCTGACCGACTTTAATTTGTATATTGTACACCGACTGACATGCTACTTATCATATAGTTATTAGATAGCTATGGAAGGTGAAACAGGTAGACGCAAGAATATAGGTATATTTTATAGCTAGATTAGTTAAGTAATTTTACATGACTGTTGCTGGTCAAATACTCGTAACTCGTCCAAACGACACCATTTAGGAGCAATCTTAAATACCTATATATTTTTTATTACTTAGCCTATAAGAGTGTCCCACTGCTGGGCAAAATCTTCCCCTCTTTCCCGCCATTTGGTCGTATCCAACGCACACTCCCAATCTTTAATATTATAAAAGGAATTTACCAAGTTTTAGCGATTAGAATCTAGCCACACTATTATCCGGTTCCAATATAATTAATATAATTATACAGTATAAACATTCCGAATAGGACCCCAGTTCGCCCTTCCCTGCCACGAAACGAGAAACTTTCATAATGATAATTGGACCCTGGAAGGTAATCACTTCTATCTCAAAAGAATCAAGTTGTACTTTTCATCTAGGTAAGGCATATTTTTATGCTTACCTACGTAACATGAATTGTATAGACTTTATTAATAATAAGTAACTAATCAATTGTTATACGTCGATTTTACGTGTTATACACAAATAATTAAAATTAAATTTTGTCTGAATATACCACCATTTATTAGACATATTCGCCGAATCCAACAATAGATTGATTGTGATTACAAGCGTTTATTAAATTGCAATGTTTGTCTCAAAGTTTAAACTCGCTGAATGCCTATGACTTTTCATCCTGATACACATGATACGATCAAGTCTTGATCTGTTGTGAGCCTTATAGGTACCAGGTAGGGTAGGGTGGTTGTGGTTTAAGACTGCGCGGTCGATAAGAATACGCAAAAAAAGGACATCCCAGGTGAGTTTGAAGTTTTTATCGCATTTTAATCTTATTTTTCTTCAATTTAAATGCATTGTCCCTTAGTACATTTATGTAGATTTAAATATGAGACCTTGGATTTGTATCGCGTATGCGGCGGCGTGTTTGAACGGGCGTCGCTAGTTCACGTCATTTTGCATATATGTCGTTACCAGTATGCTTTAGTAAAAATGGATGAATGTGTAAGAATGCGCATGGAACAATCGTGTAAAAATGCGTGCGCAGTCTTACACGTCTATTTGGGGCTATTATATTTAATTGAAATATTTCATGTTATATGAATATTTTAGCATATTTATTTTTTCAGTATGACATCGCGGAGGAAAAGAACATCAGACCGTTCTATTTGCCCTTTTAGAAATAATAAAAGCGGCACGTAAACGTGTTGCAGATGGTGAGAGTAAGAGATCTGTTGCAAAAGAATATCTAGTATGGCCGAGTCTACTTTACGGCTGAGTCTGCGGTAAAAAAAAGCTCGAACCGATTGCAAATACCACACACACCACATTTCGTGTAAGAAAATTACTAAACCGATACCAAAGGCAGTCAAAAAAACTATTAAGCAAGCAGCACCGAAGTCTAATAAACTTAAGAAAACTTTGACATGCCCGGGATGTGGCGCGATCTATAAAGATCCAATTACTGAAGACTGGATCGCATGCATTGCTTGTAATGAATGGTGGCATGAACAATGCACAGCCGCACAGCGCACACAGGTGCTACTGCCTTTGTGACTTATGTATATAATTCTAGCTTCCTTAGGTATCACGCATTCTTACACCACTCGGGCAGTCTTACACATCATTCTGCGTACTCTTACACTGCTGGTACTGTAAGAATGCGCATTTTCCATTTTTCAATTATGCTTAAGATTGATTGATCTTATTAGCAAATAGTGTTTAACATAAGTTGATTTCATTTGTACTGTTTGTTTTTATTTTATCCCGTCTCAAACCTTAAGTGCGCAGTCTTAGACCACCCTACCCTACCCGGAATGAATACCCATCTTATCTTATGATTTTCGGGAGCCCTTGCTGATACACTTCGACCCATAGGGATCCTTTTATGTAATTACGTAGGAAAGATCCCTCAACTTACTTAAGAGCTTTTCCGACCATCTCCATGTGCCAGATGATGGAGCTCATGGGTAGCATTTTGAATTCCTTTGGTTCCACATAGCCTGCTCCAAAGTCCTTTATATTTTGTCTGGCAAGGGCGTGACATTTACACATTAGGTGTTTTACTGTCTCTTCCACTTCGCCACACATTCGACAATCGGTTTTGTCAGTGTCCCATCTTGTACAAAGCTGCTTTGACCCCGTAATCAGTGCCGGCCCGAGCACTCGATCAGGGTAGAGCGAGATTGAGTTTTGGCGCCCTTGGTTAAGGCCGCACCATCAATTACTTGAGGTCTGATATTGGAAAGCGTATCGACCAGTTCTCTTGCAAATAAGTTCATTCATACCTTCAGGGATGAACGAGGAAGCGAAGCGGTATTACCCTGCCCTTTGATGTTTCTTTCTCTTTTTTCTCTGTTTTCTCGCTTATCTGCGCTGTTTACTCACCCAGCCCTAACCTCAGCTCATCCTTTTTTTATCGTACATAGTAGCTCAAGAAGAAATAATTAATGTAGTTTTGTAAATTGGTATAGTTATACCTTGTGGTCTCCAGATAAACATACTAAAAGTCCTCGAGGGTGAAGGTTGTGCTGAGGGTGTAGGGGAGGGTTGAAGGTACCTTTTTCATATTTTTGCTCATATCTTGAATATCTGTACAAATAGCATTATAATTACGTCCGACAATGTTTTACCATAACATTTCCTAAAAATTTGGTTATGTTACGGTGTTAAAGGTCCTTTAGTATGTTCTGGAAACCACAAGGTAATTGTACCAATTTATAAAACTACACGAATTATTTCCCCTGATTGCCCATATTCGGGTTAATTTTCTTGAGCTATAGATATATCTAAACCTTAAATATGTTCGGATATCACTAAATGATCTTCTAAATCCTTTATAAATTCAAATTCTGCAAACAGGGTGCTGAATGTTATCAGGGCCATCCGTTAGGAGTTAGGCTTAATGAAGCCTCCCCGAGGAGTAATGTTTCCATTAGAAACGATTACTCTGAATAGAAACTTCGAGAGCCGCTGAACACCCAACTATTATAGCTATTTAAACCCGCTAAGGGTATTGAATAGCTTTGCGATTGTCCTGATTTCACCCGTATGTTGTTAGTGATTGACTTCAGTCCATTTAAACTACACGTAAAAAACGGAATATACATAATATTTGATTGTAGATGCTGATGTAGTCAGCACAGAGTCCTAAAATTTACTGAAATTACCATGTTCTGATCATATTTTCTAACAAATATCAAATTTCAATACCTGTACCTTACAGGGTTCTGTGATCGGTTAGGGTTTTTTTTAGGTTACAATCATGCACCCACTTGATGTGGTGGTTTCCTTTGTTATGTTAACCACACCATAAATATCAGAAAAACTACAAGTACTATACTGGAAGTGGTATTTCGTATTAAATTACAACTGAAAGCCGTTTTCAAAAAATCGTTTTTTTCCGTTAATAACTAAATGAGGAGTAAATCCATAAAATAAATTTACTTTGAAACTCATATAAAACTACTACATTTACAGTACTGTAACGGTCACTTTCGAAAATATATACGGACTACTAAGTGCCAAAAAGATGTATACACCTTAATATATGGGCAATAAGATTGTGTATATATTTTTAGCACTGTGTCCGTATCAATATTTTCAGACTGACTGTACTACTCAATTTACAGGTACATAAGTAGACCTGATTACCACTGAACGTGGTAGTCAGGTCAGTAGTTATGATGGTGAACGCGTGTTTGTGACCACGGGGTCCTCGTCCCACCCGGGATTCGCCCCACCCACTTCATAGTCCTCCGGGACCTGTGTGTCGTTCGGCTCGATCCACTTCTGCTCTTGACATCGCGTTAGACACTGCAGTCCTCTTTCGAACTTGTTCTCGTTGCCGGCACAACCCCCATACACGAACGATTTACAATCCTTTTCGTTTACGTCATAATAGAACCTGAAACGTTAGTCGAGGTTAGAAAGGTAATTGCTGCTCACAGGGATACAGCAACATTTCTGCCCGGCTAAACGAGAGATAGGATGCTGAAATGCACCTCACAATGGCGTCAATGTTAGATCAAGCAGTATATTTGACGATCGGTCTGGCCTAGTGGGTAGTGACCCTGCCTATGAAGCTGATTGTTCCTGAGTCATGGGTGTTTTCTATGTATTTAAGTATTGATAAATATTTATATATTATATATATCGTTGTCTAAGTACCCTCAACACAAGCCTTATTGAGCTTACTGTGGGACTTAGTCAATTTGTGCAATAATGTCCTATAATATTGATTTATTTATTTTATAGTATATCTTATAACTCATATAAGCATCGTACCTACAAACGTCTAAGGCTGTGGTGGGCAAACTTTCTTCATGGGGGGCAGAAAGTTTATGAAATTTAAAACGAGGGCCAGAATTGCAGCAAAAATGTATTTTGATTTGCGATTATCGTGGGCCAATGCTATATACTAATTATTACATAGGACCAGCGGCGGACGCGATAAAATCCTTTCGCGGGCCGGAGCTGGCCCGCAGGCCGCACTTTACCCACTAGGTCTAAGGGATATCTAATCTAACCTAGCACTGAACGGTGCCGAACACTCACCGTATTGCTTAAATAAAAAAATACGATAAACCTACTTGCATTGTAGGTACGAAGTATCAGGCTTAACTTCCTTCGTGAAATCCTTTTGTGATTTCATATATCTTATTCCCATTACAAACCATGGCGTTCATCTCAGTATTAGCAAAATAACAGTTATTAAGTTGTATGGGGTTGTTGTGGGACTTAGTCAATTTGTGTAATAATGTCCTATAATATTTATTTATTTATTTATTTATGGGATATGGGAGGTAAGGCAAAGCTTATTATTAGTAACTAAGTTTTAAACTTGCTTATAATAACTTAATACTTACTGAGCTTAAATATTATAAATGTGTTTATATCGTGAGCTTAGGTATTTGCTTCTCCGTGGTATTATTAGTGAAGCTCCGTGTATGTGCCAAGTAGTTGTGACAGGGGTACTAAAATCGATAACCGACATCGACATGGCAAATACAAGGCCTCAAATTACTGACTAAACTTAATAACAATATTAAATATGCGAAAAAGTTACTTACATTGTAAAATGACCCAGACATCGCCCAGATATGGGCTGAAGCTTACAAATGTCTATGATAGGTGGGAAGCTCGCCGGCATGAGAGCAGTCCCTATAGAAATATTATATTTGTAGGTAGGTTTAACAGTACAGATAACTCATACAACATGTAAGAGACATTATGGAGACATAAAGGTCAACTTATATGGCAACAAATTGTAGTAAATAGTAGAATTGTTATTTTTCAGCACACCAACTGGTTGTGCATTTTATCCACATGTGGGGCAAAGTAATCAGATGCAAATGTTGAGTTGTTTCCTTATTTTAGCTGGTAGAATTGACTTTTAAATGATAATTTTGATTTTTTTATGACGTTCTTTGGATTTTGATTTTATTAGTATTTCATAGTTAGAAGTTGCGTTGGTATGTTGAAATATGTTGTGTTTCACTCCGAGGCAAGTTTGTTTAACCCTCGTGCCTTGGAACCCTCGCAACGCTCAAGATTCCAATTCTCGAACCACTCGCTACGCTCCTGGTTCAATTTTGGGATCTTTCGCGTGCTCTGGTATCAATATTAGCATGAGCGGTTAAACAACAACTTTGCCCCCTTTTTAAAATAAATAAACCTTTCATATTAAGTATAATCGCTCTAGTATCGGTTCAACGACAATCTCAAGCTCATGTCATGTCGCAATATTTCATGCACAAGATAGTCGGCAAAAAAGGGTGGTACAGTCAGCGTCAAATACTTTGTAGCAGTCAAAGTGGCCAAATAGTTCGGTATACCATACTAAATATATGGTGTACCGAACTATTTGGCTACTTTGGTTGCTATAAAGTATTTGACGTTGACTGTACAAGACACACCATTCATACAAAATATCATGCTGAATTTTTCACTAAAGCTGAACTGTCCCTACCGCCCTTAAAACGATAAAATTTAATAGTAAGTGCGTTGACTGACATCGTGTGAACATGTTCACGCCGCGTGGACGCGATTATTGTGCAGATGAGCTGTGATATTGACGGCCACGCCTGTCCGTTGAACTCCCAGGCTTTCGCCAAAACCAGAAAGCCATATCTGCGAAACAAGCCTTTCAAGTCGCCTTTTGGGGGACGGCACGACTTTACCGTTTGGCAATTGAATTCCGTTGTAGCAAGAAATAAATTAGGCGCTTTGTTTACAATTGGACAATGTAACGCATTCGTGATTAAGGCTTTCGCAAGTTCACTCTCAGGTATTAATACCGATATGGGACACATAGCTACATCATCCGATCATTGAAAAATAAAATTGACTAGTATTATGTACATTGCAAACTACTTACTACAAGATACCTATACATTAGTCTTCTTTAAAGAATTTCAATAACAGATTGTTTTGCTTTGGTTTCAGTGCACCTCATTAATAGCATAATGCCATAGTATTTATAAATATGTCCTAAATTTTACAACTTAGTCCCAGGAAGCCTTATATCAAATTGTGCCTTTTTTAACCGACTTCAATTTCATAGAAGGGGAGGTTCTGTATTCGGTTGTGGCAATTTTTTTTTTATGTACGTTCACCGATTACTCCGACACCCATGGTCTGATTTGAGTAATTATTTTTTTGTTTGAAACAAGTCACCTCCAAGGTCGTCCTAACTCCTCAACTCCTCAATTTTTAAAGGCACATGTATGGTGATTTGGGTGTTTTCTTAAGCAAACCGAGCATTTTTTTCTCAAAAACCATCAAGTTGATAAAGTGGATCTGGTGATGATGATAATGATGATGATTATTTTAATGTAATATGTTCACCGATTACTCCGACACCCGTGCTCCGATTCGAGTAATTCTTTTTTTGTTTGAAAGGAGTTACCTCCAAGGTGGTCCCATAATATTTTTGTTTCTGATCTGATGATGGAATCCACGAGGAATTGAGGGAACTCCTTAATTTTTAAAGGCACATGTATGGTGATTTGTCCGTATTCTTAAGCAACTTAAGCATTTCCTCTCGTAAACTACCAATTTGATGTAGTGCAACTGTAGCCTTACCACGAGTTTGACTCTACATATTAACCGATGTATTCGTAAATTACTTTCTATACATATCGCTTGCACTAATAGGATGCCAGTACGAGCGAGATGCATAGAAAATAAGTTACGCTATAGCAAATATGTCAGTGTCAAACTCGTGGGAAGTCTACTTACTGATTATGAAGACCACGGGCGATATGTGGAACTTACCTGTTATAATTGGGTGTATTTTTTTGTTGTAATAATAGTGATTTAAATACTTAAGTCTTTTTTTAATAACTTTTGTTATTATTTAAGTTGTATATGATAATATAAATACATGTAATGGGTGTATTACGATTTTTGATGTAGGCAGTGTTGGAAATAAGAGTTGAGGGGTAGGTGTGAAAGGTATGTGAGGTAGACGGGGGTCTGAGGCTGGGGTTTGAGGGGTTTGGGCTTAACGAGTAAGGCTTTGAGAGGTTAAGGAGTCGAGGGGGTGGTGAATTGATGGGTCGGAGACTAAGGGGTTGGGAGTTGGGAAATCGTGAGGTAGGAGTTGAGTGGTCGGGGCCCGGGGGTTGGAAGTTGAGGAATTGAGGTTAGAATTAGGAGTTAAAGGGTCTGGGGTTGAGGGGTCGGGGAATAGCGGTTGAAGGTTCGGTGTTGGAGGTTCAGGATCATGGGTTTCAGTGATCAGGGGTTGATGTGCTGAGAGGTTGAGTGATCGGAGGTTGAGGGGATGGGCTAGAGGCGGGGCGGAGGATAGATTTCCCAGACACACTCGAGGAAAATCCTGATTATTTATTAAAGTTAACGAATTTAGTGTTAAACATGATTGTGTTTTTAATTTAGGTATGCGTCACGCGTTACTCGTAAGCTCTTAACAATGCCTTGTAACTAAAAATGGAAAAATAAAAACCGACACCGACTTCAAACATATCAGTTGGTAACACATATACTTAAAAATGGATAATATTTTATTTTATCCTTTTTGAAGTCGGTTTACTTTTTTTGTAAAAAGTTTTTACTAAAATGGCCAAAAGTGTCAAAATACCTGAACGTAAAAAAAATATCTTTCGTCAAATGCCGAATTTTCGATGGATTTCTTTTTTAAATATATTAAATTAAGCTATACTCATATCTAAAATCCATTTTTAAAACTTTTATCGTATTAACAACATTATTTTAACAATCTGCTGGAACTAAAGATGATCATATTTGATAAAATAGCACTCATTAATGCAGTTAATTTGAGATTTACATGTATGATACCCAGAAGTCAACGGAATTCAATAAAAAAAACGGTATATAAATTGTGAAGGTTTGTGGTGTGGTTAGGTATTCTTTTTTTTTTTTTTTTATACCACGACGGTGGCAAGCAAGCACACGGCCCGCCTGATGGTAAGCAGTCACCGTAGCCTATGGACGCCTGCAACTCCAGAGGTGTTACATGCGCGTTGCCGACCCTTTAAAAATCATATTCTGATAATACTGCACGTTGATATTAACAAAGTGCCTTTGACAAGAAATATTTTGGTGGGTATAATATTCTCTCCTTTAAGCACAAAATCCCTAAGGCCCCTAAACTTTTGTATGGCCGAAATTGCTGAGTTAATCACTCACTCTTACTGCCTACCTTTGCAATGGTTATCGCACTCCGCGATCGACTCGAATTGGTTTTTATTGTTCTTTGTGCGGCATCCAGAGAACACATGCGGTAAACACTGATCAAGCTGCGCGTTGTAGTAGTATCTGCGAATGTAATAGGTACTTCACAAGTTATTAGATCAGTAGATAGCGATTAACAAAATTATCAATTTGATATCGACCTAGAAACCAAAGATTAATTGAAATAGTTTTCATGAACGGAGCCTGAAATTTTATCAAACTTTATTGCATAATATATTACAAATGGTGGATTTAATGCCTTGAAGCATTCTAAGTTAGAATACTAATTACTTACGACGTACCTCTTATACAAGGAATTTCCATATTTAGAAAATAGATGGCATTATTACGTTGGACTTAGGTACGTATAGCAAGCGTAGGTTATTTTATAAACTTTCAATTCAATTATTTTATTCAATTAGGTCATATACAAAAATGATCTTAGTCCGCTTATTTGTAAAGACATCGTCATTTACCGTTGCGTAACTAGTCAGTTGCTTTTTCTAGTCGCAATTCTCTTAGCTCCACCGGTCTCAGCTACTTATGTATATCTACTAACCTAGTTACATTATTTCCACAGTCTCCAGTTTCTGGTTGGAGCATGCACCAATAATCCCATTTCCACATTTCATCGAAGCGTGCCATGGAGCCTAAAATTAACAAATAAAGACACAGAAATTTACAATTAGGGGCGGTTTCACATTGGCCTTTTTTTGCGCGTACACGATAATATCGGCATTACGCGCTTACACACGCTCTATTTTTCGCTACATTTGGCCTAAACGCGCCTACACGCGCTTCCAAAAACGAGCTTATACGCGCTTATACGCTAGCCTTAAACCGCCCTAGGTATGCATGTAAGCATTCCATCTCATTTTATACTATACGGCGGGAAGGTAAAGTCTATACCTACCTATCTACCAAATATAACCTTCCGCCTCTTGAAAAATGTATATAAGCACTTTCACATAATACAAGGCTAAGACACCACTCAAAAACATGATTACCCGTAGCTCGTTCAAGTTCAGTCACGTCTGAAATATCGGTACGAAAAATGTGCCAAAAATATGTATACACTACCTTAATATATGGGCAATAAAGCCGTGTATACATATTTTTGGCACTTTTTTCGTATCGATATTTTCAGACGTGACCGTACATAAATCTGTGCGAAAGCTGCGTACGTATTAGCCCATACTTACCAAAGAATTTCCGTGCACTTCTTTGAAATATATCTGTAGTGTGTTCGACATTATAATCTGCTCTTCGTACATCTATTCTCCTCAACAATGTTGTAGGCCGTGCCGAAGTCGCTTCTCTCTTTGAGGCCATAGTTAGCTCTAATTCTGCTGATCTTATTAACGGTGTCGTGTCGATGTCGTCCGGTATTGCTTCTGGTTGAGAAACTATTGGGATCATATTTCCATCAAGCAAACGGACAACCGTCCCCAATACGACGAAACAACGGCGAAAATGCATGCTCATCGGTATCTAAACTGGACTGGCGAATACAATAAAATGTGGACCGAATTTATATCCCTATAACATTTTTATAGTTCTCTCAAAACGTAAATAAACCTTAGTAAGGTTGAAATTGATTTTAGTTACGTAGTTATGTTTAGACATCCGTATGTATGCCACATCGAGTGATATTTTTAATAGACTTCAATTTCATAGAAGGCGGAGATTCTGTATTCGGTTGGCAATTTTATTTCATGACCGGTCTGGCCTAGTGGGTAGAGTGACCCTGCCTATGAAGCCGATGGTCCTGGGTTCGAATTCTGGTAAGGGCATTTATTTGTGTGACGAGCACAATTACTTGTTCCTGACAAGGAAAGGTACCCAACTGTCCGGTTCCGATTTGATTTATATTTATATATGTTATAGAGTAGTCTAAAATAACGGACACGTATTTTTTTTAGCTGCCCAAACTCAACCTATTGGGAGAAATTGTCCTCCAAAGTACTAAATAGTTACTAAATCTTCTAACTCCTATAGAAAGTGATGCTCAAGCAACTTGCTAGTTAATGGCTGGTTTGAGTATATGTTTGAAAGCAGCAAAAAAGAATGAGCACGTGTTTTGCTATATGGGCTAAAACTCATTTTTTCCTAAAATTTATTTATTTTAGACTACTCTATAACATATATAAATATAAATCAAATCGGAACCGGACAGTTGGGTACCTTTCCTTGTGAGTCATGGATGTTTTCTATGTACATAGTTAGTATTTTTATATTATATATATCCTTATATTCATATTTCTGTGTACATATCGTTGTCGAAGTACCCGAAGTACGTTCACCAATTACCTACTCCGACACCCGTGGTCCAATTTGAGTATTTTTATTTATTTATTGAAAGGAGTTATCTCCAAGGTGGTCCCATATTAATTTGATCCTAATCTGATTATGGCATCAATGAGGAATTGAGGAAACTCCTCATTTTTTAAAGGCACGTGTATGGGGATTTGGGTGTTTTCTTAAGCAACTCGAGCATTTTCCCTCAAACTTATAATTGGATGTATTATAATTTTTGATGGAGATAGTGTTGGAAATAAGAGGTTAGGGGTAGGCGTGAGAGGTGAAGATAGACGGGGGTCTGAGGTTCGGGGTTGAAGGGTTGGGGCTTAAAGAGGCAGTGTTTTGAAAGGTTAGGGGGTTTGAAAGGTTAGGTTTAGGGGTCGAAGACAGGGATTGGGAGTTGAGCGGCCGGGGGTTGGAAGTTGAGGGATTGGGGGTTAGGATTAGTAGTTAAAGGGTCTGGGAAAGGCGGTTGAAGGTTTGGTGGTTCAGGGTCGAGGGGGTCAGTGATCAGGGGCTGATGTGCTGTGAGGTTGAGTGATCGGAGGGTTGTGGGATTAGATCAGTGGCGGAGCGGAGGATAGATTTAGAGTAAAGGCAGAAACGATTTCTCAGACGGACTCTAGGAAAATCCTGCTTGATTATTACAGTTAACGAATTTAGTGAAACACTTGGAGGATTTAACAACTGGAGACGTTGACGTTGACTTGACGACGAGACAAAGGTTAAACATATTTGTGTTTTTCATTCATGCGTCACGCGTCACTCTAAGTTCTTAACAATGCCTTAAAACTAAATATGGAAAAATAAAAACTATTTTACAAAAGAAAAGTAAACCGACTTCAAAACTATATAATTATTATATTATCCTTATATCTTGCAATACTACTCGTACAACTCGAATTGGTCTGTAAGATACGGTGTCTACTGAAAAGTATCCGACTACCACAGAGGTTCCTTTACCTCCACACACTCGCAGGGAAAGACGTGAAAACCCCCAAGAAACTCCCAATAATTCCAAGAAAGAAGAATTGTGATTATTTTCTCGTCTTCTCATATTTGATTCGTTCTCCAATCGCTCTCAGTTTTTACAACTGTTAATTTGGCTCAAATCTTGGAATCTAAATGTGTGCACTTCCCGATTTCCGATTGAGCTGAAATTTTGCATACATATGTAAATCGGATGACAATGCAATATTATGATGACATGGAGCTGACCTGATTGTAAAGACAGGAGGAGGCCATGGGAACTCTCTGACAAAACAACGCAACCGAATTGTGTTTGGGTTGTTAGAGTTGTCTCTATGAGTATTAGTTGCCTGTGGAAAGAAAAGTACAGTCAGCGATGAAAGCTTGTACCAACAATGAAATTCTTGTCAAAAACTTATTTTACTTGTTTGTACACATCGATCGCTGAACCAGTGCGTCGAGCTCTCGCATGATTAGCTAACGCTAAAACAAGCAACCAATACTTTATCGATTGCAAAACGGACTACTCTCTATTTAAAAAAATCTATACAAATTGAATGAAAGCTCATTGCTCTTTTGTTTGTAGTAAAATGGTGATTAAATTTTGTACACCGTGCCGACAATGTGGCGGTATGCGATAATGATTTGTGTGTGCAATGCAACGTTTGATCGCAACTGTTTGCTGATCTAATGGCATTTTCCATTTGCATTCGAATTCCTGGGCTCTGCCGCACTAGGGCGATGGGGAAATGCCGAAAGCCCGGGCGGCAGTGTAAAAGGTACAGAAGGTCCGTTGCATAGATCGAGTGTTTACAGTGTTAACACCAAAACCAAAACTTGTACATAACTACATATTTTTTATGATATAGGAGGCTATCGAGCAGACGGATCATCGTATAATCTAGAAATTATACTTTTCGCAAATAATAATTATCAGCAATTGGAAACTAGGCCGATACCTACAAAATTGGCAACATTTAAGGTTAACGAAGAACACCTTCGCTTCCGGTGATGAAGACGATACTAATAATGTATGCACCTAGATAAAAACACAGGATTCGATTTGGCAATAGGTACCAACCTTTTAGGTGCAAACGCGTAAACGATAATAGAGATATTTCGCTTTATCGTATGGTATTGAACTACTGACCCATGTTCCTTGTGCCCGAGCGATGAATACTCGAATGCCCGAATCGGATTATAGCTAACGACTCGCCATTGAGCGGCCGCGGCGCATTCTCGGAGCGCCGACACTGATAAACTGTGCCGACTGCGATGGGCCAAATCAAGTTAGACACGTGAATCCTTTGCACGGTCAGAAGGATTAACAAAGGAGGAACGAAAATTTGATTATTTTTGCGCTACGACGCACGGTTTAGGAGATACAACCCTATAAAGATTTCTGTGTGACTGTATCTCCTAAACCGTGCGTCGTAGCGCAAAAATAATGAAATTATTCTTTCCCTTTGAGACCCTGAAATAATATTTAACAACACAAAAAAGAAAAAAAAAAACGCAAAAAAGACAAAGAAAAAGAAAAAAAGCATAATGGCAGAATTTTGCTTATAGGTTTTTTATGGTTGAATGCCAAGACGTGCCATAATTTGACGTTTAAAAACAAAAGGAGGTTGCCTTACAGGCCTAGGTGTGTAAGGCTGTATGAAATTCCTTTATATATCATCTTCACTCATCGCACCTGATATGTGGTATTTCCGGACCTAATTTAAAGGAAGTCATGTCAACATTTCATTACAAGTTTGAGAAAATAACTATTATTGATTGATCCTAATGTTTCTATAATGTCGCTACGTTCTTGGCCGCGTACTTATGTCATTGATTATTTGGATGCAAGTACTAGAGTCAAAATTTCACTAAGTATGTAATATGTACCAATTTGTTTTATTTTAGTAATTGGGTTGGTTGTCTTTTTACAAATTCGGCAGGAAATTAATAAGAGTATTTATTATTTTATTTAAGGTAGCACCTATTGTTGAGGAAAGTCGATTACGCTGGTACGGCCATATCCTTACACGTGATGATGACCATTCAGTTAAAAAGGCCCTAAATATACCCAACCAATCCCGAGGAAGGGGAAGACCACCCAACACCTGGTGGTCAGATATGCAAAAAGAGATCCGGAAAAAGAACCTGAGTATGCAGACAAGCCAGAACAGAGCACTCTGGCGCAGACATACAAGGAGACCCCAGATAAACTGGGAAGAGGGACAGGCAAAGAAGAAGATTATTTCATTTTCTACGTTTTGGGTGGCTACCATGTGGCTACCGTCCCTCAATTCACCAACGGACCGGCATCTGACATTCACGAAATTTTATGATAAATCTCCCTTAACCACTTTACGAGTTATCACCCTAGAAGATCCTTGCAGTTCCAAAAAAATTGATGATTATTATCCAATGATTAATTCGTCTATAATTAATATTAGAACATGCGATATAATCGTGGGAACATACAATAGCATCGACTGACGTCGTGTGTTGTCAAGGGACAGTGACCTGCATTTTATAAATAAAATTCATTCCATCTTGTACTTGTCATCTTGTAGCAACAATCGACTTTCATATTCACGCCGTTGGTTAGATATTTATTTTTGCAAATCTTACACCCCTATTTTCCACATCGTCCCGGTAAATCGCCTGTCTCCAGAAAACGAATTACCAGCTATCCGCCGCCGGCGATTAGCTTAATTATGGCCGGAAATTGCTTCCAAGTCTTACTTTTACTCTCATTACGTTAACGACTAAACTAATAAGGTAGAGTCGATTAGTAGGCTTGGTTAGTAGGTAGCTTAGATATGACAATATTAGGAAATGCTCGTAGAACTGATAGCAGCATAAAGCAGCATCCGCCAGAAAGGGTAGCGACTAACCCCCTTATTCATAAAACTTTACAAGCCTCAATTAGTTAATTTATGTGTTATCCCTTTCTTACGAATAGGTACATAAGTTAAAATGACAGATAAAGACAAACGATTAATAGCTACTAAGAGAATTGATTGTAATAGAGAGTTAAGTCTTAAAAAATAAGGGTTCCGTTTTTTGCCATTTGGCTACGGAACCCTAAAAACGTGCTCGCTTAGTTTGACATCCAAAACAGATGGCACTGTAGTCAAACGTCAAATGTTAAGAATCTATACAGCACCTTCTCGTTTACCTGTCAAATTCGAAGCACGAAATTGTCTTAGATTTTACGCAACTTAATCAATGTATCTTTGATAGCTATTTTCATAATCACTGAACAACATTTTAAGAGGCCGCGGGCCGTCATAATGTGTGCGTTTCGACTACACTAAAAATGTATAAAATCGGATAGCTTTATATTTTCTTTTATACAAACCTAACCTAACTCATGAGAAGCATTGACTACCTAGCTAGGCGCACAATGCTACAAATGCTACATACGTTGCGTTCTATCTCTTTGGTTGGCGCGCACACAGCGCACACATTCAATTAAATGTTATCTATGGAGTGCCGTGCCCGAGCCCGTATGTCTGTCCGCCAGCAATATTTAGTCCCATCTGTCGTCCAGCGAATCGTGTGTTTGTGTGGAAAACGGAACACTAGGCCGTGTAAAGTGAAGTTCAATAGAAATTGCAAATAATGTAAACAAAACAATTTACCATCATTACTTCGTAATCTCGCACTAACCATCAATGACCTTGTTAACAGTAACACATACCTACTGAAATATTTTATTAATATATTTTTTTAGTTAAAATTAATTTATGTTGTTTAGGTGATAGGTACCTAAATAGGTAGGTAGGTAGGTAAATTTCAGTAAAAATTTCGTAAGAGTTTTAGATTATAAGTACATATGTCAAATGCTAAAAAAAATTGTCTTTGTTCACATTATTAAATTTGCAGTTTCTTTTAAACTTCACTTTATGCCCAATGCCCAAGCTCAAGATCAATCTCCTAGAACTTTGGACCTTGCGATTGGCATTCGTAAAAATATACAGTCAGCATCAAATCGTAACAGCCAACGTAGCCAAATACCCGTTGGTACAGTTAGCATAAAATAAATAGTGACGACCAAAATGGCCACATATACCTGACCACATCCTTATTACTACAGGGTGTTTATTTAGTCACCTGTAATCATTTACGGGCCGAATACATAGGTCATACTGAGCAACTTTTACTATGGAGCGAACCCCAATATCGCGAAAAAAAATTATTGTTTCATACATTTTGGCCCTTTGACCTGGACATTTTCTATGGGAAAATTAACTTTTTTTTTTGCGATATCGGTGTTGGTCCCATAGTAAAAGTTGCTCAGTATGACCTATATATTCACCCCGTAAATTATTGCAGGTAACTAAATAAACAACCTGTGTACTGACATTACTGACTTAGTACACTACACCGGTTGATCACTTATGGTATGGTCGTTCGATTTGAAGCTGGTCCGAAGCGGCTAATCTTTTGTCTATTGTTAACTAAAACCGCGCGTGCCACTACCTGCAAAAAAAGGGTCGTATAATTCTAACTGGCACCTGACCGCGGGCTAGTCCAACGCTCAAAAAACCAGTGTAGGTGTGCTCTCCGATAACGTGCCTTTGTTACGCATATCGAGGTTCGGTAGCGTTCGACTCGCCGGCACTCAGTAACCGTATAGGGACTGGGGACCACACAAGAAATCGCAAATTATTTTCCATTTGATCATTTTGAATCTTATTTCAATTACCATAGGAGTTGTAATTAAATAACCGGTTAAAGTGACCGGACCCTTTTTTTTGCAGGTAGTGGCACGCGCCGTTTTAGTTAACAATAGCCAAAGGATAAGCCGTTGGGGGCCAGCTACAAATCTAACGACTATAATCGACTTTACTCGTATTTAAGTGGTATCGAATTCTAGGGAACCATGATATCGGTAAATGCGTCGTAGTTCCGAAAAAAGCGTTTCGAATGACTGAGCTACCTTGTAATTTATGATGAGAAGAAGTAGGTAGGTAAAAGTAGGTGATGGTGATGACGTGTCATGCGACTAGCAAAGCTGGTATCAATTGACAAGGTGCGAAGTCGGTGGAGGGAGAAGTGCCGCTGATTGTCACAAACACACTTAATCTTATGGAATGTCGCACATTAATGCTAGCGGCAGCTGTTGGAACTAATTTGACTCCATAAGATTTAAGGTAAAAAATCCTACAAAATGAGGGCAGCACCAGTCCCGCACCTAGCGAATACGAGTAGGTCGTGTGATAGACTACTACTCGTATCAGCGGGCTTAGCTTGATGCGCTGCGACAGTATCTCGCGCGCGAGATAGACTAAGACCTACCTATCTTTTTCCTACCAAGTATTTAGAAAGGGACGGGTAGTTTCTCGCGCGCGACATACTGTCGCTCTGCACTCGTGTTGAGACCGCTGAAAATACTAGTCCCCAGCAAATATGTAGATAACTATTAGCTAGTGAAGCTAGTCGGAAATTAGGATATAAATTCTTATCGGTTATAAAGCTCGTTTTATGCTCTGGATGCTTAGCCAACATGCCAATCGTTAACGTCTCGTAGTGTATTAGTCATCTCTAGCACTCTTTCATATTAGTGCGGTAGTGACAGTTACGCTTCGTTCGCTACGGAGCGTAAACGATTGGTATGATGCCTACGCACCCTGATATTTCGTACCAACCGTAAATGTCGATATCGTTACAGAACAAGGTGTAACTTCCTAAGTATTCAAAGTTAAATATTCAGTCATATCTAGAGCTTTCAAGTTATTCTAGCGCAGTTTCAAGACTACTAAACCGATGAATCACCAATAGTACATTATTACAGAGAAAGAGGGAAGTAAAGGGTTACCGGCCGAGTACTTACATATAGATAGACGGCCGAGCGTAGCGAGGCCATATAGTTAAGAGGCCGGCAACGACTTTCCACGCCGAAGTACAGTGCTTAAGAGAAAAGTAAATGGAACGTAATAGGTTATTCAGTGCGTTGGGGTGTTAAAGGATTTTTTATAATATTTGAGGAAATTTGAGAAATACAGTCCTATAAATATTTCCTTTTATTTAGGAAAAGTTATTTAGTTTCCTCCCAATTTTCGTTCCCTTTTAATACTCTTTTGTAATAATATTTATAAAAAAAAATACACAAAAAAGCGTATGGGCAGAATGTCATACAAACCAAAAAGCAAAAATTGCTTATATTTTTTTTACTGGCTGAATATTTATTAATTAAAACCATTTACTCAAACCCGTAAATGTTTAGGCCATACTGAGTAACTTTTACTATGAGACCAACCCCGAAATCACGAATTAAAATTTGGCTATTTCGTACATTTTGGCTGGTCTGGTTGTAATTTTCTATTGGAAAGTTAATTTTTTTTTCGTGATATCGGGATTGGCCCCATAATAGTTGCTCAGTGTGATCTAAACATTTACGGGTTTTAGTTAATAAACATACTGTATATGTGACATGGAAATTACAAACATATTACGCATTCGAGGGGAGCCAGTGCTGTCAAACTGGTCTATCTTGACAGACATTCAGACGTACTCTCAGAGTAAACAACATTTGAGGTGGATATACATTGATGTCAGAAAAGTGCAACTCCCCAGCCTAGGCCTGCAATTTTGTATGAAAATTAATTAAAGACCTCTCGTCTAGGCGCACCCGAAACGTGATACTCGTACTTCCCAGCCCTAATATGAAGAACATAATATAAATATTTCATTGCATGTTTGAGAAAAATACATTTTACTACGCAAAAACCACATTAGTTGGGCATATTATGAAAAGGTTCCATTTCGTTCGGATATTTCCAGTCGTCGGCCACTCAATGATCCCGTTATTGGGTAATCTTGTTGATGTTTTAAGAATTAATTAACAGACAGAGCCCATGCCCTCTTAGTACATTTAAATGGACCGCGGACATACTTTTCATAATCCTTTGCAATGCACCACTTTCGAAAATTCTAATTTAATTTCATTCTCTTGTGTTTTAGATTATTATCAAGTTCCCTGTCCGGGTGCCCCCAATGTGGGGCCATGAAGCTTTTTTTCAGCAGTCCGTGCTTCCACTATGGGTTCACAACTTCAAAGTGGAAGTACACTTGGACGTGTGACTTTGTCATATCATTTTATATGGACAGTCAACGTGTTATTAAGTTTTTGTTTCGTATTATCGAGTGTTTAACTTAAAATGAGAATATATAGATATATGGCAAAATGTCATTCCTATAAATAATTGCATTATTCCGCGAAGGCTCAGCCGGCCCACTTGCTAGTAGCTAGTTGCGACAATACAATACATTCAGTAATCTGTGCGGCATCATAGAGAAATAAGAAGTAATAGAGTGCTCACTCCATACATCAGTTTTGGTACCAAAATGCTTATTATTTTCGCAGTCGACATCTAGCATCGAGTAGCTAGAGTAACTAGTATTATAACTAGAGTAACCGGAACTCTATTTCAACTCCTACGCTTACTCGGGTTATAATATTAGCTGACAATCGCATTGAGCATTAGATTTTTTTTTTGCCGCGATATCTATTGTCGAGTAGCAGTACTGAGAGTTCCGCTACTCGATGCTAGATGTAGACTGCGAAAATAATAAGCATTTCGGTACCAAAGAGTGAGCACTCTATTACTTCTTATTTCTCTATGGCGGCATGGAGTGATCAGTCGCCCATTTGGCACTGCATTGGACGTTACATTAAGAGGCTGTCAACACCCAATGTCCTTGAAATTGATGTTACTTAAACAGTTTTTTAAGAAAGACTATTTGTTTTAGTCAATTAAGAAAAATATATGTTCATATTAATTATATTTCAAAGACCGTGGTTGTACTCGATACATGATTGAACGAAATCGGCTCGATAGAAAATAATTGCAAAGATTGGTCTTAAAATCACAATTAAACGGTTTTATGTCTTTATTGTTTTGACTTATGGGTCTGCAATTAAAATCACAATTTCAAAACATTTATATCTAAACCGTGGTTGAGTAAAATATTACACTAATAATCCACTTTTTTTTATTTAAATATTTTTCTTATTATTCCCTTGCCCAGGCCCAGTAACATGCGACAGTGCTATCTCATTTACTCCGATAGAAATAGACAGTGTGCGCGCTTTAGGTATTGACAGCCTCTTAACAAGTGATGTGGTATCTCTGGGTTACTAGTAAATGCCTCTCAAAAATGCTTGGAAGTGTTCCTTGACTCCGAAGAGCCACTTTTCGTGCGCGTGAACGTGAGGCGTCGGCATTCGTAACTTTTACAAAATACTGCCACCACTAAGTTTTGGAGTGCTAAGCTGGCGAGGATAGTATTTGTTAACCTTTTGGACGCGAACATGTAGTCGCCAACAGATATAGCGGTTCAAAAACATCTGAACATATACTTTAATGTCTTCAGTATAGCGGCTTTGGTCAGGTATTTATGAACACCTAGGCCGCTCCGATATTTCTGATTGCGACCGGACTACTGTATCAAAACAACCATCACATTTCAATGAAATTTACTATAGATCCAGTAACATTCAAAAGGTTAACATAATTTAACAATAAGTTAGACTGATGTTACTTAGTGATGTGATACGACTTTACAAACTTTGAACTGTATAATACAGGACACTGTGTGACATAGGCTCATCAGCTAAATAGCTGCTCGCCTATAATTATATAATAATAATAATAATAAGGACGGTACGGTCGACATTTGTCGGGCATGCCGCCGTCCCGGAGAGTCACTCAGGCATATCATTTCCGGTTGTTCTCATCTTGCTAACGGCGAGTACTTGCACAGACATAATCTCGTAGCCAGGATTATTCACCAGCAACTTGCTCTTCTATACGGCCTTGTGGACCGCGAAGTACCGTACTACAAGTACTCACCTGCGCCAGTTCTCGAAAATGGTCGTGCCACGCTCTATTGGGATCGATCTATCATCACTGACAGGACTATTGTAGCCAATAAGCCTGACATCGTGATAATAGATCGATCGCAACGCCGGGCCGTGCTCGTCGACATCACCATCCCCCATGACGAGAATCTCGTGAAAGCCGAGAAGGACAAATCTAGTAAGTACCTAGACTTGGCTCACGAGATAACCGCCATGTGGGATGTTGATTCGACGAACATTGTCCCGATAGTTGTTTCAGCGAACGGTCTCATAGCGAAGAGTCTCGAACAACACCTTGAGAGACTCTCGCTAGGTGGTTGGATCAAGGGTCAGATGCAGAAGGCGGTGATCTTGAGCACGGCGCGGATAGTCCGGCGGTTCCTCTCCCTGCGGCCCTGACCACCGGCAGCTTGGGCCTTGCCCCGCTGCTGGCGGCACCCTAGGTTAGGTTTTTTACAATGTGTTTATATGTGTTTTGTATTTTTTTTTTTATGTATTTTTATATTTTACTTTTATATCCATATTGTAAAAAACCTCAGTCTAAGAATTAAGAGAAATAAAGGAAATAATAATAATAATGGTTCCTCTCTCTGCAGCCCTGACCACCGGCAGCTTGGGCCCTGCCCCGCTGCTGGCGGCACACTAGGTTAAGTTTTTTACAATGTGTTTATATGTGTTTTGTATAGTATTTTTTAATGTATTTTTATATATTTTACTTTTATATCCATATTGTAAAAAACATAACCCTAAGAAGAAAGAGAAATAAAGGAATAATAATTATAAAAAGGTATTAAAATTAAAAACAAACAAGTGTAAACAAATATAGGATTATATTCAGTGAAACATTCACATCCAACATAACAAACATTGGAACTCCCTCCAATAGTTTGTAGGTAAGTTGTCACGGAACTCTGCTCGAGATCCAAATCCTACAGACGGGTCTAAATAGTGAATCAACTATGAAACTATAATCCCATTTGCCACTATTATTTCCGGCAAAAAATTAGTTAAAAATTAAATAGTAACATTATACACGTTCGGATGTTCTGAGCGGCTTTCAGCCTTAACAATGTGGTGCTAGTTACTTAGGTGCAGCGGCCGCGCCGGGCCCCGGCGCCGCCTTTTGGTGATTCGACAATCAACACATTTTATTCTATCCACACTTCAATATTTTCTATAAAACAGGTTACATAAGAATTCACGTATCGTTAGTTTTTTTTTTTTTGTTAGAAAAAAAGCTGAAACCTACACAGGTCCGCGATAGGTATGTGCAGGAGCTATTATGTACAAGCCTCACTAATAGTTGCTATTTTATCACAATGGGGATTAAATTTGATTCGATGATGCTAATAGAAAAAAAACTATAATGAAATTTTATTAGGTTTGTCTATGAACAAGAGCACGATTCAACATATGATAAAATGACGTAACATAATAATTAAGTATTACAGATAGTATTACATAATGATAACAATATTATTTTAGTCTATGTTATTAAAGTATGCGGACCAAGCGCGACTACAGGTGACCGTCTACCAAAGCAAATCCCAAATTAATTTTACCTTCTTAACAGGACTTTTATTACCTAATGCAGTTTGGCACTAGTAAATTCAATTATTGCATCTAATAAACTGACATTAAATATTTACCAAGTTACTGTTAATGCCACTTTAATACTTTTACACAGAGTACAGAGGTTCTCACTTTGCCTAGACCACGTCGTATCTGCCTTGATAGACAATACTTCGAGTAACACTTACCAAAATTATACATTCCGTATTACTTACTAATAGTGTACCCCACACAGTGTTGTATTATTTTAGTAACCCGTTTATTAAAGTAGCTATTCAATGTAATTAATGTTTGGTTCTTTTCATTTATTACTCATTAATATTTAAAAGGCCTTACTATTGGAAATAAATTTTAATTCAAAAGTAATGAAACGGAATTAGAGCTATGAATAAAAAACTCATGATACATTTTTATTCGTAGCTCTTTGAGACCGCATCTTATCTTCACTCAACGTCGCGGCCGGACCGAACCGGCGTGTTCTTAAGATACGTGAAGCCATGATCATGCCTACACGGATCTACACGGATTCACGTACCCTAATTTCACTTAACCGAATGTCACGTGCGGAACGGACCAGAAAACCGTTGCCGTGAAACACGAAACCGGGCGCACGGCTACGGGTTCACGAATCACGGACACGACCGCGAGCCCTACTTACTATTATTTCATTGCTTATGCTAATGATTTCTTTTTTTCATTCAAAATGATATTTATTACATACATTCTATCATTTTATTCTTGTCATATGAAGCATTTTATATTGAATGATAATAATAATACAACGCATGTAGAATGGGAGAGGCCAGCAAAAGCTAATTGTAGATGACACACACGGCAATGGTTCCTTTTTTTGTACGGAATTCGACAATACTATAAACGCTAAAATTGACAGGTGCCTCCTCCATTCGATTCAAATATTATATAATACTCTGCTTTGATGGATGGTCACCCAGAGATAAGGAACATCTACATCTTACCACCGAGAATTCGTAAATAAAATGCGTGTCGCCGGCTAGTCGCAGACGACTATAGGCCACGTATACCGAAAAGCGATCACACACAGGCACATTTGACTATATACATATAATAATACCCTTAAACATCGTTATAATATATCTCCATAGTACAAACTCGTATCTAAATAATGCTGTATACTCTGTAGAAATGCTGAGCTAGAGTCGAATCACCAAAAATGCTACCGGTCGGTCAGTTGTCGCCCCCGGTCGTCCGGGAACGTTCGACCGACCGACCAGTCCGTGCTTAAGTATAAATAAAGTAGTTTATTCGACATTCTAAGTATTGGGGGAGGCCAAACACGATTTTCGACACTGGAAATGCTAAAAGGCAATACCAAACTGAGATACTTTGAACATAACCGACATTCACTTACCAAGTTCGATACTGTCTACGCTAAAATGACTCGGTGCCCGACCGTTAAGGTTTATTTAGCTGCACAATAAAATGCTTCAACACGCTTACACGTCTAATGAGAACCAAAATGAGTATCCGCTTATCATCTGAACCGCGTTTCCCCTTTTGCATTATTTTCAAAATTTAAATTTATGCAAAGTAGCTTTTTCTACTGCAGACTTAGAAGATAGTCTTGATGAATTAACAGTACATGAATATTCTTATTCGACTTATTTAATAGTAATAAGAAGATGAAACATATACATGTTATAAAATTTGAGTATATGCACGATATCTATCTCTTGAATGAAGACGTACCGCGAATGTCGAAAACTCGTTATTTGTATCTCTGTTGGTCTTGCATATTTGAGCAATAGAAAGACAAATAGACGAAAGAATGAAGGTAGTGCATCGCGATAGGCCCTGATTTTAGGTCAGTCAGTCATTATGCACACTTTAACTCGCGTGATAGCTAGCGCTTTAGAACTAATTGACGCCTTTTGATTTCTGATAGGTACATTTACACAAAGTTTAATTCCTTTAAAATAAATTTGCAACTGAGCCTGGAGCCCGTCATTTTAGTTTAGACTATTTCTACAACAAACTGTAACGAGGGATATATTTTATAGAATGATTAGCCTACTAAATGTTTCGAAAAGTAATTCGGCGAATCTTTCAATTATAAAAACAATGATACGCATATCTGCTAGCAGGACTACTGATTCCAATTATTAAACTACAATGAATGTCACCTATGGTCCAAATATATATATAAATACGTAATAAATAGCGCGGTACAGGTCGAACTGGTGTTTGTTGACGGTCGAGTGAACGTAACTTACGTCGTCGCGGCCCGTATCTAGCTGCTATACACGATGTAACGTAGGCCGTCCTGTCTACATTACCTAAGTAAACGTCCTATTATTTGACAACCTAATTCCAATACTTAACCACTTTTTTACACTATGAAAGTGGCAACTAATAAGGTAGTGTCAAGCATTCGGATATTTACGTACATTCCTATTTTATAAATTTAACAGGGAGGCATCAACACAGATAACTAAACTAATTAAATAGACAATTAGACAGTCGGTTATGAACGAAGAACGGCGATATAAACACAGTATCATCCTTTGCGGGTTTCAAATGTCTTCAACAAACATACGCCGCAGTGTCCGCTTTACCTATTGATGAGAGCACAATCTAATTCTTGCTTATTGTCGCACATTTCTTAGTTCAGCAGGCTAAGCACGGTCGCATTTTTATCGCCTGTCAAAATGCATGTCACGTTCAAACAAGTATGTAAGTGCGAAAGTGACAGGCATAGTGACAGGTGATAAAACTGCAACCATGCCGCCACCGCAGGAGCCTGTGATTGTCAATTATTTTCAAGAAAGAATTCTTCAATCAAAGAAATCTCACTCACTCGCCCGGCGCTAAGTTACATTCACTCGAAAAACGGTTACGTCTAGGGCCCATATAAATATGCGTTTTAAAATTACAAAATATGTACATACAATATGGTCTAATCTACTAATGTATAAAACATGGACTCCACCGCATTGCAAAAATATGGAAATGATATCGATCTGCTTCCAAACGTCATAAATAGATAACAGACAAAGTCGGTAACGAAAGTAAATCGTATTTACATAAGTATCGGGGCCCTAGCGCGGTCCCGGAGGCCGCGGGCGGCGGGCGGCACACGCTCAGTTGTAGATCTTGATGGCCTTCTCCAGGTAGTTGACGCGCGAGCGCTTCGGCGTCTTGTTGATGTGGTCCAGCCCCAGCCACGGCCGCCCCGTCGCGTCTGGAAGCGACAGATCTTCTTACATTTTAGCACGCATTCTGGGACGAACACGAGCGATGACCGTCGACAATTTTGAATTTTGCTAATACATTTTCCCGGGAAGAAATCCGTCACGTCATCATATTGGAATGCCGTTTATACTTATTATTCTGTAACTGGATCCAGAAAAAGTATTCATCTTATTGGATGGGATGTTGAAAAAATTAGACTAAATAGACACGTAATTATTACAAAAGAAAATATTTTTTCAATATATTAAAAAAAAAAAATAAGTTTAACTCGTTTCGTGTTTAAATTTCGCGCCTAAACGCTCTTAGCTGTCACGTGATCTTGATGACGACACGATGTGATAAATAAACAAACTGCTGTCAAACTGTCAGTTATAGTCGTAGATAAAAAGCCGTAGTATTTAATTTCAAAGCAGCGGGCCTACCGCGAACACGAATTTTGAAGTTCGCAAATTGGGGGCATCTTTCTGATTTACTCATAAATCATAAAAAATCTTTATTTGCAAGAACACGGTTTAAAGGGCTTAAAAATAAACAAAAGTTTCACGTGCTCAACCTGCATGCAGGTGTGCAAATTTTAGGTACATGCAACGTGCTGCTAAGAGCATCACTTCGTTACTTAAAAGCTAGTATTATATATTTACAATCATATTATTATACCTAATTACATTATGTTAAATATTCCTTAATGCTGTAAAAACATTTTTCTTGAAGCCATTTTGTCAACTTAATCTTAAATGAATTGTTAGCTTCCAATTTAATTTCGTCAGGTAATTTATTATAAATGGTTATACACATATTAAAACAGTTCTTTTTATAGATATAAGAGCGGCAAGGAGGCTGGTGCAGCAAATTCTTTTATTGCGCCCTTGTGTGTCTTGTACTTGTCTCACTACGAGATGTGAATAAGTTTGGGTTATGTTTGACAAGTAGGCACGCATCTTTTATATATTGGCATGGGAGCGGTAATATGCTAAGTTTTTTAAACAACGGTTTGCAACTTTCGAAACACCACGTGTTATCAAGAGCACGGATACATTTCTTTTGAACTATAAAAACTCGCTCTACGTCTACAGAGTTTCCCCATAACACTAGTCCATAATCCTATTTAGATGCAATTAGTGACAGAGAAAGATGACCGCAATTTGCGAACTCCGGTGTTCGCGGTGGACCCTCAGATAAGCCCCAAAAAGATTGCCAACACACAATAGTTTAACCACAATTTTTTTGTGATTTTGCAAGGTTGTGCATTTAGCTAGGTTTGACAATTTGACTGGGTGCTTCTCACACCGTGACGTACTCCGGTTGGCGATTGCAGTCACGTGATACTGGGCATTATTTAAATATTTTTGATTATTAATAATTAATTTATTATTTTCAGTATTCTCATGTTACTCGCTAAGGTATAAAACATAACATTTTATATATACGCGATTCATGTCAACATCCCTAATATGAACAGTTGGCAAAATTATACATGTTTGTAAGCAGATCAAAGCCAAACCGTGTTACAGGAACTAGAGATGCTGTCTGGGGTGACATGTGTATTACATTTACTCATTATGGGAGTATTGACTAGAACGGATTTATTCCCTTGAAAATGTTCGAACACCAATAGCATGCCAATGTAAAGCTTGCGACGTTAGGAGGAAGTACTTACTTGCATTACTACTCGGCCTGAAGTCGAATATGTTTATTGTCGCTCCTTCACTTATGTAGTTAGGTCTGCCATTTGTCACTATAGCGAAATTGTACTGAAACAACAAAACTCGTGTTACATTACAACCTTCCCGGTTTTTAAATTATCTGTCTAGATATTAAAGGCCTAAATATCGCCAACTTACTAAGACCTTCTCCGAGACCACGGGGACAACGCCGTCCTCGAAACGTCGGATGTAAATTTAAAACTTAATACGCGATTAAGTCCCGTTTGTGTTAGTTAATAACTTACTAAGTGAATAACAACAAATGTACTTTTTAAGAAATGATTAGCTCTAATGACCATCATATCCAAAATTAATTAAGACTTTTTTGTCAACTTATAAACAGATTATACGGACATAATTTTGAGAAAAAGATCCAATCCACAAAATTCTGTGAATAGTATTTGAACTTTCTAACTAACTTATTTTAAATTATTTTATTCGATTTATTACTATAATCGTATTACCATATAAACTTACCTTTTCCCACTCCTTGTTGGGTATGTCGAGCTTGGCCTGCAGCCGGTCTTTGACGGCCTGGAACGGCTCGAGGTGCTTCACGCGCGTGTAGAACGGGATGCCGAACGTCGCGTACACCTGCTTGTGGAAGTGAGCGCACGGCACTAACGCCTCATCCTCCTAAACACAACATATACTATTTTAAAAACGAAACAAATATTACCAGTGTGCGAAACTAGAGCGTGTGGACGTTCTGGGCTCCGTTCAGATCAGCGTTGCCACGAGCAATAATTAGGGTTGGCAAAACTTGACGTGCACGACCACAGATAAGATTATGACATGAATTTGGACAACCCTAAATAGCCAAAAAGTATAGTTCCATACATTGGAAAGGGACAACATGGACAAAATAAATTGTATGGCAACTATATACATTAACGAAATGTTTCAGGGTCAAAATAGCAATTTTCTTGATCTTCCATACATTTAGTGTAATGTGACGTCATATTACAATATCATTTTGTTAGAGGCGTTTCAATCGTGCAGTGCGCGTCAGACCTTAACTCTCATTTCTGACTTTTGTGTTGCTCAATTGCCATGAGTCCTGTATAGAGATTTGATCCCCAGGAAAATCAAGATCGATTGACAATATTTACAAAAAACTGTCAAGTAGCCAATTGTGACCCATATTTATTGCATATACACTGCACTCACAAATAAATCTAGTTAAGATATAGTAGGTAAACAGAATTTACCTGTAGATTCAACTCGTCCTGAGGTATCTCCTCTATTCTGTAGAGTCTGGGCGGCGCGATGGTGACCTGGTCGAGCGTGAGCTCGGGGTCGGGCCCGGGCAACACCTTGTGACACGACACCTCCACGATCCGTAATCTGACGACAAACATTTTCGGGAGTTACACGAGGGAAATTTATAGCAGAGATACGAAGCGTAGTGACACTCTACGTATGACAGTGAAGGCGACGGATGAAAACATATTGCATGTGACGAAGATGCGAATGTCAAGATGGATGTGTAGCGTGACAAGAAAGGATCGGATATGGAATGAAGGACGAGAAAGGATCGGATATTGGGTGTTTTTTTTTTAGGAGATACAAGATATGTACACGATTGTACTCGTTGCTATGATCAACTTTTACTGTAGCTGTAACTCTGAAATCACAAAAAAAACTTGATCTCCATACAATTGTCGATTTGAACTTCAGTATGGAACACCTGATATTTTATTTGCGATTTCAAGGTTGCTCACAGTAAAGAGTACAGTTACATATAGGTGCAAAAATTTGTTTGTCATCCACGATGATCCACAGATTTGTCAAATCTAATCTTAATAACATGACATTACGAGTCAAGGCACGTGACTTCGTGAATGGTACGATCTATATTGAGATCACTTTTCAATAAAAGTATTTTAAAAGAGAATCTCATTGCAGCAAAAAAAAAACGCTCACCTGCCCGAGCCGTCGGGAGACATCTCAACAACTTTAGCCGCTTCTTCTAATATGTCTGCTACTTTACCACCTTTGTTTGGATATAAAATTAATTCTTTATCTTCTTTATAATTAGGACCAACCTGCAATGAAAAATAAAATAATCGTTTTTTAGTTACGAGCTTACGAGTAAGTCATTAATCGTAATAAGTTAATACCTATTCTTACCAACAGGAAATAATAAAAATTACTAATGGAACTATATTTGTATGACTTACATCCGATGCGACAATACAGTCATTGACAAAAAGTATCCTGTTTTTAAATAAGTTAAAGGTACAGGGACACTTACCCATAAACATTTGAACTGTTTCTTATTGTCCAATTCGTTAACTTTAATAGATAAAATCTGGTAGAACAATTTCTTAGGGCACTTTGGTTTACAGTACACTAGCAGATCCTTCAGAATGCCGTCGTAGGAGTACCGCAGCGGCAAACCGGGCGTATCCTTGTAACTGCAACAGTCAACATCAACACTGTTACAAAAATAAATTTAATCATAAAATAACTACTTGACTCAGTAGATCCATATGGAGCTTTGTTTCTGTCTTTAGGCTGCCAGATACATAGGATTCCCTGATTTTTTTCTAGTATGAAGTCCGTCTAAGGGCCTTTCAGAGAGGGCATTTAAAAGCACCCGGGGACACCACAAACAATTGCAAATGGTATACGAGAAAAAAAGACATTGAACCCAAATGTCCAGGATTTCGTTACCCTTTATTTTGCATGCGTCGGCAAAAAAAACGATAATAAACTAAACTATATACTAAACATACACAGTAAACAGAACAAATATTTAAAAATGGGTCAAAAGGGAAAATCATAGACGTCGCACAAGTGGTCCGCAAAGTTATAGTTTTATTAGTTTATTACGAAAATTAAGTGTGTAAGTTACTTACGCAATAACTTAACATGCGTGTTTGTTAAATTGCGCGTTAACCGAAGTCCGTCATATGACGGAAAATAGGATAAACTAGTTTTATATGTTTACTGCATTGTACTTACTTCTGACACTTGAAGAACTGTATTAAGTAAGGGTCGACGTTGAGCCGTTGGCCGACCGCTCTCGCCATTTGCTCATAACGCATTTGCATAGACAACTCCATTGTGAATCTGCAAACGTTTTTTTCTCATTACTCATAATCACCATACATCCTTAACACTGCAGGATAACCATCTTCTCTCATGGACCTAATGGCTACTAAAAATACCAAACATACATTAAAAAATTACTAATTGAATAGCTGTTTGAATGAAAGGCAATTATTATCTGGGTTTATACCATGTTATACCAGTTGCAAAATAGAAAGAGACTGTAGCATTCACGTCAAGATAAAAACACAAAACACATTGAAGCGCGACAAGCCTCACTTTGATGACCTTTAGATTACCGAATTGGCGTGTCTTTTATAAGATTGGTACAAAGAAAACGTATCGAGATATGCTAACTTAAATTGATGTCTACTAAAGCAGTAACATGTTAAAATTGTCAATGAATGGACATTTTTTTATAATATTTCGACTCACCCCGGATCGTTGGGTAGCGTCTTATCCACAAACTGCACCTCGACCTTGTAGAAGATGTACTTGAAGTAGTCCTGGCAGGTGGGCAGCTCGAGCTCCTCGTGGCGGTGGTCGGCTCGCTCGAACACGATGATGTCGCCATCCATCAGTTCGTCCAAAGCCTGGCCGCGTGCACACGACTCAACCCGAGCCACGGCCGCCTTGAGGCCGCCGCAGGGGTCGGACACGGTTTAGGGCATGCAATATTACGCGACGACTAGTTAACGATTAGGAACTATTTTAGTGGTTTATGTCAACATTATGTTTTTGACAAGTTGAAAGATACGGTCGCTTTTTTGGATACGGAATAAATAAGGGTATCGATATAACCTCTCTACAACGAAATTAATAAATCCCCTTTTTCCAGGATTTGTGTTAACTTTACGTACGACTCGTATCTTCAAATTCGAACAAAATCTAAAGCTAGTGCTTTTCAAGCTATTTGTTAATGTTTGCTTTGCAAGGTGTTTATGATGTGAAAATTGCATGCCCTATAAATGATATTTTATGCCAATTCGTTTTAAAATTTACTATGCTTATATTATAAGCATTTCGAAGTTCCATTAAAATATTAGGAAATAACTGCAGAGCATTAGTATAAAACGAATCAGCACATATTTTCAAAATAACAAGTATGTAAGATCAGGACAAAGTATTCTTTCATTGGCACGTAATAAGCACATTTTTAACAGGATTTTGCTTTCGCAGTTTGTAACAAATGCCATTAAAGCGCCATCATCAGAATAATTTATCCGAAGTGGTAGTAATGGTCATAGCTCTATAAGATTATACATAGTGAGAGGCAATCTAGTTACTAATCAAAACATAGAACATCAATATGTTTTAGTTTTTTTTTTCTTTCCTATCTGCTGATTAAGCAATAGGAAATAGAACGTAAAAGCGTGAGTTCATTTCTTACCATTCCACTAAAGTTAATGTTAAGTCAAATAAGAGACCTCTAGATCTATACATTTGTTCAATGGTGCTAGATTGCAGTGAAATAGAAGATTCCGTTGAAAGCAAAGATTCACTGATTGATATAGTGTGTAAAGTCTACGATCGTTCTAGAATTTGACAGCTAATGTCCATGGTGCTATACTGCTCCGTACATTATGCGGTCTTGTTGGCAAAAGTTTAAAGAGGCCCCGGCAACGTCGGCCCAATTTCACCTTCCCATACAAACGGAGTTTCGTTCTCATTTTAAAACTACGTCTTGGATTGTAATGAAACTTTGCACATACAATGACATGAGGTATATCTAGGCCTGAAATCAGTTTATGTTGCTCCACGTTATGAAACAAACAAAATAGAGCAAAAACACTTTTTTTTACTATGGTATCTGAGGCTATCTAAACTAACTACAGTCCTAAATATACCTTATCTTATTGCAAGTACAAAGTTTCAGAGCAATTCTAACTAGACGTTTTAATGAGAGCGTAACTACGTTTGTATCGAGAACCGAGCTTGCTGGGGACGCTTAAGTTTGACAATTCAATTACATACCACAAAACATATATTCCCGTACAGCACCATCTTATTCAGCTGTCTAATTCGGTGGCACAAATATGTCTTAGACTTTACGCGTCGTATGCGATCTATGAATACTTGGCTGAAAGCAAATTTTATACTTTTTTTTTTTCAGCCCAATTCATTTCGTTGCTAACAGTAGATGACAGCTACAAAGCTATGGTTATTGTATATGGTGTAATAATAAGTGTAATGACACGTACCATACCTGTGCCGGCCATACATGTTAACTACAAAGCAATCAATCGTCCAAGTACCATATAATGTCTACTACACATAACACAGTGGGCTTAGGAATTTGAAATCATACTGGTCTTAACAATTGTAAACCATTGACATCCGACTAACGATAGTATTTGTCTCGTACAACATATCTACAATTACATCGTCACCACAAATGTAAGTTACATCAACAGCATTCGACCAAGGACATAATTATAATCTGAAATAGATGTCATATACCTACTAAAGAAAGTGACGAAGCCCTCCAGTGGTGAAGGCCGGATACGAACCGCCGTGTTTAGCTATCGCGGCTAACGTTATGAACCTCTAGGCCCCTTCGCGACGGCGGAACCGGTCCCAATTTCTCGACTATATGCCATCTTAGAAAGACTAGGCTTTGGTTTGATTTGTTCCAAAAAAAACAGTAAATTGTCTAAATGTACAGAAGATTCATTAATGATCATCCTATTAAAAGATACTAGCACTCAAGAATGATGTCGGTAACCCAACCTGTGTGCCTGTGACTTGGTAAAATGGTCGATTTTTTAAATTAGCACACACTGGTCAATTAAATACTCTACCAAAAGCCAATAAGAGATTACACTCCTTTATATGGTGCGTTATATTATGATTATATTTAGGTAAAGAATTTTCCACAATACACATGGCCAGATGCATCAATGTAACTTAAAAAAGTGGTAAGACATAGATTTTGTTCAATACTGATATTACTAATACAACACTGGAAATACAAAGTTGGTCGAAAACACGTAGAAACGGGGATAGACTAATTAATAATACCTTTTCTAAGGGATCGTTGTAATTGTTGATCTTCTCCACGAAGTCGGGTTTGATTTCCTCGTACAGTACTAGGGGAGTATCAGTTGGGAAACCTATGAATAGAAAAAAATATGTTAAAGAATAGCGTTATAATTAGAGTCTGAAACTCTATAAGCGAAGTGCTTATATATGAGCAAAAAGAATTTGATACGAGGTAGATTGTTAAAGGAAACTTCATAGCAAGTAAATTTACTGCAATCCTTCAAAAATGATTAAAACTTTTAGAACGCCATTTGACCTAAAAACTTATAGATCAAAGGCCAAAGGTTTGGCGGCATCGTTTCGAGCGGCGCGGCAAGATGGCGCCACTTTTTGATATCAATTTAAATCATGTGTCTAAAAATGGTTAAATTAAATTTACTGTGGCTACAACCAGAGATGTGACTTATTTGAAATACTTGTATTTAAAATGCAAATACAAAATGCAAAATACCTATTTTGTATTTTGTATTTAAATACCTTTTAAAGAAAACTATTTTGTATTTTATTTCAAATAGTTTTTGGGACCTATTTTCTATTTTCAAAATACAAAATACTTTTTATTAGGTAAAGTAAGTAGGAGTTACAATCTCTTCTGACGTTACAATCCTTGCAACTCTCCCATTCTTTTATGGCAACCGGTCTGGCCTAGTGGGTAGTGACCCTGCCTATGAAGCCGATGGTCCCGGGTTCAAATCCTGGTAAGGGCATTTATTTGTGTGATGAACACAGATATTTGTTCCTGAGTCATGGGTGTTTTCTATGTTTTTTTTTTAGTTTATTTATTCACTATGAATGTTTTGAAACAGGGTTTAACACAATAAGCCACTATTGAAAACCTCTAGGATTTATGTAATAGTTGGCGAGATCGCGCGGACCGATCCGCGTTTGCTTAATACTATTTTTACATACTTAGTTATGTTTTCCTGTCGAAGCTGTTATTGTATCTATCGTTTAAATATCGACCTTATGTATATGTATTTAATTATTTATAAATATTTATATATATCATTGTCTAGTACCCACAACACAATCTTTAATGAGCTTATTACTGTGGTACTTAGTCAATTTGTGTAATTTGTTCGAGGGGGGTGGGGTTAGGGTCGGCAACGCGCATGTAACTCATCTGGAGTTGCAGGTGTACATTTTTTTTTTAAATCTTTATTAGAGAGCTTTGTCGCTTAGCGATTATGTCGCTCCATATAATCAACATACAATAACACTCATTGACGCTTACTAAGACCTATATTTACGAGTCTGAACAGTGCTCTGGCCTCGTCCGACAATGGAAAAGCCAAGGCACTATTACAGCCACCGACATTGTGAAAAGTATTATGGGCTATTTTCAGTTGGTTCCTAAAGGACTCGTTCCGCACACATTCCACTAATATGTGGTACACGTCCTCAATCATATTGCACTCTGAACATAATGGTGTGGCAACTTTACGCATCATGAAACCAAACTTATTTAGTGGAATGTGCCCCGAACGTATTCTTAGAGCTGTTACAATTTCTTGCCGACTAAGCGAGCAATCTATCCATGGTGTATTTATAAGTTCAGGTTGGATCGTTCGCAGGTGTACATAGGCTACGGAGACTGCTTACCATCAGGCAGACCGTATGCTTGTTTGCCACCGACGTAGTATTATGTCCTATAATATTTATTTATTATTTTTACATGGAACTGGTGAATCTGTTTAGTAACGCCGTAAATAACCACAAGCGTAGCGAGAGATTAAAAATGTGGAATATTAAGCGTTGCAAGGGTTTCAAGGCACGAGAGGTAAACAAACTTTTCTGACCTGGTGAAACACAAACGAGACGTTTTCACCAACCAACGAGAGGTATATAGCTGTAAAACATTACAAATCTAAATTAATGCTTTTAATAATTGACGATTAAAAACCATCACTTAAAAGTCCATTCAACCGGTAAACATGAGGAGACAGAAAATTTGCACTCTAGAGGACTGATATACACACCATTTTTAAAGAATAAAGAAAGCCTTTCGAACTTGTAAATTCCGAGCAATACTAACTTTTTAATTCAGACTAGGTATTCACTATTTAAGAGTACCTTTTATCGCAAAGTATTTGTATTTTAAAAAAGCATTTTGAAAATACCTATTTTGTATTTAGTATTTTAAATACAAATTTGAAAACTATTTTGTATTTTGCATTTGAAATAGTATATCAAGGAAGTATTTGTATTTTGTATTTAAATACTTTTTATAAACTATTTTTCACATCTCTGGCTACAACATTATCTTTGAAAATCCACCTTTATTTCCAATTTCTTTATTTCCTGTTTGATATGACAACGTAAAAATGTTATCTTGTTTAGTTTAAAAGTTATTCAAATGAATTTCTTCGGAGCTTTGGGTCCAATGTAGCATCGGAGGTAGCGTCAAAAACATATATTATGTTTCAAATGTAATCATTATGTACTAAGGATTGCAATCAATGAAATATCCTAATGAATTTGTTACCTACTAGAGATCTTAATGATGGAGACAGTTTTGGTATTGATATGGCGCTGTAATATTAAAACAACACTCTATGACTCACTAAAAGAGAATAACTAGATGAATAACAAAGAAATAAATACATTTTATCTCAGAGGATCGTAAGTGTTAATGGACCTCAGCTTTTATATAGTAACTTATATAACACTCACCAGCACGTTTATTGAGTATCGGTATGAGATCGGGCAGCTTGCTCGCAATCGGCAAATAGTGGTGTCCGCAATAATGGATCCTCTTCTGCTTGGGATCATAGAACTTGAAGAAGAGCACCACATCGTTGTCCTTGTCGAACGTGGGCAGCGTGCTGAGGCCGGAGTCCGGGGGCAGCATCTCGAGGAAGATGTTCCAGGGGTTCGTGTTCTCCGAAACGTCGGCTACGGTCTTGTGTTGATCGTTGATTATGTCTAGGCAGGTTGGTCTGCATGTCTGTTCGAATAAATCATCTTTGAAAAGCGTGTAATGTATCTATATGAGACATAAGTTATTCACCCTTTAAATAACATTCTACTGAATTTGGCAATTTTTATTTGCTATAAAACTTGCCTAAATAATAACACCCCTTTCACCTAGATATGTTTGTAACTGTAGCCAAGTGTAACCGACCTACGCCTTATAAAACAAAGTCCCCCGCCGCGTCTGTCTGTATGTTCGCGATGAACTCAAAAACTAGTCAACGGATTTTCATGCGGTTTTAACATATAAGTAGACTGATTCTTGAGAAAGGTTTAGGTGAATAATCTGTTCACCCGTGCGAAACCGAAGCGCATAATATGAACACATTATCTCAGCGCATAAAACTCGCTTCAACCCTATCCAAAAATCTGTCTCATTAATCTCGTGTCTGTGTAATGATAATAATTATGACCGAATTTTTCTTCATCATCATCTTTTAGCGTTTTTTCGAGAACGATGTTTGACCACCACACACATGAAAGGTTACAACATGAAGCAAGACGAGACATTACACGTAAAGATGTCATGATATTTCTACTGAATCTGCCAACATTTTTCTTGCTATCTGCCTAAATACATAAAATCAAAATTTGCAAACGTTGTATTGCACAGGGCGCAGAACCGCTCCAACTCCAACCAAAAATGTATCTCGGTGAATAAAATATGAAAGTAGCACATCAGTAACCTGATTGGAGCGCGCACTGAAGGGCCAGGGGCGGAGCTGCTTGTGCGGGTAGCGGAAGTTGTCGGCCAGCACGTCCATGAGCTCGGCCACGCTGGCCTGCTTGCGCACGCGGAAGGCGCGGCAGTGCGCGCGCTCGGGGTCGTACAGGTCGTTGCCCTGGTGCCCGTCGAACTCGTCCTCCAGCACCACGTTCACCGTCATGTACAGGTGCGCCTCGTTGCGCTCCTTGCGACGGATCTGAAACCGATCATTTTTAGTTCCGATGCCGTGTATGAGTGGCGCTGGCGATGGGAAGACACTAGAGCGTTCAGGCATTCTCGATTCCGTTCGGCTCAGCATTTCTCCGAGCAATTGTTAAGTTGGCACAACTTGACGTCCCTTTGCGTGCACGACCACAGATAAGATAATGACTTGTATTTTGACAACTCTAAATTGCCAAAAAGGATAGTGCCATACATTAGAAAGAGACAGCATGATTTGTCTCTGAATCGCTGTCAAACTTCGGTTTTGTAGGAAGTGTCATTTCTGTACGCGCATTATATATGTATTTCTTAATAATCGTTTGTCTCTATCGATCATTTATTACAAAGAAAAAAGTTGCTATGCAATATGGATGTTAGGGTAAGTAATTGATACATATGGCATCAATGGACGCGATGTACGTAAAGGGAAACCTGCAGAAAATAAGAAGAGAAAGCTCTGCCGTATCCGTACCGACGTGTCACCATATGTGTCACCATAAGTGGATGCGATAAATAGAGTTATAAACCTGTGTACTTACAGTTTCAATTCGTTTCTCCTCTGCCAGTCTCTCGCTTAGTTCAGACGGAATGTCTGGTTGAGTTACTTCTTGCAACACTGTTTTTAATTGAGAATCCCTGCAAAGATATAAAATAAATTAATCAAAGGATATTTTAGTGGCTAAGTGAAGAGACTTATGTGAAGCTATTGAGATATGAAAACAACATAAAATCGTAATTTTAACCAGTACTAGTAACTAGTTGAAAAGAAAAATTGTTCAAGATCTGACAAACAGGCCGGGAATGAGTCTATCTGTGATTTGCTGTGCACCGTGTTTGTATTGAGAATCGCGAATCTTAACACTATTGATTTAAAAAAAAGGTTCGAAATTGAGTCTTACCTAATATAAACCAACATGTAGGCGTTGGTGCAATGGCGCACGGTGAGGGCCATGTCCTCATCGTGGCCTCCGTAGTTGTACTCGATGGCCTCCTGCTTCGTGCAGCGAGATACCACGTCGTCGTCGAACTTGCACCACTGCACAAAATAATGTTTTGTCAATGACTAATTAAAAAATATTTTTATAGACACTTATTTATCCCCGAATGTACTTAACACCCTGGAAGAATTTGTACTCTTTTAAATGAATCATAAGCCCAAGGTGTACACTAGTAGCCACTGAAGAGTTCCACTATTCATCTTCTGTCTATAAATTATGTATGCCCTATATTAGTATATTATACTAATATAGAGCATATGTATAGTATATGAATTATGTAGTAGTAATTTATAGAGTGCAAAACCTATAAAACTTTTACAAAAACGAATCCTAACCTTACCGCTAAGGACGTAAGGTACCGTTGAAGGTGTACCTTTCCATCAACCTGTACAATATGGCGTGTATTAAATCATCAGCGTGACCAGTGTCTCGCGCTAGCGGTCTGTTTGCTCGTCAAACTTGAACCGTACCACAATTAACGTAAGGCTCAGTTAGCATACCCTACCATAACTAATTGAAATGAATTGAAAACTTTATTTCAGACACATTAGGTATCCATATCTTGGTTAGTAACAGTGTAACAAAACAATAAACATAATGTTAGTTTTACTCAAGGCTAAAACAAAAACTAAAAATAATTTCTTATCCTAACTGCGCAGTCTAGACTGCCCGCTGTCACCGGACATGTAATTTCATCCAGTGGTGCCGGAACAGACAATCCAGCCTGCTGGCCACCACGCGTAGGAGGCTGTTGGAGTTGGATTAATACGGTTCATGAACATACGTACGGGCATCCTTAGTAACCCGCGTCTCGCGTGTCTATCGATTTTAAACCTTACCGCTATAGACATAAGTTTCTGTAGACGTACCTTGCCGTCGCCCTTGGGGTTGATGAAGACGACGTAGTGTCCGCCGTGGTTGTCGCCCGAGTGCACGAGCACGGCGTGCAGCGTGTAGTCGGCCGGCGTCTCGGGCTTCTCCTGCAGGTACGCGTCTAGGTTGATGTGCTCGTAGAATTCGAACCTTATTATAATGGAAAAAAGACTCTTTTTCAAATATATATTTAGAAAAGATGGCAGTGTTAGTTTATTTTGAGTGGAGACCCCTTGTAGACAAGCGATACATCTCATTAACAAATAAAACTGAAAAACACACGCGTCCAAATCGGTCGTTTATGAACTTAATTTTGAGTACCGAAGCGACTTCGGTCGCGAGTTTAAAGCCCGGCTTATATGAATGAGTTTTTCGGAACTGATGTTCGATATACCATTTGATGTTTACCAGTCGCTTTTCGGTGAAGGAAAGCATCGTAAGAAAACCGGACTAATCCCGGTAAGACTTAGTTCCCCTCTGGGTTGGAAGGTCAGATGAAAGCTATCACTATTGTAAAAATTACTGGGATTCGGGTGCCAAGCAGACCCGTTAGCCGTAAAAAAACGCCGAGACAACGCGAGGACGATTATAACAGACAAACGTGTCAAAAGTTTTAGAGGGCTTTGAACTTTTTAAAGTTCGGTTTATATCTACAGACAATGAGCGATCGCGATCGACCTGTCGGCCACCCCTGTTCTATACAGTGTCTAATAACGGATAAATATCTATCGTTACAAGGCCGCGGAGACACCGGCAGAGTAAAAAAATGCACGACACGTGTCTGGAACGTCCAATGTTTTTAGGGTTCCGTAGTCAACTAGGAACCCTTATAGTTTCGCCATGTCCGTCCGCCTGTCTGTCTGTCCGAGGCTTTGCTCCGTGGTCGTTAGTGCTAGAAAGCTGAAATTTGGCATGGATATATAAATCAATAAAGCCGACAAAGTCGTACAATAAAATCTAAAAATTTAATTTTTTTTAGGGTACCTCCCCTACACGTAATGTGGGGGTGAATTTTTTTTTTGTTTCAACCCTACAGTGTGGGATATCGTTGGAAAGGTCTTTCAAAACTAATACGGGTCTTTAACAAACATTTCTTGATAAAGTGAATATATTCAGAGATAATTGCTCCGAAAGAAAAAAAAATGTGTCCCCCCCCCTCTAACTTTTGAACCATAGGTCCAAAAAATATGAAAAAAATCTTGGAAGTAGAGCTTAAGAAAGACATTAAATGAAAACTATAGCGGACATGATCAGTTTAGCTGTTTTTGAGTTATCGCAAAAAGTTTCCCCTTCATAGTAAAAAGACCGACAGTTAAACGACATTAAATGGGTTGTTAAAGTTATTTGGCATTATTCATGTAAATAAGCTAAAATTTAAGTTAATAATTTGCTTATTTTACTCATTCTATTTTTATTGAATATTTAATTTGTCTAAAACACCCACAGTTCATCCCTTGGTTAACAATCTACCATCGTTTAAGCTCCAGTTTAGCTTATTGTGACGGAAGAGTAGCTACGGAACCCTACTCTGAGCATGGCCCGACATGCTCTTGGCCGGTTTTTTATCTGTTATAAGTGTTACCTGTCGTTGAACTTGACGGAGCTGTCCGTGATGGGGTCGTACTGGAACCTCATGAGGTGCAGATGCAGCACGGGGGGGAAGGAGGCGAAGATCACCCCCTTCTCCGCCTCCTGCAGCCCGTGCTCGCCCGCGTCGTACTTGTTGTCGCCGTCCAGCATCTCCGTGCTGATGTAGTCTTTGAACGACTCGTCGACTGCAATGTATAACCCACTTTAGTTTCTTTATGGTCTTTAATAAATGTGTGCGCCTGTTTGGGCCATATACCAAAATATTGTCCTTTATCAAGGGGTTTGTAAGAACCATGAACACCCAACGTCAATAACTTAAAAAATATTCTTGCTGGATTTAAAAATTATAACGAAGTGCTATAAGCCGGTACGCAAATGTGTGGGTGAATTGCAAAAATGTTTACATAGTTATGATTTGTAATTCATTCCATTGTATTAAGTTGTATTAAGGAAAATAAGTCAATTTTTTCAAAAGTTACAACAAGTGTATTGGCGAAAGCTGTGTATTGTATAAGTAATAGCGACCCGCCCTGCTTCGCACGGGTGACACAACCTTAAGAAATTATATACCTAAACCTTCCTCAATAATCTCCCTATTGATAGGTGAAAACCGCATGAAAATCCGTTCAGTGGTTTGAGTTTCTCACGAACATACATACACACAGACAGACGCGGCGTGGGACTTTGTTTTATAAAATCTAGTGATTACTGATTGTATTATAATAACTGTTTATATGGGTACTTTTCGTAATGAAATAAAATCAATCAAATATGGATGATGTAAGAATCAATTAAGTACTTAACTAAGTAATTAATTTTTAATTCACACGTGTTCTCGCTTTATGTTCAATGTATCCCTAACCTTACAGTATAAGCAGAACAAATATCCCATAGGAGGAAAAATGCAAATGGTGTCAATTTTAATAACAACTTACTATTCTTCTTCCCCTTTATGTTCAGTTGTATGTCATAGAAGGTCTCGACGCGCGTGCTGGACACATTGACATTCTTGCACTTGATGTACGACGTCATCTTGCCCTCGAACAGGCGGGGCACAGTGCCCTCGACGCACGTGCCCTTCATTTTACTCTCCAATTTGTCCAGCAGAACCTAAATTTAAGAATACATATCAAAATTGGGTTCAAATAATGACGAAACATCATGGTTGGTGGTTAGTATGTGTAATAATTTCTTGGATATGTTTTTAACCTTTTGAACGCTTTATGTCATAAACAAAAACGTGACTGTGATGTCTAGGTCCCGGGCGCAAGCAAACTAATGTAAACCTCGCATCCGCTATAACACAGTTGGCCCTTTACTGCCCACGACTAGGTGTTAGTGGCGTTCAAAAGGTAAAAATTACGTCTTTCACTGAACAATGCGTGAAAGTGTAATTATATTTTAATATTGAATTTTAATTATTTTGTGGTAAGCGTTCAGAATAAACCAAGGAGAAGTTTTGGCCGAAGGGTATCAAGTTCTGGCGGTCGCGCGGCCGGCTCCCAGACACTGCGGGGTTGCGTAATGCATTCCAGCCAAAACGTGTTTTGTAGTTTTTAGATGTAAGATATTGTCTTTGTAATATGTATCACACTTTTCAGTTAATATCTATGGGCCGTTAGATGCCTGAAATAAATATTTTTCATTTTCACTTTCATTTTATTACAAATGTCGTATTTTCATAGAAATTCGACATTAATTTTAACAAAGTTAGCCCAAGTCGATTTGCGTGTGTATTTGTGTTTTGTTTACCCTAAGGAACTCCTGGACGTCGTGCTGCATAAAGGAGTCCAGCGTTTCCCAGCCGAAACTCTTGGTCAGCTTTTTAGTTCCGACGGGCTTGTCGGAGAACTGGAGCTCGTAGAATACTCGCTGCAGTGCTAAGGCGACGGACCTAGTCAAAAGACACTTCAATGTAATATCGTTTTCTCCAATATGCTCGGAAATGTTCACCTTATTGTATCAAAAATAGAACGGGAAGTTCTTCATTATGGTCAAATTCAAATTTAAACGGGAAGAACGGGAAGTTAATTACAGTAATGTTTTTAACTTTTTTTTAATTATGTATCCACTAAGAAAAATGCAAACAACCAATTATTATAACCACGGGCCGCGTCTACACGACCCGGTCAGCTATCATTTGAAGCTATAGGACAGAGTGAGATAGTAAGATGAACGACCTTACATGTCTCGTTCTTACAAGACCGTCGTGTATAATTGTCAACATCATCAAAATCGAAACTCATCCACGAATTGCCCTTTCCCGGCCTCTGCAATAATGTATTATTTTCAAAAATACGGTGAGTAAGGATTGTGCGCGTTGGAGAGGAGCTGCGATCTTGTGACTTCTCGGGCTAATAAACAGTGCCCCCCTACAGTTCATCCACGGTCCCCATAAAACATCCCTACAATTTTTCAGTCTGCTGATAATGATTTTTTAATTCTGATGTCATCCAATCTTTATATGTTGTACTATCGAGCGCATTGACAGTGACCCATCTTTAAGGCGAAAATCGTGCAAACAATTAAAAATGTAAGTGTTGAAAATAAAAAGTTTCCTCAGGTAAAGTTTATTGCCGTCATTGGGTTTGTAGTGGCCGGCATTTGCTAACTATGTAAGATAAGGAATCCTAATTGCATCCTAATTGGTTATCTGTATAAAGCTGCGTAGTTTAACCTAAACAACAACAACAAAATACCCTGTCCCTGCTACTTATTGTTTGTCTCTACCTGTTATTAGCATTTTCTTTATTAAGCATCCTAAATGCATCCTGATTGGTTATCTGTATGAAGGAGGCGGAGTTTAGCTCTTTGCAAGGATCAAGGCAATTTTTTTCGCCAGTGGTCAACCCTCAACGCTCCCGATACCCGATAGTACCTATATTTATAAGTGCTCAATAAAAATGTCCGAATGGAGAAATTTTATATTGGCTTGGGATACCTACCTCTAAAAATAAATTATTAAAGTATAATTGACAAATGGTACTCATTATGATTACCTTGTACTATCGTCCGACTCCGTGGGCATTTTGTAGACTGCCTTTCTTAATTGGTTGGTGAAGTATAAGGTCTGCAGCAGGGAATTCATGTAGCAAGTCGCGCCCTGGTTCTTGAGGCCTGTGGAGAAGTGTATTCAACTTAAACGACTTAACGATTCAACGGAGCCATGCCGTTCTGTCGCCTAAATATTGTTTAGTTTTAAATTTAATACACTTTATGTATGTATCATGTCTATCAGGTATTTGTGATTGATATAGGACTTGTTGTCTGGTTGAAATTTTAAATAATAAACATATTTAAAACGACCAGTCTGGCCTAGTGGGTAGTGATGCTGGCTATGAAGGTCTTGGGTTTGAATCCTGGTAAGGGCATTTATTTGTGTGATGAGCATAGATGTTTATTCCTGAGTCATGGATGTTTTCTATGTATTTAAGTATTTGTACATTATATATATATCGTTGTCTCGAGTACCCACAACACAAGCCTTCTGGAGCTTACTGTGGGATTTAGTCAATTTGTGTAAGAATATCCCTATAATATTTATTTATACCCACAAACTTTACAGCATAATCTATACTGTAAGGCAGAAATGACCCCCTAAAATATAGTATGATCAATTTCTTTCTTATACAGAATTTTTAGAACTAAGGTGAAGCTTGCAATGTGTTTTTAGTCCATTAAAGGGTTAATAGCATATTCATGTTTTATACTTTAGGATTCCTTATTAAGACTATATTTTAGTTTGAAATATGTCGTGTCATTCATTATGCACGTTTCTTATGCTGTGACCTTTTATCAGTGTAGTTTGGGATCACCAAATACTTGCATAAAAACAGCCAAGAGCATGTCGGAGATGTTGAGCATAGGCGCAATGTAGGGTTATCCGGGTCCGTCAAAGACTCAAAGTGGGCATCTTGTACATAACAAGCAAAAGGGAGTACTTTTATAGCACTCTTACTAAGAAGGGGAGACTTCTTGCAAAAACTGAAAAACGGCTTAACCAATCATTTTCGCTATGTTTTTTCTTTCTAAGACTTTTAACTAAGTTTTTTTTTCATGATTTTTTTCATTGGGACCCAAGGATCAAAAGTTAGGAGGGGGGACATTCTTTTTTCTTTCCAAGCGATTATTTCTGAAAATATAATGTTTTTAAAAAATGGTTCGTGTAGACCCATATTCGTTTTGAAGGACCTATCCAACGACACCCCACACTATAGAGTAGAAGCAAAAATAAAATATCCCCACATTTCGTGTAGGGTAACACTCTAAAAAAATGTCTAGTTTTTATTTTACTACTTTGACAGCGTAACATATTTATATATGAATGCCAAATTTCAGTTTTCCAGCACTAACGATCACAGAAAAAAGCCGCGGACGGACAGACGGACATGGCGAAACTAAAGGGTTCCCTCGGCCACCACGGTAAAAAAAATATATACCAAGACGGTGGCAAACAAGCATACGACCCGCCTGATCGTAAGCAGTCACCGTAACCTATGGATACCTGCAACTCCAGAAGTGTTACATGTGCGTTGCCGACCATTTAAAAATCTGTACACACTACTTGACTATAGAACCCTAAAAAAAATATTTCAACAAGCCTAAACTAGCACTATTATCAGTAATATCGATGATGTATGTTGTCTAGAACTTGTCTTCGCAGGGAACTCTATAACAATACTGTTTTATTGTAACTTATTTTACAAAACGATTGGTAAAATTTTCAGATAAATTTCATAATAACTTTTTAAATACAAGACTGGTAATTTAAAATTTGTGTAAAAAAGTTATTACCTGATAGCTATTTTACCAACGTACTAAACCTGATTGAAATGAAAGAAAACACATAAAAAAATCATCATAGACTGTGGTGAATCATCGTGCCATTTATATATACTGTGGTGACGAACCGTCAACGAGTGTGTAAACACACCTCGACGTATTTAGACAGCACTGCTTTATTACTGGTATATTAAGTTCAGTGTTTTGACCGCCTAGTGCAGGGAATATTTATTACGTAGTATCGATTCTTGAAGGGTTTCATAGATGGAGTGTTCCTACAAAACATTGATTAATTTGATGTACTTCGTAAACAAATAAACGATACTTATCGATAAACGATCGATTTAAAGCCTTCTTATCCCTCACCCTGATGTTTCACACCCACCCGTTCCAGGATCAGTAGAGCCCCTGACAGGGGCCATTACAACACGTATGGACCACTTACCTACATAGCCGGTATGTTTCTTGGAGTCCCAGGACACGCCGTGGGGCGCCTCCGCCGTCACGTGCACCTCGAGGGTGATGGCGTCGTCCTTGATGTAGCCCTTCTCCGGGTCCAGGACGTCGTTCCACGCCATGAAGTGGGAGAAGCCCCAATCATTCTCCTTACTGTTGAGTAACAATGTTGATGTATTTATTATGTTTCTGCTGTCGGGATGGGGACGGCCATTTTTAGGGTTCCGTAGCCAAATGGCAAAAAACGGAACCCTTATAGATTCGTCATATCCGTCTGTCTGTCCGATTATGTCACAGCCACTTTTTTCCGAAACTATAAGAGCTACACTGTTCAAACTTGGTAAGTAGATGTATTTTATGAACCGCATTAAGATGTTCACACAAAAATAGAAAAAAACAATAAATTTTGGGGGTTCCCCATACTTAGAACCGAAACTCAAAAAATCTTTTTTCATCAAACCCATACGTGTGGGGTATCTATGGATAGGTCTTCAAAAATGAGGCATTGAGGTTTCTAATATCATTTTTTTCTAAAATGAATAGTTTGCGCGAGAGATACTTCCAAAGTGGTAAAATGTGTGTCCCCCCTCCCCCTGTAACTTCTAAAATAACAGAATGAAAAATCTAAAAAAATATATGATATACATTACCATGCAAACTTCCACTGAAAATTGGTTTGAACGAGATCTAGTGAGTAGTTTTTTTTTAAATACGTCATAAAATTTAAAAAAAAATTTTTTTCATCAAACCCATACGTGTGGGGTATCTATGCATTTTTTCCAAAACTGAATAGTTTGCGCGAGAGACACTTCCAAAGTGGTAATATATATGCTCCCCCCGACCGTTTTCGGCCACGGCGACTGCTTCAACTCCTTTTTTGGCGTTCATGTGCTCTCGTGTGGCTGACGTAGCCGATCTTGTTGGCAAAGACCCGTGCGCACAACGGGCACGAGAGGACACCATCAATATAATTATAGCTGACCACCGCTGGTGGTCGGGCTTTCAGCTCATCCCTCTTGTCGTCCAGATCTGTTTGACGACGGGATTCAAAAATATCCGTATGTTTTTTAATCAAAGACCTCCACCCAGGGCGGTTGGCGGCCTGCTTTTCCCACTGTAGGGGCTCAATGTCGCAGTTCTTCATATGGCGTTTAAGCACGTCCTTGTACCTGAGGAGTTGTCCGCCTTGCTTTCGCTTGCCTTCCTCCAACTCGGAATAAAAGACGCGCTTAGCCACTCGACCCTCCACCATTCTTGAAACGTGGCCGCTCCAACGTAACTGTCGTCGCATGAGGTAGACTTCGATTCCACCCACGCCGGCTCTCCGTAGGACTTCGGTGTTCCGCACTCGGTCGGACCAGCTGATCTTTAGGATCTTACGGAGGCATTTAAGATGGAATCGGTCTAGTGTGCGGATGTGACGACGATATACGGTCCACGTTTCAGAGGAGTACAGTATGTTGGGCAACACCACCGCCATGTATATGGAGATCTTTGTAGCTAGCTTTAGGTCATGCGAGCGGAAGACCTTGGCATCCAGCTTACCGAATACTGCAGCAGCAGCTCCGATCCTGCTGTTTATCTCCGCATCAAGGTCGCAAGAAGATGTTACCGTGCTCCCCAGGTAACGGAACTTGGTTACCTGCTTCAACAAATCTTCGCCAAGTGTGACTGTCAGTGTTTCCCGACCATGAATGTCCAGAGACATAACTTCTGTCTTCTTCACACTGACCTTTAGGCCAAACTTGCAGCAAGATTGATGAAAGTCAGTGACAAGCTGCTGAAGGTCACCTGGGGACTCCGAAAGAAAGCATAAGTCGTCCGCATACATGATCTCGGAGACCACAGCGTACGAGACTTTAGTGCGTGCCTTAAACCTAGCTAGGTTGAAGAGGTTGCCGTCGGTGCGAAAGCGGATGCGAATTCCTCTCGGTGCATTTTGACTTTGCAAAACTTCACGGACAACTACTGCGAAGTATAGGGCGAAAAGTGTAGGTGCCAGCACGCACCCCTGCTTTACCCCACAGGTAACGGAGAAAAAGCTCGACTCATCGACACCTACAGCGACGCAGCATTCCATGTCATCATGCAAGAGTCTTACGAGGCGTATGAATTTATCTGTGCATCCTAACTTTGCCAACATCATCCACAGGGCTTCACGGGGAACACTGTCAAATGCCTTCTCAAGGTCAACAAAGCAGAGGTACAAATTTTGACCCTGTTCTCTGCTTTTCTCTTGCAGTTGACGCAATGAGAAGATGGCCTCACAGGTTCCCCGATCAGGTCGGAAGCCGAGCTGCGTTTCAGGCAAAATCTCTTCAGAGAGCTTCATAAGGCGGTTAAGAAGGATTTTGGCAAAGACTTTTCCGGGAGCTGTTAAGAGTGAGATACCACGATAAGAGTTGCAGTCAGCACGGTCACCTTTGTTCTTGTAGAGGGCCTTAATTCGCGATATTTTAAAGGTTTTTGGGACACGTTCTTCCTCCCACATACGAACAAATAGCGACCATACAGACGCGTGCAACTCATCACCTCCGTATTTCAGCAGCTCGCCTGGTATAAAGTCAATGCCAACCGCGCGCTTATTGTGTTGTTGTTTGATGGCAAGCACGACTTCGTCGCGAGACAGAGGTTCATCCAGCTCAGTCAATATAGGGAGTTGAGGCATCGAGCTAACATATGGTAGATCCGCTGTTCTATCCACGTTAAGCAGAGAGTTAAAATATTCTGCCCACCTCTTAAGCACATCCTCTCTACTTTTTAGCAGGTACTCACCGTCGACTGACTTAAGTGGTACCTTTGCATGAGAATTTGTACCAATCAGCTTTCTTACCTCCTTATAAAACTCCCCAAGCTGGTTAGTGTCCGCGAGCCACTGCATGCAACGAGCCCTGTCTTGCCACCACCTCTCTTTGGTTTCCCGAGTAAGCCTTCTCAGCTCCAGATCACTTTGCTTTATATCTGCTATACTTCCCCCTTGTCGAGTGTCAGTCCTGTGTCGTCGCAGTAGACGTCTGTGTTTGCAAAGTGCCTCCGTTAGAGCCCCGTCGTTCTCATCAAACCAGTCCTCGTTTTTACGGACTGCTGGACCGAGGGTCATTTTGGCAGTGTTCAGGATGTGAGTGGACAAGGAGCTCCAGGCAGCATCAACATCACGATTACCGTCAGACTGCGACGACAGCACATCAGACAAGGCTTCGGCATATTCCTTCCTCGCCCCTAGATCACCAAGCCTATCTACGTTTAAGCACGCTGGCTTTGTCTTCCCGGATCGACGAGGGCGATGAAGGCAGATTCGCAACTTGGTGACAACAAGCTGATGATCCGTCCAACAGTTCGCACCACGCATGACGCGGGTGATTTGGACCTGGGAAACGTCTCTTTGTCGAACAATGGCGTAATCGATCAAATGCCAGTGCTTGGACCTTGGGTGCATCCACGTCGTCTTGTGCTTAGCGGGTAGTCGAAACATCGTATTTGTAACCGCAAGGTCGAATTGCGCACATAAACTAAGCAGCAGCTGTCCATTGCTGTTCATATTTCCGACTCCGTGTCTGCCCAAGACTTTAGGCCAAGCTTCGAAATCACGTCCAACTCTGGCATTGAAATCTCCCAGTAAAAGTATCTGCTCTCTGGGGCGTATACCATCGAGACATCGTTCAAGTTGTCCATAAAACCTATCCTTAACGTCATCAGGCTTGTCTAGCGTGGGAGCATAGACACTGATGATGTTTAGGTAGTTTTCATTATCAAGGTGTAGGCGCAGTGTGGTAACTCGATCCGAAATATGCATAGGGCACTCTTGTAGACGCATTACGTGACAATTCTTAATCGCGAATCCAACACCCGACCGTCTGGGTTCAGAAGAGTCAGTACCTTTCCAGAAAAAGGTATATCCTCCTCCGTTTTCCACCAGCTCTCCTTCGTCGGCAAGGTGTGTTTCGCTGATAGCAGCTACATCCACATTGTATCGGCCGAGTTCTCGGGCTACTATGGCGGTCTTCCTTTCGGGACAGGCATTACCAACACGATCAAGGAGCGTCCTCACGTTCCACGCGCCGAAAATCAATTCAGCTCTTTTAATATCTTTTTTGCAGCGTCGACCACGTATTAAAGAGATGCAGAGGCAGCCGCGGTTACTACCTTCCTCTTGGAAAAGGGTGAGCATTTTTTTAGGGCACCTTTTCTAGCCCCCTCCCCGGCTAAGCAGGGAAAGCAGTGCTTCCCTAAATAGGGCTGCTTTGTCACTCCGGGTGTTGCCAAATCCACTCTGTCACCCCAGCTCAGAGCACAAGCGACCACGATGCATACTGCACCTCCAGAGCCGCCAGCGTGCAGGCATCAGACAAAGCCCGGCTTGCATCAAACCGAACCTCTCTACCTCAACCCATCGCCGCTGGGCTTAACGCCGATATCGGAGTCCATTTTGCGGAAGCGGTCAAGTACGCAGGAGATATTAAAGTGCACAAACGTACGCGCAAAAGGCAGGTGCACATACTCATCCTTATTTTTCTTGACCCAGTGGAACGGAGACCGCTACGACCGGAGAAAAACTTGGATAGATGGAACAGTATTAGGTGTGCAAAAGTTTCAAGGGGTCACAAACTTTTCCACGCTCCCTTGATCGCCTTCTACGATACCCACGGGGAGATATTTTTTTTAAATACATCTTAAATGGTACGGAACCCTTCATGCGCGAGTCCGACTCGCACTTGGCCGATTTTTTTAACCTAGCGCTGATCGTTATTCTCTGCGCGGTTTGAATGGTGGTTTTCCTAACGAAATTAACATCAGCAATCAAAATTGGTGAGTATAGAATACCGGTCAAGCGCCAACTATAGATTAATCCGTTTGACGCACGATTTATAAACTTACTTTTATAAGGTTTCTTCTTGGAATTACAGTTTGGCGCGTGAGTTTGAGAGAATTTGAGAACGAAACTATACAAATTAAATCCTTTAAGTGTATCACTCCATATTCCACTGAACCTCAATATTGCCATAACATTATTGGTCACTGCTGCTCTTCGCAGCAACATCGAATAGAACTTGAAATCCGGGAAATATTGTACTTGTCTTTGTGTAATAGTATTGATGCTAAAATACTAGACGAATCGCGGGACTTAAACATACGCGCACCGGGTGAGCGTAGCGCTAATTCTAGGTCTACCAATAAGCGGGTCCACACAAACCGGCCAGTGTAGACGTGCCTCGGTCGAGGCGGGGCGCGCGTTTTCCTCGCATGAGCGCGCCGCCTCGGCCGAGGCACATCTATACTGGCTGATTTGTGCGTGAGTAAATTGCCTAATGAATACTAAATAAAAATGAAATATAGAAGTTTTACACGACTTCATTACCAACCGCCCGAGATAAGTGGTAGATCTAAATTAGATCTGTGTAAGGTCAATTTTAGATTTTAACAATGATGAAACAGCACACTTACCTGTAGAACAAATGCTGTATCTTCCTAAAAAACGGTTCACAGTCCGGCTTATGCGAGATGAGTCTCAACTCTGCCATGGCGTAACATGACCAGCTGGAAGATTCGCTCTCCCCGTTGCACTGCAGGAAGAAGCCGAGCGACTTCTGCTGCTGCCGGTCGGGCGACGGGGCCTGCCGCGGCATGACCATGATCTTCCAGGGCAGGTTGCGCACGTAGCAGGGCGGGGACAATACCGAGTCCTTGAGGCTACGGAAGTTCTGCACTGTGTAGCGGAAGGTCGCTTCGGACCTCGCTTCGTCGTCTTCCATTTCGGTGTCTTGCTGTATGGGCAAAACAATGTGTTTATTCATAATAATCGGCGCCCGGTAGCTATTTTTCGATGAAAGTATTACATGGATATGATTCTACTTAAATTTCATGAAAATTATGCTTATAAAAAAATATTCAGTTTCTTTATTATTGAATATCGAATTATTATTTTATTACGAATATATTAGAAGCTTGAATAAAAACGATGAAATATCGATTGACAATCTGTTGATGCAGAAAGGTTCTCTTTATATAAAAAAACAATAATCATATAATTTCCTGTACTTATATTGTTGACTCGTATCTGCGTCGTAAGAGCATCTACGTATGGCCTAGCCAACCAACTTTTGGCGTACAAAAAAAATCTAAAAATGTATGTGATCAATAATCACCATTCTCTTTATTTTGTATGGACAAACAGTACTTATCAATCTTTCCTTACACGTGAAAATTTACTAATACTTGCTAATTTTTTAAACTGTGATTTTTATAATTTTCCGCATTTCATTAATGTTGTTAAACAAAAACATTATCTAAATAAAAGCAGGAGATAACGAAATACTTAATCAGTCGAAAACCGGACCTATCAATTTTCACATATTCAATTAAATTAAAGCGAGGTCAGGGAATTGCTTAAAAATGGTTAGAAAAATACTTACAACCATAGCTGTAGATGTTGTCTCCTGGTTCTTCATAACCTCACTCATGACCACTTGATCAGTGGACCATTTCATAAGAAGAGTCTCCGTCTCGTCACAGTCCTTATCTGTGGCGGTATCTACGGTCTCCACTGTAAAATACAATACTATCATTACTCACCTGACGAATTTTGTTTATCAGATTGCACGGATAACATGTGATAAAGTAAACAATAATAACGATTCATTCAAGGGCTTATCTGAAACATATTTAATTTATCTGTGCAAATTGAAGCATGCCTAACGACAGGCTGCTTAGCGTTTAGAAGGGGAATCAGTATTGCTCCATAGCCAGCATTAGTTAGGTGTATTCCCAAAATGTTTCTGTGCCTACACTAACACTATTAGCTGTTCTGACAACCTTCAAGGAGCAAGGTTAAATTTAAGTAAAAATAGTTCTACTAGCATAGGGGTCTCCAAACTTTTTGACCCGAGGACAATGACCAGGCCTCCACTTCCTGTTTGCTAGCAAGATTGTATAGAATTTGTCTGTTTTCACAAGCTGGATTATTTTATAAGATATGATTATTTCTATTATTTGTGAGCCTTTGTATTTTGTATTGGGGTGTGGAGTGGGGATCTTCACCTTTAGTATCCAGTTTTGGTGAAGACATTTAGGATAAAATTGTACTCTTTTTTTAAATATTCAATACCCTACAGATAACCTTACATATTAATAATGACACAACTTCACATAATAAATGTTGTATTCCCTTTTATGTCCAAAAAGAGAATTGCTTCTACTCTTTAATATATCTAATGACACAATATGCCACAAGTTGTCATATTAGACAGTAGAGAATTGGTGCTAGCCAGCTGTAAACTAATTATGAGTAAAAGAGGTCTTGTAACATGTACACTTTCTTTTTTAATGTTATTTTTCAGTACCTAAGACAAGTAAGTTAAAATGTAGTCTATAAAACCTGGAATTATCTTAATAGAAAAAAAATATTACCTACTTTTTCACATTTCCAACATAAAGATGTGGAATGGGGATGGAATACAAAAAATAGACAAAAATCAGTAGTCAGACTCAAAATACTGATTATGTTTAATTGATTGTACCATACCAAAGTATGGTTCCATATTTAAGCAAAAAAGTTATATGTTGCAGTAATAAAAGCTTGTCAAATGTAATTTTTTTGCTTTTGTTCAGGGTCAAAATACTGCTGTTTGATTGATTGAATATTGAATACCAATTTATGGTTTTACATTTAAAAAAAAAATGGTAGGTATGTTGCTAGCATTAGAAGCTTGTCAAGTGAAGACCATGGATTTATATGGAATCTGAATAGTACAGACATTTTTTTTGCTAACTATAACTAACCCCTAAGAAAGACATCTAATCATAGGAAACTAGAGGAAGATATCTTAAGCAGAGGAAATCCAGAGGACTGTTTCACTTAACTTATCTAATGACATCATTGAGTGTGTCAGAAAGAGAAGTAAACTAGAGGATCATTATATTGTTTTGATTTAGGAAGTAATGACATCATAATGCCATCATGACAATAAGTCAACATGTTCTTACTAGTGAAGTAAGACACAGCCCTCTGGTTTAACTCTCTTTCAGACCATTTTCTCTAATGTCCTATGATCACCTGTCTAACTCAGTGATAGGGGTCAATACTGGCTAGCAAAAACAGTCACAGTACCATCCAGGTTCTATTCAAGTCCATGTTGTAATTATAATGGTAAAGATATATTTTGTTGTTTCATATACATTTCCACTGTCTGCCAACATTGTGAAAGACTTTACAGGAGCTTCATTTGACAAAAGGACACTTAAAATCTTCATTTCTAAAATATAATAAATTAATTATTGTTCTTTGGTATTTGATACAAGCATATTTTATTTTTTACCTATTTAGTCCACAGATAGCAGTTTCATTTTTTTCATTGTCTTTTTTACCAAGGTGACCCATGCCATGTATAACTTGTACATAACATGTACTCAGAATTATATATTTTAAATTCACATGCCAGCAGCACATTTCAAATATGAAGCCTTGACTTGATCTCCAAATAGATTTAGAGGTGGGAAAACTATTTTAAATGATTGCATAGTTTAGCATTTCAGTTGATGAAGTCAGGTATGAACTGAGTTTTAGGTATTATTATTATGTACTATGTTAATTTATTGCATATGCAATTATTTTTTATTAAAATAGGTTATCTTGAGAAAAAAAGGAATAGTACTCCTTTTTTTCTCAAAACAACCTATGTAAACATTTGAGAGATAATTTAGTTGTATACAATTCATATAATAATATACATTGTATCAGTCAATAAGACTCACAAACTACAATAAACAAGACAAGATACCTATTACCTTACCTATTGGTAAGTAATTAAATGTGTAACTCAAGCATAGAACATGCAGACAAGCACCTTTTTTAAACTTGATTAATCAGAATATGCAATACATAGATGACTTAATATATAAAAATAACATTAATAATGTATATGACCAAATCAATAACATGCATCTGAGATATGATAATTAATTTTATATAAGTAAAGATCATATGCAAAGTTTAATTAAGTATTGAACTAAAACACAAAGTGTTCTAAAATTAGAAAGTATTGCACTCAGAGGACGACTTGCAATTTTAGAACAAAGGATGATGTACATGTTTGTGCATGAACCTAATGCAAGTAAACAATCAAATATTGATGCTACCATCACCAAGAACATGACATGGACATCACATAAACAAATAGTCACTTTCATACCTACCAATACTATGTTTAATTACATTTGAGGTTAAGTATAGTGTAAATATTTAAAATTTATGAATCGGAATGATAAACAGCCCATGCTCAACCTTTATATCTGGCAAATAGAACAAAACAGCTACTTTGAAATGACAATGACGTTAGTCCGACCATTAACCACTGAATAATATAAGTGCATTTGAATGATAAATTAGGCCTACTATATACGTCATTAGCGTGCCAGATAAGTTTGCCAGGGTTTCGATAGTTAGTGGTGGTACTGACCGTCTTGTGTCTCCATCTCCTCCACTTGGTTCACATTAGTGTCGTGCTGCCTGTCCGCAGCAGACGTGTGGTTCATGTTAGCCGGGCGCGCCACGGGGGACTCTCGCCCACGACTCTTCGATATTTCCTGGACAGATTCAAGATTGAAGCAACTCAACGCGCGACGCTCATTACACAACCCACGGCCACCGAATTTTGCACTACACCTACCTACCAGGGGATCGCTCCCTTTGGATTTCCTGAGGAGTCGTTGACAGAATCGCAACGGGCCACTTCGTTTGCTCTCAATCCTTTCGTCTTGCACTGCTGTTTTCTGATATTAGAGCGCACTGCGCCGAAGTAACGTTTATAAGCGGCGCGGCCGTCTGCAAAGATCAACACAAGGGCCCGACGTCGCTGGTACGCTAATAGCACATTCCTAATATTTTAAGCATCGCCAGAATGAATCGATTACTGCATTATACGGCCTACTAAAAATGTTCACTAAGATATCCAGTATTATAATTATTTACGCGAAAATAAACAAAATGGTGGTTAATTTAATGAGTCCGGTTAATGCACAGCCAAATAATGTACATCCCAATAATTGGCGACCACTTTTTTGGACGCCAATTATCGGGCTGTACATTATTGCCCTGTACAAACAGTGGCTTCGTATTATTGGCCCGGACCGAGCTTGTACAGCCTGATAACGCTCAACCCAATAATACACGACCCTATAATGCGAATCCATTTAGTGGACGCCGAATATTGGTCGCACATTATTGGCCCGTACCGAGAATGCTCGACCCGGGATTGCTCATCCCAAGAATGTACAGCCCAATAATTGGCGTCCACTTTTCGCTACAAACCACAGATTATAAATATTTGACACATAGAGTGATATTCTAGGGATGGGGCGACGATTTTTAAGTTTACGATTCAATAATGTTGCCATGCGCAAAAAATAAGCAGATAATGGTAAAATCAGCCTAGACGGGAACAAGTTTTCGTCAATCTAATTAAATTTTCCGATCAATGAGACGTAGTTTTATTAAAGTGACAGAGAAGTGCCTGCAATCTGCAAACTTACGATTTTCGCGTTTAGGTATAGCCCTGGTGGTGTGGAAGTGACCAATATTATTGATGAAGCGCCAATTACATCCACACTTCGATATCTTCACGAAATGTCCCCATTTCGGGCCTGATAAGCGTTTTCTTTTCACGGAATATCAGCACATCGTTAACAATATTTGAAAAGTAAAAAGTACTTTGTCTCTAATTGCCAAAATGTTCAATATTTGTTATTTTGCAAATGAACCATATTTTTACATTTCAAATATTATATTTAAATTAAGTTTCTTTTCTCTACTACCTAAAGGTTATCTGGAAGAGATCGCTCTGTAGCGATAAGCCGCCTGTTGTTTACCTCTATCTATGTATTATATGTGTTTCCATTTACATTTTTTCAGAGGTTGTGCAATAAAGAGGATTTGTATATTGTAAACGATGTGCTTATATTTGATGAAAAGGAAAATTATTATTTCTCGGGCCCGAAATCGGGTCTGATATCAGGCCTGATAAGGTGTGGACGTAATTGGCACTTGATATGAAGATGCGGAAATCATCAATTACATCCACACTTCCCGATTTCGGACCCGAAATCAGTCCCGATTTCATGTCTGATAATCGTTTTCGTTAAAAAAATACTTTTTCTCTAATTGCCAAAATTGTGAAATGTTTCATATTTTTTGCAATGAACCATTTTTTACATTTAAAATAATGTAAACGATGTGCTAATATTTATTTGGTGAAACGGCAAAATACTCTTTCTCGGGCCCGAAATCGGGTCTGATATCAGGGGGCTTAGCGCGAAAATAGATATTCGCAAAATGGGGGTCTTTCTTTTTTACTCCAACTAAGACGTAACTAGAGTGACAGAGAAAAATGCCTGCAATTGACTTACTTCGATGTACGCGGTTATAGCCCAGGTCTGATAAAGTGTGGATGTAATTGGCACTTATATACAATCAAAAGTGATCAAGTGAAGATACTTTTGAATAATGAATGCTTAGAGATGGTAGATAAAGCACTGTTTCTTGGTTTAATTTAATTTAATTTAATTTATTTATTTCAAAAGACAACAATGGTCCATAATGGTTAGTAACATTTAAGGTTTAAAACTAAGTGTTAGTACATTGGACATAAATCTACAATGGAGTCCTCATATAAGAACGCTAGCAAAGAAACTAAGTTCGGCCGCTTACACCATTAGGAAAATCAGGCAATTGACCAATGTTGAGACAGCTCGCCTTGTCTATTATATATATTTTCATAGTGTAATGTCATATGGTATTCTGGTTTGGGGCAGAGCAGCTGACATACAAACTATATTTGTCTTACAATAGAGAGCCATTCGTAACTTAAGAGCACGTGAATCATTAAGAGAACTTTTCAAAGAAATTAATATTTTAACTGTAGCTTCCCAATACATCTATGATTGTATTATTTATGTTGTTAAGAACCTAGACTCCTTCACTAAGAATTTAGATGTTCATAACTATAACACTAGAAATAAAAATAAGCTTTCTATCATAAAGTTTCGTGTCCGCTAAGTACAAAAGTCATTCGTTGGGCAATGCATTCATTTTTATAACAAGTTACCTGACGATGCTTTAAGATTACCTTTGCCAGCTCTTAAGAATACTTAAAGAAGTCATTGATGTTGAAGGCTTATTACAGAGTCGAGGACTACTTGACAGACAAACATGCATGGTCCAAACCAGAAACTGTAAAAACAAGTAGCAATTAAAATCATTGTACTGTGTGTATATGTAAAATCATTGTATAGGTGACACAGCTCAGGTAAGAAAGCACATCAAATACTTTTTGTAGGTATAGCAATCTGTCAGACTTATATAATGTATATTCTCATTATTGGAGCCAAAATATGCTCCGCCCATACCTGTGCATGCGGCAAGGACGTGGACCGGCTAGGCCGACATGGCCTCTCATGCACCAAAAGCGCCGGCCGATTATATCGCCACGGCACTATTAATGATCTGATTCGGCGGTCGCTTGCTACCGTCTCTGTGCCTGCTACTTTAGAACCCACAGGCATGGCGAGAGACGATGGCAAGCGACCGGATGGAGCCACATTGGTGCCGTGGAGACTGGGTAGGCCTTTGGTGTGGGACGCCACATGCGTAGACACCTTTGCGCTGTCCCACATCCAGGCTACCCGCGCACAAGCCGGCGCTGCTGCCGACCAGGCCCAACTACTCAAGCGCCGCAAATACTCATCTTTACTGCAAGATTATGAGTTTGCGGCGCTTGCAGTGGAGACAATGGGACCTTGGTCGGCGGACATGAAAACATTCATGGGGGCCCTGTCGGCACGGCTGATCGACGCCACTGGAGACCATAGGGCTGGCGCTCTCCCAGCGTATATCCCTGGCAATACAGAGAGGTAACTCGGAGGTAGCGTTATGGGATCTTTGCCGCAGGCGGAGGCTTTAGAAGGGGTATTCTTTTTATAACTAATTTGTTCATTAGTATATCTTTTACTTTTAGTTTTATTTAATATTAGTTTAATTTTTAAGTACCTAGTTTTATTTTATGGCTAGTTTAGTTTTAATTTTATACCCTGTGATTAAGGCATTTAATACCTAATATAAGTTTTTATCTGATTATTACTAGTGGCATTAATAGATATAAAACACTAAAAAAATATGATCTATCGAGCAGTCATGAAAGTGATTTTATTCTCATTTCTTTATTAATTTAATTTTCTTTTTCTTTTATAAGAATTCGATATGTTTTCTGAAAGAGCTACGTATTTGTATGATTTTATATGACATACATATATTATATTCTTTTATCAATTTTCTATAAAGAAAAGTAGCTACTGTATCATGCAATTACGCATGATTTCTATAGTAATCTAAATTGTATTTTATTTTTCTTATTTAATGCATGTCAATTATAAGATGTAATGTTTTGAAAAGATGTGTCCCGCCGAGTTTCTTGCCGGTCCATATTGGGATACCCTCCTCCAATTGAGGGGGGATTTAAATCTTCTCGGGTCAGAGATGTAGGGCTAGAGCCGGTGTAGCTTTATTTGACGTTCATAAGCGCATTGTAATATGCCTACTTGAATAATAAACTATCTTTATCTTTATCTGAAAAACTTGGAGGTGTCGCCGATCTAAAAGTACTTTCATTTTTTTTTTGTATCGCAGTGTGTTCTATAATAAAATTGATGTCGTATAATTGCCTTTACTATATGCATAATATATGTGACGCACGTCAAAATCGGCTCGCTAGAAAAAAAAAATTGAATAAAGATCTTTTTTTTTTACCAAAATCTATAACATTTGGGGGGCTGATATTTTGCATACTTGCTACTAATATAAAGCCATATCATCAAAAAAAAATTTACAAGCCAAAACTCGCTGGGGGCAGATTCACTTAGCTTATCCAGGCATGGCCTTTCATCTAAATCGGTCCAGCGGTTATTGTTTCGCCATACAAACTTCCCCCTACTTTTCACACTCTCAAAAGATGATTTTGGTTATAAAAACTATCCTATAGCGCCAATTTATAGGGCCTGTACCCCTAGTGTAAATTAATTCGATGGCGTAACGTGACGTACGCGTTTACGTTAAGTCTCATTTTGTATGGATTTTGAGAATCCAAAACGTTCCGCTTGGCGCGCTGTTTCTAAATCCCATACGAAATGCTCCAGTCATGGAATGTAAGGCACTATTAACTTTCAAACTAACAAATATCAATGAAAAATGTAACTTAAGCAGCTCTTTGGCTCTTGTTTATGGAAAAATGTTGGCAGCGATTAAAAACTGATGGTAAATACTTGTTTTACAGAATTTGTCTATACCATCCCATTACTGATGCTTGTTCCATTATAGGGGTGTTTACTATATCGGGCGTTTACTCAGTTGGTACTGGTTAATAAAACTCATCTCTCACAAAGGAATTTGAGATTAATTTGGAAAAGTTAACAAAAATAAGAAGTTAATCCACTATGCTTTCTTCGACATCCGCTTTATTTGTCACTTGATCACTTCCCTTCGATGTCATTATATGCGTATTCTACTGTAGGTATAAACAAACTAGTATTTTACCTCAAAACTAGTTTTTTACTTAATAAAAATTAGAAATTAGAACAATCACTGCACTTACCTATACCTACTTAGCATATGAATGTAAGTTCGAAGAAATCTTTAGATCTACAGAGACAATAAATTCTAGTCTAGTATTGTAGTAGATTTAGTCTACCTTAAAGACGCCTTGTAATGGTACAGTCAGCGTCAAATACTTCGTAGCAGTCAAAGTAGCCAAATAGTTCGGTACACCATATTTTTAGTATGGTGTACCGAACTATTTGGCCACTTTGACTGCTACGAAGTATTTGTTTGACGCTGACTGTACTATCAAAAACCGCCCAAGTGAGAGTCGGACTCGCGCACGAAGGGCTCCGTACCATTACCTACGCAAAAAACGGCAAATAAAATCACGCGTTAGTTGTTTGGGAACCCCACTTTAATTATTTATTTTATTCTGTTTTTAGTATTGGTTGTTTTAGCGGCAACAGAAATACATAATCTGAGGATATTTCAACTATCACGGTTCATGAGATACAGCTAGGGTCACAGACGGACAGACAGACGGACTGTGGAGTCTTAGTAATAGGGTCCCGTGGTTACCGTTTGGGTACGGAACCCTAAAAACTAGTCCTTTAGGGTTATAATCGGCCAAATCTACAAAATCCGCAATTTTCGCGATTTTTTGGGTTCCGTTTCTGTACCTTAAAAGGAAAAAACGTAACCCTCCATCCGATTCATAACTCTAACATCCGATTACTCCGGAACAACTGGACTTTGGTACACGTACAGTCGTACACGTATGTAGCTTGGTGACCCAAAGACCGACATGCACCTTCAAGAAAAGAGCGTACTCCCATCTTAAATGCCGGCAACGCACTTGCAACCCCTCTGGTGTTGCAGGTGTCCATGGGCGGCGGTAATCGCTTACCATCAGGTAATCCGTCTGCTCGTTTGGCTCCTGTATCATAAAAAAAAATATCACACGGGCGGTGACCCCGAGTCGTCTTATAAGCTCAGGGGGCCTACCGCGAAAACCGAAATTCGCAAATTGCGGGGATCTTTCTCTTTTACTCTCACTATGACGTAATTAGAGTGACAGAGAAAAATGCCCGCAATTGACGAACTTCGATTGTCGCGGTTAAAGCCCAGTCTATAGGGGTAGGTCTGAATTGGGGGCAAGTTTAAATAAATTAGTAATACAAAAAATTTAAATTTGCAATAGTTATTTGTACAATAAGAGAGCAAAGTTTGATATTGCTTCGAGTGCTTGTTTTGAGTCCCGTGCAAGCGAAAGATTCTATAATATAATCTAATTTAGAATATTGAGCGTAGTAAGGGACTCAAAAGCGCACGAGATGTAAATAACTTTGATCTCGTGTAGTACACAAAAATTTTCACGTCAGTCAGCCATCAAAAAATACTACCTGAAAAAATGTAATCCGGACGGATCATTATTTAACTCATGTTTTCTGAAGGTATTCTAACAATTAACTTTAATTACCACAATAAAAACAAAACGAAAGAAATTTCAATAAAATAATACGAAAATAATGAATTAACGAACATCAATTGACAGTACAATTGACAACTTTATTTGTAAAAAAAAAAAACTTTGTAAGATACGGTCCGAATTGCGGATACTACTATTTGTCAACTATAGTAGAGATCGTTAATAGTACATTACGATACAAGTGCGAAAAATAGGAAATTCAAAACGAGTGGCGATAAATTAAAACACGACCGAAGGGAGTGTTTAAATCGACACGAGTTGCGAATTACCTATTCGCACATGTATCGTACAACGTTTTACATTACATATGGTCCTTTAAATGCTCGACACAGTAACGTAAATATGCTTATTTTTGCACTAGTGCTATAAAGTAGCACCATATGTACTGTAAAAGTAGTTAAGTAGGATTATTTACTGCATAACAATTGCGTAAATTTGTATAAGTTCATTGTTTTGATTGTATAATAAAATACGTAAAATATGGCGTTTTTATTAAATTTTAAACTTTTATTTCTTTAATTAGTTATTATATATACGAATGGAGACTCGTAGGGTGTTTTGGAACGATGCGGTCTGACTTATTTTGGGGGTCTATTATAAACCGTCGTAAAAGAAGTGTTTAAAAGTAAAATGCCAATAAAGCTGAAAAGGAAAGTTATGAACACATGTATAATTCCATGTTTAATATATGCAAGTCAAACGTGGAAATTCACCAAAAAAATCCAGAATCTAATAACTACATGTCAAAGAGGTATGGAACGTAGCATGTTAAACTTGAAAAAAAATCAAAAGATACGACACACAAGGATAAGAACAGCGATTAAAACTATATACCTAGATGCTCTCAACCAAGCTCAAAAGTTGAAATGGCGATGGGCCGGACATGTGGCACTACTAAAGACCGCAGATGGACTAAAATCGTCACATTATGGAAAGGCCTTAAGGCAAGCGACGCAGTGGAAGACCACACTCACGCTGGGACGAGGACATCATAAAAATAGCTGGACCAAACTGGCATCAGACCGATCAAAATGGCAAATTTGGAAGAGGCCTTCACCTGAGAGGGGTTCCTGTTACATATCTACAAATTATTTAGGAAATAACTAACAATTCCAAAACTAGTATGTAAGCAAAAAAAAACAAAAAATGATTTACTAACCATCATAAAATAAGAAACAAATAATTGTACTAATTTAGCGGGAAATAAAAGGCTTTATATTTTATTTTATTATTTATATTATAAACCGTCAATATACCGTTGAATTACGTATGCACTTTTTTTGTCTCTTTCTTTTTGCTAATGACGTGAAAGGGACAAAGACAATAGAATCCGAATATTTCGAACTTGTATTAGGCAATCTTGAAATGACATTCGAATCTAAAGGTCACTTGAATGTTATTTTGTCTCACTAAGTGAGCAAAATGCGATTTTGCTCACTTTTTTTAAGCAGCAAATTACCCTTGTTCGAGCTGCTGACGTGAAAACTTTAGTGTATTACATATGAAATGAAAGAGCTCATTGTGAAAATAAATATTTTTTTATAATTTTGGAATATACAGTTTAGTATTAGAAGTTATTCAAGAAAATAGGCATAAAAATTACCATTAACCCCCCCCCTCCCCCCTCCCGTTACTTTGATATTAATTCTCGAGTAATTGTGGAGAATTCTAATGCCCTAATTTACAAAGCTATCGAACGATATTTTTCCTTCAAATGTGCGACAGGTAAATGGACAAATAATAGTACATTAACCAAGTGCAGTCGTGTTTGGCGCCATAAAACTTTGAAGACGAGCATTTATAAAATGGTTGAGAAAGAACAGGTATGGGGATGATTTGTCGATAAAAATCATCGTACTATCCGTGGTTAACGGCTCCACTATACCTGTACAAACATATTGTATAAATATCACAAGTAAAAATATAAAAATAAAGAGTGCTTAACCAAATCACACTGCCGACATTGGAAAGCCAAAAGCTTCATAAGATTAACTTTGAGTGGTACACACAGCCCGGGACTGTTTAAGCGACAGGGGCAACTCGTTCCACAACTAGTGCGCACCGTGAATGAATTTGCACACGTTCGCGGCTTATTTGAAGGAAGAGCAAGAGTGAGATTCGCACTTGAACGTAAGCGGTGATCACTTCCTTCAGTCAGTTAGTTAAACCCATCAAAAACATAAATGTGAAATGACAGCCAAAAGCGAAAGCCAAGTTCAACATTAAAGGCCTCCCCACGATTTCCATAGATTTTTGACAAGTTTTGAGTCGTATCACCTACATTTGCACTACAGCTAGAAAAATTATAAGACAAACGGCTATCGGTTATGCCCTGGGGAGCTACTGCAAATTTCGCAAATTGCGGATGTCTTTCTGTTTTACTCCAATGAAGGCGTAATTAGAGTGACAGAGAAAGATGCCCGCAATTTGCGAACTTCGATTTTCGCGGTTATAGCCCGGATGCCCGCCCCTTTAAGTCAAATCTCATATTCTCAGCTATATTCTAGAAAAAGGGGCAAACTATGATGGCACCATCTATGCAAACCTTTGACAGTTGCCAACCCCATTGTGTCGCTTCTTCCAACTTCCAACTCGGGTAAATCCATTCGACCCTCTCAGCAAATACCTATTATCTACCCTATTATTTACCTTTGTTAATACCAAAATCGCATAGCTGACAGATAGATTTACCAGAGTTTGAAGTTAAGCGACTCAATTGTTACTGGAAGAAGTGGAAGACCTGATATGTACTCACAGTAGGGTTCAAAAGTGCATGGACATGTTATGAATGACATCATTCATAAATTGTAAAAATTTGAACCTGATGATACGTGTAAGCAATTATAATTAAATTGTAATGTTTAGATAGTTACATATGCTTTTTATGTGTGTACCTAAATATTTAAAGTTTTAGATAGTTTAGTATTTTTTCCCTGATATTTTACACTGTAGCTATAATATGGTGTTAAATTAATTTGTAGGTACGATTTCCGCTTAATTGTAAAACATGATGCTGTGTTGTTTTAGATCTCGTGCTATTTTTAAGCAGACTTCAATTTCATAGAAGGAGGAGGTTCTGTATCCCTGATTCATAATTAAATTCCATCAAATCTACCACTGTGTTGCCAGTAAAATGAAACGTTCCATAAATAGTAAATATATTATTGGCGAACGAATGCACGTAAGTAAATAATTTAATACTAATTTGAAATACAATATTTAAATACTTAGTTTAAATAATCAGACTTATGAAAAAAGTATTAATTAGCGTTAATTAATACTGAATTAAAACTATTTTGAGGTAGAAATGTTCGTTATGAAATGGTGATACTTCAGGTGTAAACAACATTTGGTATTCCGTTTTAATACAAAAACATTATCGTCTTAAGATGTGTGTATTATTAGTATTATTACTATACCTCAAAACGTAAATTCGAAAACGACAACTACAGGATAGTGTAATACGCCCTTATGGTACCATGATAGATTTATGGCGGCCATGACACTCACTTGTCAATTGGCAAGTCAAGTTGTCACTTCATTCGGCATCTGACGTCTGTTACTCATAGTATTTTTCAAACAGAAAGGGTAATCAGAAAAGAACAGACGTCATCTCAATACAATTTAGCGAGATTTGGCATTTTAAGATTATAAATTGTAGGAAATGACACCTCTCACCGTACCCAGCATGTTTTAAAAATACCCTAGTCCCCAACTGAGCAAGGCTTGTACTATATACATTATAATAGGGTTGTTCCAAATTTTTTGAAACGCTTGTATTACGTTCTATATTAACTAAAAGTTGGCCTAAAATTCAACTCTTATACTAAAAACGGCTTTAAATATGTTAAATTAACCAAATATATTTTGACAGATGCTTTGGCGCCCAAAACGCTCTTTGAAAATTGTGTGACGTCACAGTTTACGATTTGACACATAACTACATACACACGTAGAAGATACGAACTGTCAACTGACATTTGTCATTTGTTGTTTATCGCCTAACTATCAACAGTGTCAATCCGAGAGTTGTGACGTCATCAGAATCTTCAATGACGTTTCGAGTTTGGTCACATGACGTGTCCCAAAAGATATTTTAAATTCAATACATATTTACAAAAATATGGTCATTACAGGTCCCCTAAAAGTAGTTTAACATGTTCTTATAATCCAAAAGAATTTATTGGGATACAATTCTGCCCTAAGATTTGTAGATGGAAACAACCCTATTGCTTAAAGACGATACATTTGAATGTAATTTTGTACGTATAGTGAATAAATATTTACTTACACATAACAAACATCTAAAAGTCGAAGTATAGGCGACACATTAAACAAAAACCCTTCACTTATGGATTTGGCAGCGTTCAATTAAAGGTATAGAAAATGGAGTGACCGAAACCGGTAAAACGTCCCACTTTGTCGCTTGCCATAAGGTCGACATTTGCTTGTATCTTTATACGAATAACCTGTCAAGGCGTCCTTATGGCAAGCGACAAAGTGGGACGTTTTGCCGGTTTCGATTAAATATTTTGACTTAATTTCTGTATTCCATACAAATACAGTTTTATTATGTTCGTCACCTTCAGTAAGATAATATTTTTTTTTTTATTCCAAAAAGGTTGGTGATATCTGGTCCGTCATACTGACGTTGACAGATGTCATTGTGACAGTGACATTCCTTAGTAGATTTGATGGAATTTAATTATGAATTAGTGATTTTTTTATGTGCGTTCACCGATTACTCACACACCCGTAGTCCGATTAGAGTACCTAATTCTTTTTTGTTTGAAAGGAGTCACATGCAAGGTGGTTCCATTTTACTTTGGTCCCGATCTGATGATGGAATCCATGAGGAATTAAGGGAACTCCTCAATTTTTAACGGCACATGTATGGTATGGTGATTTAGGTGTTTTCGAGCATTTTCTCTCGAAAATCACCAATTTGTAAGAGTGGACCTGATGAGTGATGATGATGATTGTTTTCATGATAATGATTTTTTAAATATATCTACATTACTCCAGCACCGGTGGTAAAAGTAACTCTTTTTCTGTTTGTAAGAAGTTACCTCCAAGTTGTTTCCGTAATATTTTTAGCTCTGATGGAAACCATGAGAAATTGAGGAAACTCCTCAATTTTTAAAGGCACGTGTATGGTGATTTCAGTGTTTTCTAAAGTACTTCAAGCATTTCCTCCCAAAAACCACCCATTTGTGCAACTGTAGCCTAACCACGAGTTTGACCTTACATATTCGCTAACGTCTTCGTAACCAAAGAGACTGAGAGATGAGGGGTAGGTGTGAGAGATGAAGGTAGAGGGTAGTGTTTTGGGGGTCTGAGATTCGGGGTTGAGGGGTTGGGGTTTGACGAGTCAGGGTTTGCGAGGTTAGGGGGTTGAGGAGGCGGTGAGTTGATCGGTAGGGGACTGAGGGGTTGGGAGTTGATGGATCGGGGGTTAGGTTAGGAATAACTAGAAATGTTTCTTTCTTTGTTTGTTTGTTTCTTTGTTTTTGTTATATCAAGTAATATAATGTGTCTTGTTTGTGTTTACGAATAAAAATTATTTTGTTCTAAATGGAAAAAAAAAAATATAAATATCCTTTAAGCAGTTTTCGAAATATTAGTAAAGTTTTTTTTTACTTTATTAAGTACACTTAACCGATATCGTACAATATCATGGGAAACATGTATGCACATTATGGCTTAATGAAAACTTTTTACAATAAAAGAAAACCGACTTCAAAAAGGATATAATCAAATATTCCGTACTTACCGCCACCGACCGACACCACTTCTAATCAAACATATCAGTTGGTATATTGCATGTTGTATATTATTTGCAGTTGGTTGCATTAGGATGCAAGATAATATTTTATTTTATCCTTTTTGAAGTCGGTTTTCTTGTTTTGTAAAAAGTTTTCATTAAGCCATAATGTGCATGCATGTTTCCCACAGCGTTTCCCATGATAGGTATTGTACGATATCCGTTTAGTGTACCTAATAAAGTATAAAAAAAAACTTAACACACACATTTTACCACTTTGGAAGTGTCTCTCGCGCAAACTGTTCAGTTTAGAAAAAAATGATATTAGAAACCTCAATATCATTTTTGAAGACCTATCCATAAATACCCCACACGTATGGGTTCGATGAAAAAAAAAATTGAGTTTCAGTTCTAAATATGGGGAACCCCCAAAAAAAATTTTTTTTATTATTTTTGTGTGAAAATCTTAATGCGGTTCACAAAATACATCTAATTACCAAGTTTCAACAGTATACTTTTTATAGTTTCGGAAGAAAGTCGCTGTGACACGGACGGACAGACAGACAGACATGACGAATCCATAAGGGTTCCGTTTTTTGCTTATTTTATGTCTTTCCCATCGCGGGATAATAGGGATCCAGACAATTGGGAGGCGTGCGTGGAGCTGAAGCCAACACGTAGAGTCCCTTTTGACACTTATGAAATGTAAGGGTTACACCGAGCGGGTGTTGCCCTTGCCCATGTCATCTTAAAATGCACGCAGAGGCAACACCAGCCAGGGTGTAAGGACTATTGAGAGTTCATGAGATCTAAAATGAGCTAGACTAATCGGCTAAATTCTGGGCTATGGGATATCCCATTCCCATTTTATATATGTGACAGTCAGACAGAAAAGGATTAAATATAAATGGGACATTTCTCAGTAATCTCCGCTTTGCTGATGACATAATACTATTTTCTGAAACAGCATCGCAATTACAAAGAATGATTAATGACCTTAATGAGGCAAGCAGTAAGATCGGCTTAGAATTAAATATTACCAAGACCAAAGTACTAACGAACCACCATAAAATACCAATAAGTGTTAACAACAACACACTAGAATACGTTCAAAGCTATGTTTACTTAGGCCAACAGGTGTCATTCTCTGCGACAAGAATCGAAGAGGAGGTCAAAAGAAGGGTTAACATAACATGGAATAAATTTTGGAGCAATAAAGAAACCCTAAAATCAAAGCTCCCTATGAAGCTCAAGAAAAAAGTTATCGATTCTTGTTTACTACCTTGTCTGACGTACGGCTGCCAAAGGTGGATCTATAATAAAAAAATTAAAAATAAAATACAAGTAAGTCAGAGAGCAATGGAACGGAGTGTACTAAATATAAGATTAAAACACAGAAAAAGAAACACTGAAATAAGAAAAACCACTAAAATAATAGATGCTTTGGAACACTCTCAAAAACTAAAATGGAAATGGGCCGGTCATATAGCACGCATGGACAAAGAAAAATGGACAAAGCGAATAACTACTTGGCAAGGACCAGCAAATAAAAAGAAAAGAGGTAAACCGAGGGAAAAATGGATCGACGATATTATAAGAAAAGCCGGCAAAGACTGGATCACACAAGCACAGGATAGACAGGCGTGGAGCAAAATGGAGGAGGCCTTTACCCGTTGAGGGGTCCATATTGAAAAAAAAAAAAACAGTAAATAATTTTAATAATTCAATTTAGTAATTTCGAATTTTTGATCATATCTGCTTCGACATAATTATTATAGTGATAGAAAAAAAATAATTTATATAATACATATATGTAGTTAATGAAACTTGATTTCTGCATGGAACTGATTTTTTTTTTAATTAATTAATCATAATTAGACTATATTTTATTTAAATAATCAATGTTGAAATCTTAATAATTAATGCATGTTGAATATGTACTTAGATTAGTTATTCATTATGGAAATAAAAGGCTTATTATTATTATTATTATTTGTATCTCCGTTACAAACTCTCGGGTTTTTAAGCCCGGTCATTTATAAGGCGTGCGTGGGGATATAGATCCAACACGTAGAGGCCGTTTGGAGAGCTTTGATGTCATGTAGAACGCCTGCTGGAACCCATTCATGTGTACATAAATAGATACCCATAAACCGGTTTCACCAGGCATTGGAGGCTATTGCAGAAAAATAGAAAGAGTCCTGGTCTATGGTTTGAATTTGGGTGGAAAATAAGACTGGGCTATTGCTAAGAGTTCCGGACACCTGCCATAACATTGTGATATACAGTGTTATCAAGGCAGGCGGTGACTCGCCACTCGCTAGATGGGCACCTGATGCGCCATCGTAAAGACGGCCAGGCGCAACACCGGCGTGAGCGGCAGTTACTCGCGGCGTTATGCCCTTTAACACTTCCACCCCTGGAGCGTATAGCTCTAACGTCTCCCCTCTGGACGGCCAATTAAGGCAAGCCAGAGCAGAGAGTCCTACGGGTCCCCTTGGGGTTCCACTCCGACCGACGAAGACACGCCGGAGACGGAGACCCTGACCGACTCTCTGGAGCACTCGGGTCCGTGGGGTCGTTACTCCCCAACAGCTCGCCACAAGCTGCCCTGCGGGCTTATTATTATTATTATTATTATATGTGACAGTCCATATCAAAAGGGACCTTAAGGCGGTCGGCGCTTACGCCATTATTAGCGGCGCGCCAATACTAATGCAGAGGGCCTACCGCGAACCACGTTCGACGTGTTTCCTCTTTGTCGCTCTCGTAAATTCGTACGTAAGTGTGACAGGGAGGCAACACGTCGAACGTGGTTCGCGGTAGGCCCTCAGTACTATGCAGCAACGCGACGTAAGCGCCGACCGCGTTAAGGTGCCTTTTGATGTGGACCGTCACATATTTGAACAATTTTGATTTTGGGTAACAGCGTGACACCCACAATCTCCGCACCGGGTGCCACTCATGCTAGCTACGCCACTGGGTTCGACTGTGTGTTTTTATGTACCTACAGAAAATTATTATATTCATTGCCGCCGTGTAAGGCAACCCAACGTACGTACGTACTCGAACATTAAGTATATATATCACTACCAGGGATGTACATGTAAATACAAAATACAAGATACTAGATAGTCAAGTATCTAAGATATCAGATATGGAAGGTGGAGGTAAAGAATGGAATCTCCATGTATCAAAAAGTGTCATAAAAAAACCTTAAATAGGTGGCGCTACAATACCTAGAATACTTGAAAAAAAAAAACAAATTATAGACAGCGCGCTTCACTGCGTCAATAACGCCTAGGTTCTTAGCTACTCTGGAGAGATTTGGAACAATTATTTATAGCTGACAGCTGGACACTTTTGCAACAGCTCTATATTCTGTTTTTTATTCCGTAGACTAAAATGACATTTCATGTGGTACTGACTTTCATGTCATGTCTTACATATGAAACGTCATTTTAGTCTACGGAATAAAAAAACAGACCTTACCATAAGAGATTTCCCTCCTTTTAATTCCACACTCCATATACAAGACATTGACGTATTAAAAGAAGAGGACGCCCAATGGCCAATGCCAAAGAAATGTGTCAAAATATATAGAGCTGTTTGACATTATGCAATGCGCTCTGGTAGATGCTAATAACGCTTCTTTATAATTTTAGTCAAGAAAAGTATTTCATACAAAAGTAAACTTAATGAAATACAGTTTTCAAACGGACATTTTAAAACATTGAATACTTTATGGTTAAATGACGTTTTCGTAAGTTGATATATCATTGTATAAACGTCAAAATGAATAGCGAGTGAATGGGAATCGGGTTGTATGGAGCCGCCGCTACTGCAAAATACATTTGTCTAAGTTATGATGACTGGATATATTTTCATGTTTCTAAATTAACTTCGGTGCTTTTAGTGTCCTTGTTGCTACCGAACTTTTATTAAGTACTGAGTTATTACATGGTCTTTTTAAATACCTGTTATTTAAAATTTCTTCATATTATTAAACGGCAAAATAACATGCTCAAAGATCTTTTGAAGGGCCGGCAGCCGCAGGTGTTCAGAAAAACCATAAAACATCAAAGTGTTTGCCAAAACACGGTGTCTTTATTTTGTTTACTTTAGGAGTTCCTTTGGCCACCTTCGGGCTCCACCATCAGACCAGCTTCATAGCACCATAATATTGCACAGTCACCAAGTGCACCAGATACTACCAAATACCAGGCCAAATCGAACGTCGGGAAGTGGTAGTAAATCGACTCGCAAGATTGACCTAACGACAACTTCAAACTTCATTCTAATTCTAAATAACATGTTATTCCACTAAAACCTTATTTAGAATAACTCCATTCATGGAATATTCCGTTCCGTCTTTTATTCTTCATTTAAAATAAAAATTGCATGATTTATTCCAGTTCATGTAATTTTAAAATAATAAGGAATGGATTTATTCTTATTCCATTGTGTTGGAATAAGAATAAAATTTCTGTTTTTATTCTTATTCTTATTCGAATTGATTTTTGCCCAACACTGCTCGCAACATGGTTTTTGCATCCGACTTAATGATTAAAGCTCGCCGTGACTTGAGGGACGATTGCCAAGAATTATGGGTTTCTTCTGGACGCCATGTTGGAAAACACTATGGAATCATATAACCAATTATACCTCATAAACCGTGGTTCTTCCGTTTTCATTCTGCTAGTAAATAGGCTACGTCTACACTCTGCCGTCTCCGATTGGGTCACGTCTGCACTCCTGTATTCCTCGCAAAAATTAGCTCTTTATGCGAGTGCTGTTTTGACGAAGGAACTTCGGATCACAATTTCTTTTTTTGCAACAGACTTAACCGCTCGTTATACGATGTATTACCGAATAATATCCAGCGGCCTATCAATTTTCAAACGCTTCTAGTTCTCATGGATCCTCCCATCACTGGAATTCTTCTTAAACAAGGTGAGGGGGTGAGTAAGGTTGCCAGAGCTTAACGAAGGAAGCATACGGGCCGCCTGATGGTAAGCAGTCTCTGTAGCCTATGTACGCCTGCAACTCCAGAGGAGTTACATGCGCGTTGCCGACCCTAACAACCCTCCCTCCCCTCTTTGAGCTCTGGCATGGCAACCTTACTCACCGGCAGGAACACAACACTATGAGTAGAGTCTAGTGTTATTTGGCTGCGGTTTTCTGTAAGGTGGAGGTACTTCCCCAGTTGGGCTCTGCTCTAGATCTGGAATGACATCCACTGTGCTGTGCCTTACCACACTAAGCGAGATGATATTCACAATACCCATACCTCTCTTGTGGATGTAGTTTAAGGACGTACCCGGGTCCATTGTCTTTTTGATCTACATTTATTTTTGGAGCTTTCTTTTTTCGCAGTGTAATGTAAACGTACAGTTAGTAACAGGTTAGACATCGACTTTATTACAACAATTCTGTGATTGTTGTTATGTTTTTTACGTGAATGAATGTTTTCAATACATTAGATGCTATTATAGAATTGTTATGGTTTATTCCCCTTCGCATGTTAATGTCTTTAAAAAGTTTCAGTTGTTTTGCAAATAGTAAATACATCTTCAGACGCATAAAAAAGCCCACCCATGTACAACAACAAAAAAACGTGTTAGCAACGCGTATGTGACACCCTGGTGTTTCAGGACCTCATTGGCTACGGTGAACGCTTGCCACCAGGTGAGCCGTATGCCTGTTTGCCACCAACATGGTATTAAAAAAAAATCTAATGTAGACTCCATAGATTTTTGTTCCGTGACAACCGTTAATTTGTATCAACAAAATGAATTATTAAATTTTTATTTCTGTTAAATTATCAATAGAACTCACTGAAAGAAATATATGCCATCCTTTTTTAGGGTTCCGTACCCAAAGGGTCAAACGGGACCCTATTACTGAGACTCCGCTGTCCGTCCGTCCGTCTGTCACCAGGCTGTATCTCATGAACCGTGATAGTTAGCGAGCTGAAATTCTACAGATTAAGTATGTATTTCTGTTGCCGCTATAACAACAAATATTAAAAACAGAATAAAATAAATATTTATTTCCAATCTCGAGGTTCTCATCCAATCACCGAAGTTAAGCAACGTCGGGCGTGGTCAGTACTTGGATGGGTGACCGTGTTTATAGATAATGGTACGGAACCCTTCCTGTGCGAGTCCGACTCGCACGTGGCCAGTTTTTTCTTGTTGTTTTGCTAATAAACGCATTTTTAGGGTTCCGTAGTCAACTGGGAACCCTTATAGTTTCGCCATGTCCGTCTGTCTGTCTGTCTGTCCGAGGCTTTGCTCCATGGTCGTTAGTGCTAGAAAGCTGAAATTCGGCATTGATATATAAATTAATAAAGCCTACAAAGTAGTACAATAAAATCTAAAAATTTAATTTTTTTGAGGGTACCTCCCCTACACGTAAAGTGGGGGGTGATTTTTTTTTCTGCTTCAACCCTACAGTGTGGGGTATCGTTGGAAAGGGCTTTCAAAACTAATAGGGGTCTTCAACAAACATTTTTTGATAAAGTGAATATATTCGGAGATAATCGCTCCGAAACAAAAAAAAAAAGGGTCCCCCCACCCCCTAACTTTTGAACCATAGGTCCAAAAAATATGAAAAAAATCGTGGAAGTAGAGCTTAAGAAAGACTTTAAATGAAAACTATAGCGGATATGATAAGTTTAGCTGTTTTTGAGTTATCGCAAAAAGTTTCCCCTTCATAGTAAAAAGACTTTAATTAGGTACTGATTATGCAAATTTGCCTATTTGTTTAACTCGCGTTTCATCCCTTGGTTAACAATTTACTATACTTTAAGCTCCAGTTTAGCTTATTGTGACGGAAGAGTAACTACGGAACCCTACACTGAGCATGGCCCGACATGCTCTTGGCCGGTTTTTTTTACAGAACATTTCGTCATGTTTGACAGTTGTCGTGTCGACCGCCGAAATGAGACTGGGAGCAAAACTCGTGCTCGAGCCGTTCGAGCATTACTTTTGTGGGGCCATTTTTTCCGGCTGATAGTGAATCCAGTTAATTATACTTACATCAATGATACAATTTAAGATACCTACCTCTGGAAATGGTATTTGAAATACTAGATAGGTATCTTCTAAATACTTTTTAAGATAAAATACTTTTTGAAACAAAACTCCGTTTTAAACCGACACATCACGCTTTACGCAGTCTATTATGGGTTAAAGCGGAGCAATGGCGTCCTACGTTGCGCTAGCCTAATCAGCACTGTCGCTGTCGCCACTGTCCATTCGTTACACATGCCCTAGCCACCGCAAGCGTTTTTGTTTGAGTAGCGTGGTCTCAGATCATAAGCGCGGTGATATTAGGAAGTTGAGCTATCTCCAGTACACTTTCGTTGGTACCCAGTAACCCTGTCTTTCCACGTTATGTTTATGTTTAGTATACCATACGTACCTACTCACTACGTACCTAGGCAGCGCACGTGGCAGGTGTAAATTCCGTCTTTGTTCCTGGGGGCCTACCGCGAAAATCGAAATTCGCAAAATGCGGGGATCTTTCTCTTTTTATATAGCGTACGACGTCCAGTTTTCAGCCCCCTACAAGAGTATGCTCAAGACACAAGTTTGGTAGACAGTCATTTTAGTCTTTTTCGTAAAGTGTTTGTTATTCCATACTCTTGCACATGGCTACGTCCAAGAGTATGGAAAGAGCAAGGGCTCTTCGACAGGCTTCTTATGATGATTTGATGAAGTATTCAGTATTCACCGCCATTATGGACAAAATTCAGCTGCGACCCAGTTACACTTGAGGGCCTACCGTGCGGGCGCTAGGGCGCGTTCGTGTTGCCTCCCTGTCACACTTAAGAAAGAACTAACAAGTGCGACAGAGTGGCAACACGTCGAACGTGGTTCGCGTAGGCTCTCTGGTATACTAATAGGTCTTTTTTACCTTTTATTTTACATACGGTTTTTACGTAGTAGTCCCCTATTACGGTAGGTACGTGGAAGGTACCCTAAAAAGGGCAGCCAAATTAAGCCTACCAAAAATAAACGAAGTATTAACACGTTGGCTGCCCACCATACTTCACCGAAAGTGTTCCTCCCGTGCCCCATACAATTTTCGTGTTCCCAGCATCGGACTATTACTGAGGTTAATAAAGATGTAAGTAACAAGCTTTCGATTCCACCGGTGATGGTCATAGCGACACAGCCAGAGAGCTGGCCAGAGAAGATTACGTGATCCCACCGGTGATGTTTATGGCAGCCAACGTGTTAAAGATTAGCCTTCCTGGCTTTGCAGTGGTAATCTACATTAGGCTATATTGGTGGGCATATAAGTGAAACATCGACAAAGGTACAACGCCTTGTAATATATTTATAATAAATATGAAATACATAGTTATTAAGTAAATTTTATGTAATGACACATACATTAATACAAATTTATAATAAAATCATTTCTCATTGGTTCTTCATTTTCTACATAATTAGGCGTAGGCCGCTGTCTTTTTAATTCCATTGTATGAAATCCAAAATCAACAATAATCTTTTCATCACACTTGCTCGAAAAAGATCTTATTTCATGCAGGTGTGCTGAAGGACAAAGGCCTACTTTGTTGCCGCGGGATTTATGGATTGTGAAAAAAAAGCTATAACTCCCTAGGGAGTTATAGCTTTTTTCTTTAATTATGTCACTTATTCATACAAACCAAGTAGCCTAAATGAGTTTTACTTTTAAAATACTGACGTTTATAATTTAATTTAATTTGATTATTTTAACATCCGATAAAAATATTTTTACTTAATTTTCAATCGTGGCTGAATGCCGAATAGGTCTGTGCCTTCGTTGCCTCACCTTCCAAGAAATCGGACGAATGTATGATATGTCACCGTATTTAAGAATTATTTCGCTTAAAATTTTGTTTTTTTTTCTTCGCAAGTGTGATGAAAAACATTGTGTGTAACTCCGGGGGTAAGAATATTGCAAACTCGAAACATACAAAAGACAGCGAACTACGCCTAATTATGTAGAAAAGGAGGTAAAATGTTTTTTTTTGTCACTGCACCGACCTTGACCCATTTCAGATTTGCCCTATGGTAGACTGGTAAGATGCCCGTAATTTGACTGTATTTAAAATAAATTATTTCACACCATGCATGAAATAAAGCACCAGATAATTATTATAAAAACATAGGTAGCTTTCCGGTGCAGACAGACAGACGGACATGGCGATACTATAAGGGTTCCTAGTTGACTACGGAACCCTAAAAAGGTACAGATTGTAAAGTAAAATTTTATTTTTAAAAATCAGATAAAATTACATAAATTTTGTGGGTCACACTAGGCTAAGCCTGTCCCGTGACTCCACGTTTGCGTATTCTGTTAGAAGCGACTTTCACATATATTTCACCTAATGGACAACTTTACAGTAATACATTTAACACAAACTTAACATTAAGTACAATTAATTAACAAATTCGCTTATAAATGTGAAAATAAGATGTCAGACTTTCGTAGGTTCAAAATTAATTAGAGGTATAAATTTCTTATTGACAGAGTAAGAATGATTATGTTGCAAGTATCTCATACCTAGGTTAAAAGCACAAAAAATATGTTTTTAAGTATTTTTTTTTTCAGTTTTAAAGTTTAAGTAAATTAGTAACTCAAAAATTGGCAATTTTTGGACATGATTATTTTAATTTTTTCTGAGACGTTTTTGCTATTTTTTTTACCAAAATAAGAATGTAACTTAATGACTTATATGTTCTAGAAACCTATAAAGCACTAAAAGTGTGTTTAAATGTTGATCTCTTTCTTAAATTTATTTTAAAATGTTGCATTTTTAGAAAATGATTATTTCTGGAGATGTTGATTAATATTTTTAGGCATCTCTTTTATTTGCCGGTGTAAAGTCGAACAGCGTAAAACCAGAATTATTAATCTTGGAATAATAATCATTCTAGGCCAAATCGAAAATCATACAATTTCCTTCCTACAAAAATCGCATTTGGCAGTTGACATAGAATAGAGTACGAGCTCCAAACGTCCTGCAGTGCCGTTCTATCAACTATTATTGGGCTCAAATCAAAAGTGTATTAAAAGAGAAGAATGAAACAGCCAAAAAACATTAACAATTCCAGCAGGTGACGGGGTGATGCAGGCAAATATGAAAAACGGGTCCGTAAAAAGCTGCCACTGAATGCGCTAGGAACAAGCTGCCTATCACTCCTACAGAACAAATAAAAAAAAGTGACAATTATCTAAATTAAAAGTCGCTTTTTATTGTAGTTATTCTAAAAAACTTAATTTGTTCTCAACTGCATCAGTTTTTTTTTCATTTGAAGTTTACAGTTTTTTTCGGTACACTCCTTATACGAGTATATCGTAATGTACTAATTTTGATCTACGATTATATTATGACTTATACCAATTCCATTTGAGAACTATTGACATGCACAAAAGGTTTACATTTGCTCCATGGGAAGCTGTTGGAGGAAAGAAAATTATGAAACTCATGAACTTTCCTTTTTCATATTTTACTGACAGGTTTTAAAAATGTAGTGCAATTTCCTTTACCAACGTATTTTCACGAAAACGTACGAACGTGTCATGCTTTTTCGGTCATTCAGTACAATAAGTATTGAGGTTGACTGAAGTAGCATGACGAATAGCAACGTTTCCGAGAAAATACGAAAAATAAATAAACAAGTATTAAAGGGATATTCTTACACAAATTGAATAATTCCCACATAGAAAACTTCCATGACTCAGCTACAAATATCTGTACTCATCACTAAAATAAATTCCGTTACCGCGAGATTCGAACCCAGGATCATCGGCTTCATAAGCAGGATCACTACCTACTAGGCCAGAGTGGTCGTCAAAATGGTAAAGGATTATGCACTACACCTGTAATCTACCCCGTGAACTTGAGGAATACCTCGGGCAACAAGATTAGTATTATATCTATCATTTTTTAGCGACGTCATGCACGCCTTTATAACTATTCGCATCTTCCCCTGCAACTGGCGAGAGACACGAAGACGTCAGACGTCCGAGGCGCGCGTCGCGCGTCCGGCGCCGGCGACCCAGCAGACTCATTCTGGCTGCCTGTATCAGCTCCTGAAATTTGAGATTTATTTTCATTAGAAACGTTGTTTAAAGTGATTTTATCTGTGCAACATGAACTTTAATTTACTTTCATAACTATACATTACAATTGACTAATATGTGTCACTATAGGTGAGCGTCAGGATGGCGGGTTGAGCTATGAAATCTTGTCATTGTACCTACCGCACTAAAATATGCAGTTATATTGCACATTCAGTGTACCTCTGTAAACCTTTAATAGAATAAATAAATATTATAGGGACATTCTTACACAAATTGACTAAGTCCCACGGTAAGCCAAGCAGGCTTGTGTTATGGGTACTCAGACAACGAAATCAGTACATCTATTCCTAAAACGACCTAGGCTTAAAAAAGGGTACGAAACCCCATACAATGGATTTCGGATATAATATAACGACGATGAAGGGACCACCGAAATTTCGTCGTTATAATCGTAAGTAGTAATAGCCAAAGGTAAAGAGATACAAACAATATATATATATATATATATATATTTATATTTTCGTTCATGTCGTCTCAGATATGGGTGAATATGGTATCGATGCATTCAGTGTAATGCCCTGAACACATTGACATATATCTAAGGACGGGCCTTAATGGTAAGAATGGGGTCAGTAAAGCGGTGTCACGCACACGAATTCGAGCCCATCGTACAGTCTACCGCCAGAACGCCAATTGTTGATGAGTTCGCATCACATGCGCGATTGGTCGCGACTAGTTGCGTTAGACTGCAGGATTGGCTCGTGAGTGACACCACTAAACTAGCACCATTCTTAGTGCCCGTAAGGCCCGTCCTTAGATATATGTCAATGCCTGAACACAAATATACGAGATGACAAGCGCGAAGTGGTGGGGGTAGTTGCTGTGACGTCATAAAGTCGGCAGTACAAACTTTTATTTTATTTTCCTTTAAGCATACCATGTGAGGTACCAAATAACAGGGCTTTGTGATTAGATAACAAATATATAACATACTGTAACTTTTTCAATACTTGCTCTAACAAATTAGTTGAAAACTTTCAACAATTTTGGCCATTTGGCGTAGACATTAGCTGAGCCACTTTCCCTTTCAATTAGTTTGTAAGCATTATTGTGTACTTTTATTATGTACCTATGTTTAAACTTTTTGAATAAACGTCTTTATTATTTTTATTATTAGGGTGCCTTTCGACGAGAGATGTGCTATGCTATGTTTTCAATCATACATTTGAAACGTAGCTGCAGCTGGAGCTGCGTTTCAAATGTATGATAACATAGCATAGCAAGTATGGCACATCTCTGGTCGAAAGGCACCCTTAATCTCTTTATTTATTTTGGGTCTTAGGTTAGACATTTTATAATATGATTATACATAAAAGTAAAATACAAAAAACCATACAAAAAGAATACAAAAATACGTATAAACACATTATAAAAAACTTAACCTAGGGTGCCGCCAGTAGCGGGGCAGGGCCCAAGCTGCCGGTGGTCATGGCCGCAGAGAGAGGAACCGCCGGACTATCCGCGCCGTGTCCAAGATCATCGCCTTCTGCATCTGACCCTTGATACAACCACCTAGCGAGAGTCTCTCAAGGTGTTGATCGAGACTCTTTGCTATGCGACTGTTAATATCCTCTTTATAATGATAAAAAATAATTAACCAGATTTATCAAAAAATATTAATATTAAACTGCAACACAAAAAACCCGACTGTTCACATATATTTTTGAAAGAACATTTTACTAGGTAACTTTCATTTGGTACCCATATTGCTATGGTAAGACCCCCCCCCCCCGTTTTTTCATTAGCGGGCGCCATTTTGAAAATGTATATAGCCTGTCACTAAGAAAATTCTGACGAATTCAACCAGAACTCATATATCAAAAACCGTCCAGCCGTTTGAGCTGTAGGGCGTGCCAAATAAATAAACATAATTATAGACATACCCGCGCTCGAAAGACGTTACCCTCTTTCTGATGCAGTCGGGTAAAAATACTATTTTGTTACTGAAAACATATTTTTACCCGACTGTGTCAGGAGGAGGGTAATGTTTTACGAGCGTGGGTATGTATATAATAACCCCTACCACTTTCGCCGCTGTCATCTCATATATTTGTGTTCAGGGAATTACACTGAATGTATCAATACCATATTCACTCATATCCGAGACAACATGAGTGAAAATCGATTTCCAGAAGACTTTTTGTTTGCTGGCAGGCGTCCATAGGCTATGGTGACTGCTTACCATCAGGTGGGCCGTATGCTTGTTTGCCACCGATGTGGTATATAAAAAAAACCTGCATTTGTTTTGAGTCTATATCTCATTTCACGGAGAGGTACACAGGTTTCTATAAAATGTACACTGAAGTACAAAGAAGGTTTAACATGTTTATTTAATATTTTATTGAAATTGCTGACATCCACCTGCCATTTGACACTCACCAGTGTTGACCTCAGCATTGTTTTTTAAGATTAGAATTTTTCGAACCTACAAATTATTTTAATTGAGGTAATCTAAAAAACCTCAAACTGAGGAAATCTGAAAAAGGCGGACTATAATTATTTAAATTAATTAAGGTACATGTGTGGAAGACTGCCTGTCAGGTAACAATGTTGTTACATGACCATTGTAAATTTATCATATCATGCATTATAATTAGAGAATATATATTTTCTGAAAGTGTTATGTTTCTTTGTATTAAGGGGATCCACCAACATATGCATCCTTTTGTAGTTTTGCTCTTAAGATTGAGTTTTTGATGGTGTATGACCCATTGACCAATGACCCAGTCCCTGTTTTTCAGATAAACAGCTGTCTTAATGGACTCACCCTAATATATTTTGCAGAAACCTGCACCTTGTAGCATACACCTTGCTTTCTCAGCCAATCTCCATATAACCAAGATATTCTATTGAACAAATGGCCCATGTCACTGCTGGATTCAATCTGTGCTCTTCATAATCTACATACTGCTGTATTTCCCTCATGTAGTCTGCAAAAAAATTAAGTGAGTGTGGGGTAAAACCAAAGCCTGCTAACTTTGACAGCAACAAGTCATTATCAACCAGATCTAGTGTCTTTAAAGTCAAAGTAACCATTATCAGTTTGACTCCTGCTACCCACTATACATATTATCTGCACTACGTGACTAAGAAGATTGCTGGCCGAACTTCTTGTCGTTCGAAAGTCGAAACCCTCTGCCTTATCTCCTGATCCACCTATCAGTACTGGTTATCACTCAAGTAATTTTATAAATTTCTAGGAATACTTTTAGCTTGAAACAGAGGTGCAATAGCGGCTCCGCCAGCACAATTCTACAGTCCTTAAATACGCACGAGGGAATACCATCCGGACCAGAAGATTTTTTGGCTTGAAGTTGTTGAAGGGCTCGTCGCACGTCTTGTATATCTAGCCTGTCATAACCTGAACCCCTACAGCGCTCTTCTCGGTGCCCGCTGCGACTATTGCGGGCTGCGGCGCTTACCTCCAACTTTCCACACCTTCACACTGTATACAGAGTGAAAAAACCTAGCAAATTCACTACTTGTTTACCGGACAAAGGTTCCATTAAATAATATTTTTTCCGTACCTCTACTGTTTCTTTTAGAGTTCATATAGTTCCAAAACGATTTAGGTTCTCTTGCCATATGATTTCATGCATACATTACAAGTATTAGAGCTCTTGAAAACCATACATTAAAAATAAAAAGATGATAACAAAGCGTAATGTAAACCAACACGTGTCAACACTGTCAATATCATTGAAAGATGTCACTAGAAAAAACCGATTATTTTTAAACTGTCAAGAGCTCATGTCAGAACGTCCCTACTAATTTTGACAGCTGTCTTAAAAAAAAAAATGTCTCTGGTTTTTGGCTTCCAATTATTGGGATGTACATTATTGGGTCGAGCATTCTCGACCCGTACCAATAATGCGCAGCCCGATAATTGAAAGCCAAGGGACTCAGATTAGTGGACGCGAATTATAGGGTCGTACATTATTGCCCTGTGAAAAGAGTGGCTTCGTATTATCGCCCCGGACCGAACTTGCACAGCCCGAGAATGCTCAACCCAGGAATGTACAGCCCAATAATTGGCGTCCATGATGGACGCCAATTATTGGGCTGTACATTCCTGGGTTGTGCATTATTTGGCTGTGCATTAGTGGCTCCCAATTTAATTTCTGGCTTCGGATGTGTGGCCCGGTTTGATCGACGAATGCACCATTTTCTCATTCTCTCACATTCACCGTAGGGATGGCCCCTGTTCGATGTCTTTCGGTACTTAAAACTACTCTGCACGATAAGTAATTTTTATTTCGTCCTATAGTGGTCTCGCTCGTTCTTTGTATAAGAAAAGTAACAACGTGAGAAAGAATGTTTGCTTTGGACTAAATCGTGTATTCCTCGTCTAAACATTAACCAACGTTTAAAAATGCGTCTTAAATAGCTTAAAAAAGTTTGATGTTGCCACAATATAATATTCTCCCAAAAAATAAGGTATTTTATGACTATTCAATGAGTTAGCCCTTGTTATTTATTTTGATTGACAGCTAGAATTACTAGACTTCACAGTATTATTTAATTATAAAACGAAAATGTAACATTTTTTTTGTCCATAATAACGATTTCACACAATCAATGTGTATTTTTTTTTGTGAAATTATGCGGGGAAATATTTATTTTATAGCAACACTGCAAATCATTCGCATTGTGATTATCGTTCATCATTTAATACATTCATTCATTACAATTTATATAGTCTGTGCTATTACAAGGGAGCCACTAATGCACAGCCAAATAATGCACAACCCAGGAATGTACAGCCCAATAATTGGCGTCCATCATGGACGCCAATTATTGGGCTGTACATTCCTGGGTTGAGCATTCTCGGGCTGTGCAAGTTCGGTCCGGGGCGATAATACGAAGCCACTCTTTTCACAGGGCAATAATGTACGACCCTATAATTCGCGTCCACTAATCTGAGTCCCTTGGCTTTCAATTATCGGGCTGCGCATTATTGGTACGGGTCGAGAATGCTCGACCCAATAATGTACATCCCAATAATTGGAAGCCAAAAACCAGAGACATTTTTTTTTTTAAGACAGCTGTCAAAATTAGTAGGGACGTTCTGACATGAGCTCTTGACAGTTTAAAAATAATCGGTTTTTTCTAGTGACATCTTTCAATGATATTGACAGTGTTGACACGTGTTGGTTTACATTACGCTTTGTTATCATCTTTTTATTTTTAATGTATGGTTTTCAAGAGCTCTAATACTTGTAATGTATGCATGAAATCATATGGCAAGAGAACCTAAATCGTTTTGGAACTATATGAACTCTAAAAGAAACAGTAGAGGTACGGAAAAAATATTATTTAATGGAACCTTTGTCCGGTAAACAAGTAGTGAATTTGCTAGGTTTTTTCACTCTGTATACAGTGTGAAGGTGTGGAAAGTTGGAGGTAAGCGCCGCAGCCCGCAATAGTCGCAGCGGGCACCGAGAAGAGCGCTGTAGGGGTTCAGGTTATGACAGGCTAGATATACAAGACGTGCGACGAGCCCTTCAACAACTTCAAGCCAAAAAAATCTTCTGGTCCGGATGGTATTCCCTCGTGCGTATTTAAGGACTGTAGAATTGTGCTGGCGGAGCCGCTATTGCACCTCTGTTTCAAGCTAAAAGTATTCCTAGAAATTTATAAAATTACTTGAGTGATAACCAGTACTGATAGGTGGATCAGGAGATAAGGCAGAGGGTTTCGACTTTCGAACGACAAGAAGTTCGGCCAGCAATCTTCTTAGTCACGTAGTGCAGATAATATGTATAGTGGGTAGCAGGAGTCAAACTGATAATGGTTACTTTGACTTTAAAGACACTAGATCTGGTTGATAATGACTTGTTGCTGTCAAAGTTAGCAGGCTTTGGTTTTACCCCACACTCACTTAATTTTTTTGCAGACTACATGAGGGAAATACAGCAGTATGTAGATTATGAAGAGCACAGATTGAATCCAGCAGTGACATGGGCCATTTGTTCAATAGAATATCTTGGTTATATGGAGATTGGCTGAGAAAGCAAGGTGTATGCTACAAGGTGCAGGTTTCTGCAAAATATATTAGGGTGAGTCCATTAAGACAGCTGTTTATCTGAAAAACAGGGACTGGGTCATTGGTCAATGGGTCATACACCATCAAAAACTCAATCTTAAGAGCAAAACTACAAAAGGATGCATATGTTGGTGGATCCCCTTAATACAAAGAAACATAACACTTTCAGAAAATATATATTCTCTAATTATAATGCATGATATGATAATTTACAATGGTCATGTAACAACATTGTTACCTGACAGGCAGTCTTCCACACATGTACCTTAATTAATTTAAATAATTATAGTCCGCCTTTTTCAGATTTCCTCAGTTTGAGGTTTTTTAGATTACCTCAATTAAAATAATTTGTAGGTTCGAAAAATTCTAATCTTAAAAAACAATGCTGAGGTCAACACTGGTGAGTGTCAAATGGCAGGTGGATGTCAGCAATTTCAATAAAATATTAAATAAACATGTTAAACCTTCTTTGTACTTCAGTGTACATTTTATAGAAACCTGTGTACCTCTCCGTGAAATGAGATATAGACTCAAAACAAATGCAGGTTTTTTTTATATACCACATCGGTGGCAAACAAGCATACGGCCCACCTGATGGTAAGCAGTCACCATAGCCTATGGACGCCTGCCAGCAAACAAAAAGTCTTCTGGAAATCGATTTTCACTCATGTTGTCTCGGATATGAGTGAATATGGTATTGATACATTCAGTGTAATTCCCTGAACACAAATATATGAGATGACAGCGGCGAAAGTGGTAGGGGTTATTATATACATACCCACGCTCGTAAAACATTACCCTCCTCCTGACACAGTCGGGTAAAAATATGTTTTCAGTAACAAAATAGTATTTTTACCCGACTGCATCAGAAAGAGGGTAACGTCTTTCGAGCGCGGGTATGTCTATAATTATGTTTATTTATTTGGCACGCCCTACAGCTCAAACGGCTGGACGGTTTTTGATATATGAGTTCTGGTTGAATTCGTCAGAATTTTGTTAGTGACAGGCTATATACATTTTCAAAATGGCGCCCGCTAATGAAAAAACGGGGGGGGGGGGTCTTACCATAGCAATATGGGGACCAAATGAAAGTTACCTAGTAAAATGTTCTTTCAAAAATATATGTGAACAGTCGGGTTTTTTGTGTTGCAGTTTAATATTAATATTTTTTGATAAATCTGGTTAATTATTTTTTATCATTATAAAGAGGATATTAACAGTCGCATAGCAAAGAGTCTCGATCAACACCTTGAGAGACTCTCGCTAGGTGGTTGTATCAAGGGTCAGATGCAGAAGGCGATGATCTTGGACACGGCGCGGATAGTCCGGCGGTTCCTCTCTCTGCGGCCATGACCACCGGCAGCTTGGGCCCTGCCCCGCTACTGGCGGCACCCTAGGTTAAGTTTTTATAATGTGTTTATACGTATTTTTGTATTCTTTTTGTATGGTTTTTTGTATTTTACTTTTATGTATAATCATATTATAAAATGTCTAACCTAAGACCCAAAATAAATAAAGAGATTAAGGGTGCCTTTCGACCAGAGATGTGCCATACTTGCTATGCTATGTTATCATACATTTGAAACGCAGCTCCAGCTGCAGCTACGTTTCAAATGTATGATTGAAAACATAGCATAGCACATCTCTCGTCGAAAGGCACCCTAATAATAAAAATAATAAAGACGTTTATTCAAAAAGTTTAAACATAGGTACATAATAAAAGTACACAATAATGCTTACAACTAATTGAAAGGGAAAGTGGCTCAGCTAATGTCTACGCCAAATGGCCAAAATTGTTGAAAGTTTTCAACTAATTTGTTAGAGCAAGTATTGAAAAAGTTACAGTATGTTATATATTTGTTATCTAATCACAAAGCCCTGTTATTTGGTACCTCACATGGTATGCTTAAAGGAAAATAAAATAAAAGTTTGTACTGCCGACTTTATGACGTCACAGCAACTACCCCCACCACTTCGCGCTTGTCATCTCGTATATTTGTGTTCAGGCATTGACATATATCTAAGGACGGGCCTTACGGGCACTAAGAATGGTGCTAGTTTAGTGGTGTCACTCACGAGCCAATCCTGCAGTCTAACGCAACTAGTCGCGACCAATCGCGCATGTGATGCGAACTCATCAACAATTGGCGTTCTGGCGGTAGACTGTACGATGGGCTCGAATTCGTGTGCGTGACACCGCTTTACTGACCCCATTCTTACCATTAAGGCCCGTCCTTAGATATATGTCAATGTGTTCAGGGCATTACACTGAATGCATCGATACCATATTCACCCATATCTGAGACGACATGAACGAAAATATAAATATAAATATATATATATATATTGTTTGTATCTCTTTACCTTTGGCTATTACTACTTACGATTATAACGACGAAATTTCGGTGGTCCCTTCATCGTCGTTATATTATATCCGAAATCCATTGTATGGGGTTTCGTACCCTTTTTTAAGCCTAGGTCGTTTTAGGAATAGATGTACTGATTTCGTTGTCTGAGTACCCATAACACAAGCCTGCTTGGCTTACCGTGGGACTTAGTCAATTTGTGTAAGAATGTCCTATAATATTTATTTATTCTATTAAAGGTTTACAGAGGTACACTGAATGTGCAATATAACTGCATATTTTAGTGCGGTAGGTACAATGACAAGATTTCATAGCTCAACCCGCCATCCTGACGCTCACCTATAGTGACACATATTAGTCAATTGTAATGTATAGTTATGAAAGTAAATTAAAGTTCATGTTGCACAGATAAAATCACTTTAAACAACGTTTCTAATGAAAATAAATCTCAAATTTCAGGAGCTGATACAGGCAGCCAGAATGAGTCTGCTGGGTCGCCGGCGCCGGACGCGCGACGCGCGCCTCGGACGTCTGACGTCTTCGTGTCTCTCGCCAGTTGCAGGGGAAGATGCGAATAGTTATAAGGCGTGCATGACGTCGCTAAAAAATGATAGATATAATACTAATCTTGTTGCCCGAGGTATTCCTCAAGTTCACGGGGTAGATTACAGGTGTAGTGCATAATCCTTTACCATTTTGACGACCACTCTGGCCTAGTAGGTAGTGATCCTGCTTATGAAGCCGATGATCCTGGGTTCGAATCTCGCGGTAACGGAATTTATTTTAGTGATGAGTACAGATATTTGTAGCTGAGTCATGGAAGTTTTCTATGTGGGAATTATTCAATTTGTGTAAGAATATCCCTTTAATACTTGTTTATTTATTTTTCGTATTTTCTCGGAACGTTGCTATTCGTCATGCTACTTCAGTCAACCTCAATACTTATTGTACTGAATGACCGAAAAAGCATGACACGTTCGTACGTTTTCGTGAAAATACGTTGGTAAAGGAAATTGCACTACATTTTTAAAACCTGTCAGTAAAATATGAAAAAGGAAAGTTCATGAGTTTCATAA